>NC_140600.1:14587221-15072221 GCF_057381915.1 Diplotaxodon limnothrissa
TTCTGGCAAGCTTTAACCTCTACAACAAAGATGCCTAGTGGACTAGATGAATAAACACACACACACACACAAATTCAGGCATTCTTTTCTTCAGATTTATAAAGTCCTGATGGTCCTATACATCACAGTCACTGTGAAATTGTCCACATGTGCACAAGCTGGATTCCCACTCCCATCTGTAGCCATTAATATATATGAAGGCATTCCCTTAGTTTATTATTCACAGATAAAACCACAAGTCATGAAAAGAGCATACTCTGTTGTGACATACAGCATAGTTAAGTCCACAGATATTTGGACAATGACAACATTTTTCTATTTTTTTCTACAGCAGGGTTGAAATCAAACTGTCGCGGTGTAACTGAAGTGTTGACTTTCAGCTTTAATTCGGGGCTTTAACAAAATATATCATTAACTGTTTTGGAATCGCATTCTTATACAGAGGGTTTTGTTTTTTAAAGTAATCAGACACTTGACTGAACAGTGGTTTTCCAGGCCAGATGAGACCTGTTCTCCTGTTATTCCATGACAAATTAAGCAGATAAAGGATCTGGAGTTGATTCCAAGTAAATACATAAAATATTGATCTGTGCAGAAAGTGAGCAGGAAATCCAACAGCACAGTCAGTCAATAACTGTAATCACTGTATCTGCCAAAAGAAGGTAAAATGTAATAATGTCAAATGAAACCAGATATGGATTCATTTAAAATCAGCCAGAAAAAACATCAGTATTTGTTTAAGGCACTTTATTAGTGCCACAGTCCCCTGTTCTCTCAGTGGATTGTATTTATGCTGTGGATGTACATTCGGTGTTTTTCCTGGTGTCAGGGGAATGATCTACACCAGTGGGAGGCTACTTTGTTTCCTTGCAGAGTGTTTAGCTATCAGCGTAATGATGAACCTGTGACAGAAGCCAAAGCAAACAGCCTCTGCAGAGAGAGTTATGATGCCAGACATTAACAGATCGGCAACACTGCACAGGAGATAAGCCCTCAGGGTTAGGTCCAGTGGCACACATAAAGGGAACCCTCTTTTTATACCTCCTGCTTTTTCATTGACATTACCCGTTGCGTCTGTTTTTTTTTCTTTATTTGCCTTTTCTCCAGAAATTTGGAATGAAATATGTGAAACCCTGTAAACCATGCCCACAGAAGGAGAAACGAATGGTGCCACAATATGCAGCCAACAGTTTAAGCTTTAACAAATGGCTGTAGCTGACTGAAATTATTAGATTTTACTATGTCAGAAGATTTTTTTAGAACCATATCTCCAGTTAAAGTAAGGTTCATTAATATTTAGACAATGTAATTGGACAACCGGCTGACAAGCAGCTTCATGGCCAGATGCAGCCCGTTCCCTTATTTAATGACAAATTAAACGCATAAAAAATCTCGAGTTGATTCCAAGTGTTTAACTTGTATTTAGTATTTTTTTACTGGAAATGTCAAAGAGATATTGATGCAAGTCAAAGAGACCATCATTAAGCTAAAAAAAAATAAACCTATTAGAGAGATTGCAAAAACTTAAGGACTGGCAAATTCTACAGTCTACATTATTAGAAAAAAGGCCAGCTCAGCACCAAAGGCCTGAACCACCACTAAGAAGACAACTAAAGTTGATGAAGACAAAATTATTTCCATGATTAAGAAAAAAAAATCCTAAATAACCGCTTCTGTTAGGAAACCGTTGTATTGAAATTCTGCTCATTAGCATAAATACAAGACAGCAGGTTTACAAGGTGGAAACCACTGGTTACATTAGAAAACAAGAAGCCGAGATTAGACTCAGAAAATATCTGAAAGATACTGAACAGCTAGGAAAGGAACAGCTCATGATGCAAAACATACCTGCCATCTATTAAACACGATGGAGTATATGTTACGGGCATGTATGGCTGCCAGAGGAACGGGCCAGTAATGTTTTTTGATGATGTGACGGCTACTGGAAGTAGTAGGAAGAACTCTGACGTTTACAGAGCTATAATCTCTCCTCACACAAATGATGTGAAAAAACTGATCAGACAGAACCAATGGATAATGACCCTTCAAGGCAAAGAAATGGGTTATTCTTCCATAGTCAAATCAGTCACCTGATCTCAAACCGACAGATCGTATTCTTCTGTGACTAAAGACTTAAGGCCATCATTTTTACTCCAAGTATTAAAAAAAACAATCCTTACATTAAAATTCTATTGTCCACATACTCTTGAGCCTAAGTAGATGAAATTGACAAGAAGGCACAATTACCGAAGAGTCTACAATTCAATGGAGAGTGATTAATTGGTTTTCCCTTTTTTGTCTAACTGACACCTAATTGCTCTCAGACTCTGTGGAATAATTTGTTTTCTAGCTGAGAAAATGAGAACAGATGTGTGATTATAGATGTCTGTTCATAAATATGAACAAGCTCAAAATGACAAAAAAAAACTGTAAAAAAAATTAATAATGAACGCTTAAACGTGTAGAAAAAAGTGTAGAATAGTCAAGAAAATGTTTTGTAAGTGTGCATACCATGGACATGAAATGTAAGATGTATGATAAGTGAAACTGTACTTTTGTTTTCTTTTATAGGACGCATCAACCCAAGACTATAATTTTGCTGCCTAAACCAAACGAAAGAATTAAAAAAAAAGTAAATGAAAATGCAACAGTTTTGGGTGTAAAACTAATTCAAAGAAATGATAAAAAGCATTTTTTTTCATGGGTGGTTTGAACTACATACATTGTACATTGTGCCACATAATACGTGCCACAATAACTCAAACCTTCCTCCAGCCTTGTGTTGCAAACCTTTTACTTCTTAAACCTAGACATGAATCAATAGAGTGAACCTGTTTTGGATAGCTTGCTGAATTTACTTTATATTTTGCTATTGCGGGGCATTTACCTTGCAATATCACCTCACAACTTGAGACGACTGTTCGTACCCAGAAAACACACAAAAGTGACTTTCTCTAGTGGCTTGATTGGCTGCTTCTTATTTAGCACTGATTAGAGATATATAGATATCTTTTGTCTTTGTAAAGTAAGCAAAATAAACACTCTTTGCAAAAGATATTGAGGTTTTGTTTCATGTTTGACTTAACAAAATCGCATCTAATTTAAATTACAACATAGAAAATGGCCAGATGTTTCAATCGTTTGCATTTTGTTGCTATTTGACGACAGGTTTTATTTATCATCCTCAGATGGTTTTCGCTGATTCTCTCGTGACGGATTTACATTTTACATGGACATAGTTTATGAGGACAGTGAGCATTCATTGGAAAATTTGTTGTGAAAAGGGTCAACAGGACTTTTTGACTCGCACTGATACAGAGTTTAGTGTATTACTCATAACATTTATGGATTTGTGCAGTCATCCACTAGAGCGGCTAATTGTGTTGTTTTATCCCAAACTTAAGGACCAAAATACGGAGCTAATAAAGTACATCCACACTTCTTCTGCCAAGTCAATTTCAGTTTTTAAATAAAGAGCTTATGTTTGAAGTAGTTCATATTAATAACTGTCTGAGAAACTTAAATGTGCACGTGATAGATTCAGAGTTTTGTATGAAAATTGTTCTGTTGGAAACATAAACTTAAGTAAATCTATCATCTCAAGGCTTCATCAAAGTTTAGGGAGAGTTTTAGTGTTCACAGTGAAAGCAATTTGGAAAAGCAGTCCACCTACGGCAAAACAGAATGGGACTTATAATCCTGAGCATCAGAGCTGAACCTCTCAACTAGTGCAGACTCCATGTAAATGGGCTTAATCAAAAGCTTTACATCTGCTGGTGTCATAATTCTGATGGAAGGTCATTACTAGTTTGGGGAGCAGCTGAGCATTTCTCCATTAAAAAAGGAGAAAAAAAACTAATTAGTTTGCACAACAAAAAAACAAAAGGGCTAAAACATGGCTGCACTGCGGGCTATCTTGCAGATAACTCTCTTAGCCAGACACGTTTCGTAATTAGTTTTTCCCCTCCACTGGGATATTCAATAACCTGCAGTTGGAGTGATGGAAGAAGAGATAGTGATACTTATCTCAAATGTTTTCTCGCCACAAAAAATAATCCTGTCATTCAAAAGGAGAGGATTAAAACTAGAAAGAGTGCTCATGTTTTTGCTGGTAAACAGGTTTTGAAGGAGGGACATTTCCTCATGGGTTTAGCAGGGAAGCATATTTATTCCACTCGAGCTCATTTTTCGGGTCCCTGCAGTCTTCTCTCGTACTTTTTACTTGTTTGGAGGTAAACAAAATTGCATAAAGAACCTAAAACAATTGCATTGAAACGATAAGTAACTTAAATAAGGCCAAGGACAGTGTTTCTCGCATTGCAGTGTACGCCTAACAAGAAAAACTTTAATTCAAAGACTCAACTTTTCTTAAGCAATAGTCTTTTCAGCTTTATATAACAACAATTCTGATGGTCCATATAGGGTACATTCAAATAAGACAAATTATGAAAATGGACTGATTATCTTTCTCTGGAGCTGTCTGTGATGTGGTCTGGGAGTGACCACTGGCTCTGGGTGCTGATGGATAGATATGTTGGTGCATTCGCATGTCCAGAGTCTGGGAGATGGGATTACTTCTGACAGCTTGTTTGCTCTTATTCCACCTGGCTGGAGCCAACCCCTGAGCATCACCACAGGACAAAGACACTTCTATGGAAGCAGTAAAACATACAGCTTTATAAACCATTCAGGTACTAAGTCAGCTTATCATGCTGTCCAGTCTAAAGACTGGCAAACACTGTTTAGATTTTACACTGCAGCTCATTAAGTAAATGACTAAGATATTTTTGCAGTATATTTTCAAGAAGCAAGAGACTAAAATAACAATATGTATTCATTATGAATTATAATAGCTAGCAGTGCAGGGCATTGAAGTGATTGAAGTGATTTTGATTAAGTATTGTTCTTCATATTTGATAATATTTTTGCTAAACCTCTCTGTTTGATCTGCCTTTTGAATTACTCACTCCTTTTACCGTCTGCATCAGTGCAAACATCACACTTCTTCCATTTTTATCTGTTGTCATGAAATGACATTAAGAAAAAGCTGCATTTGCACAGCTATATCCATCAGTGCGGCAACAGTGGCCACCACAGCAGGTCATTATTTGTGGTTTTGAGTGAAATGTTTCAGCAACTATTGGATAGATTAATATTAAATGTGCTTCAGACAGTCGTGTTCAATCATGCAGAAAAATCCCATAACTTTATCTATCACCATCATCAGGTTTATTTATTATTTATTATTTTACTTGCAAACCTGCCTCATCTATGCATATCTATGTATAAATATTGTTAGCATGCTAGCATTGTAATCTAAGATTGTGAACAATGTTTATAATAATGTTGCGACTTGGGGGGAGGGGCCTGTTCAAGTCTTTGTGCGTGTTCAAGTTCAAGTTGTTATTGCAGTTATGTGGTGTTGCTCCATTATTGTTGTTAAATTATAATGTGACTTCTAGTTTTTTCATGACTAAGAGCACTGCTGAGATCAGTTAACAGCAGGTCACCATGACTGAGGCCACCGTGGTGATTACTCACCTCTGGCCACTGTTAACACACTGTTTTTTTGTGCATGTTAATGTTAATAAAACTGCATTATTGTATCTGTGGGGTGTAAGAAACCAGAGGAGTCTTAAGGCTTTTTCTTCTCTATGAGCTTCCCACAGTAATTAAATTATATAATTTAGTAATTTACTTAATGAGACTATATAATTATTTTCGTCATTATAGTTTTAGGGTTTTTTTTCCGTCGCTGGGGATCAATTCCCATTCCCACTGAATGCATCATTCTTTGTGCATTAAAATGAATAACGACTCCAACCAGTACTGCAACTGATATCATTGCATGACTGACTGTGGAGGCTATTCGAGTGAACTCATTGTCATCTACAAGAAACCACTTTGATATGATTTGAGCTTTATGACATCATGCATTATCCTGCAGCCATCAGAAGATGGGTACATTGTGCTTATAAAGGAATCGGCTTGGTCAGCTGTGGTCAGGTTGTAGTGCTTAAATTATGTTCAACTGCTGCTAAGGGGCTCAAAGTGTACTAAGAAAATATCCCCCACACCCGTGCACCACCAACAGCCTGAACCTTTGATGCAAGGCATGATGGAACAATACTTTCATTTTTCATTTTGACCCTAATATCCAAATTTTGCAGCAGCAATCGGGATTACTAAGACTAAGCAACATTTTTGCAATCTTCTGTTATCAAGCTATCGTGAACCAATGCAGATTTTAGACTCAGTTCCCTATTCATATTTGGAAGAAGTAGCCCATTTGCTTCGAGGTTTAGCTGTTTGACTGCTGTTCTGCGTATTTGGTTTCATTGAGTGATTATTTGTGTTACTGTTGCCTTCCTATTAGCTTGAAGCAGTTCGGCCATTCTCCTTTGACCTTTGGCATCTACAAGACATTTTCACCCAGAGATCTGCCGCTCTCTGCATGTTTTCTCTGTTTCTGACCATTCTCTCCATACCCTGGGGATGATTGGGATAATGCCAGTAGATCAGCAACTTTTTAAATACTAGCCTTAGTAGTCTAATAGTGTTTTAAAAAGTCTTTTTCTTGTATACTTTTATAATTTTAGTTGAAGAGGTCAAAAGGTAATAAACGTGACTGGAAGAGAGGCAAATCCAAAGAAACAGAGGAAAATCATCCCGGGAAATGAGCATGCAGTAAAACTGAAAACCAGGTGTATACTCATTAATTCCATGTCATTATTTTTGGACTGGTAAATCATTAATAAATATTCGCATACACTCCCCCTGTTGGCTTACTTATAACAGTAAATAGCCAAGTCAACTGTATGGTTTCTGATAGTGGTGGAACATGAATCTTTCGGAAAGCACTGCAAACTGCAGCTAGTGTTACTTTACAACGAAGTGAACAGTTTTTAAGAAATGGACTTGGTGCTTGTGTGCAGCCATGTGGCTCTGTAATTAGCATATTTGTATCATGACTGATGCATCTGGGTTTTTTTTTTCAATACTGCCAGCTTTGCATCTCCACAAAGTGCTAGATCAATCAGCTGTGAATGGACAGGTCACTGAATACTCACTTCCTCATTAGGAAAACCAGCCGGCATTTTAGAAAGCTCGGCGTTCTTTTTGGAAAGGCAAATTTAAAATCGCCTTAAACGAAACACCAACCGTTCGTCTTCCCTTACACCTCCAAGTATAGGACATCTCGCTCAATAAACGAATTCAAAGAACTATTTCAATGCCCTGTTGCTGAAGCATGACATATATGAACGATTGCGCTCCAGGAGATCTCACAGAGAATCATAAAAACCTGAAAAATAAAAGTTTGTGAAGGCCGCAAGTTCAGCGGCGCTATTCAGAACTGTATTGTGAGACTTTCATGTAATCCTTGAAACCTTTTGGTAAGCCGGAAAAAAAATATAAAAACAAAATAAATAAATAATTTAAGATGTTTCTTTAGCAGGAAACTATTAAAGCAGCAAGTACTTCCAATTTCATCAACACGATAACATGCACATATGCACACGTGCACACACCTACGCTGAGATCAAAGCCACCGTAGACAGGGTTTGCCCGAGTTGCAGGCCACTCTCCATGGATGTACATTCACAAAGCATACCATTAAATATAATAGGGGTTTTATCATCGACTGTCAAGAAATATTGCTTCATTTGCATTCAGATTTAATTTACCATGCAGAAGCTGGTGCATCCAAGAAATGTTCCTGTATGCCCTCCCACTTGTGTCACACACATATGCACACATGGACATGCTCATGATTTTTAATACGGTCGTAAAGACAGGATCTTGCATAAAGTCGCTACATTTTAGTTTCCAGTTATTAAGTGATGCCGGGTATATTTGCTACTATTAATTCACATTATTGTGTGAATAAAAATAAAACATAAAAATCTCATGCAAAGTTGTTGAACTTATATTTGCCGACACATACAAAGATTGTTATTCTCTAGCTGCTAAAAAGAAGATTTTTTTCAGCACTACTCAATTCTACTCCTGGTAATCTAACAGTAAGCTGGACAATAAGTGAAACAAAACACGGTGCTGTCAAAACAATTAATGGTAAAAATGTTTGACAACTACATCGATTAGCTTGCAGTTGCATTTTACATACTCCAATTTAAAACAAACGCAGTCCCTCACGCTGGAGAAAAAGAGCTATTGTAAAAGAGTGAGACTCCTTGCTCGTCTGCCTCTCTATCTCTTTTCCTGTCTCTTTTCACCTGGAGTAATGCAGACTCTATTTCACAGACAAAATATCCTCTGTAGAAGCTGTCAAAGTGTTTACCCACAGGCCCGAGTCTCTATCTGAGGCCTGACATCTAATATAGAGAACTGGCCTGCAGCACCCACCGCCTTCCCTTCCAAACGTCCACTCCAAGAATGAGAGAGGAAGGGGAGATGAGGTGCAACGTGGAGACGAGGAGTGGTGGTGGTGGTGAGCGAGTAGGTGGGTGGGGGTGAGGGGCTGGACAGGAGGTTAGAGGACAGGAAGTGCAGAGAGATGAGTCACTGAGTTTAAATTCTCAGTGGTGCTTTCGGAGAATAAAGGAATAAATTAACTAAATACACATACTATATTCTCATAAAACAAAAGTAAGATGGATGCTTAACACAGCTTTGACTTTGTACCATAGTGGGGGGGGGTTACAAAAATAATCGCACAGACGCAATGAAACACACAGCTCCACCAAGTGGTTCTGATGAACTTTGTTAATTTCTTTGTAACCTCTAAACCGTAATATGAAATCAACTTTCTAGGTGTTTTGTTTTTCCTAAGGTGTTTATGAAATACAGTAAATGCTATAAATGTGCTAGTTTATCACTTCATTGTACCTTCGGAGTGTGGAGGGTAGCGAGAGGTACACGTTTTATAACCTACCAGGAAGACATTTCTATAAAATCAGAGCTGCCTCTTGAGCACCATCAAGTTTTACTATCATCTTTAGCTCGCATAAGGAGGGCAGAATCTAAAGGGTTGCTAACTCTGAGCTCACATGCGCACACACTGAGAGTCGCAAAACAAAATTAAATATGCTGTTTAATGCAGCCAAATGTGCTCATGTTATACATACTGTGTGCACACATGCCACACACATCCTCTGCACAATGGGGGATCTCAATCCAATTAGCTTGATTATTAATTAAAGCGTGCACTCAGAGGAAAGCTGCCACTGGTGGAGGCGGCCCAAAGGGGGGTGTCTGCTGAGTGGGCTCTGGACCCTGGACTCACTGTAGCAAAAGGTGATTAGGCTGCATGGCCGACACACCTATCTATGCTCTCTGAACAATACGCAATGACAGAGTCGCTTGCATCCTGCGCATAATGCACTGATACAGCTAACGAGTGCAGACACAACTCAGCTGCATTCAAAGTGTTTTTTTCTTTTCTTCTATCCTGTTTCTTTATCATGCAACTCAAAGAAACACTTCAAATGGTCTTTCCTCATTGTCATAGTTATGCAGTGACCCTGTACATCCACATAGACACGCCATTTCTATCCATTTAACATGTATATGTGGTATCTTTTTCTCTTTGTGCCTCATGTAATGTTGGCTATAAACCACCAACTGCACAGGAATTAAGAGGATAGAGATGACTTCAAAGCACAGATTTGTGTAGATATTTCATTGATTCACTGACCTGTTCCTTCAGTCTGGCATTTCTAAAATAGAATATCAGCATGGACAAAATCTTCCCTGAGATGTACATGAGACATCTACTTCCTGAATTCCTTAGTTTTTACTTCTGTTCTTACCTTTTGATTGCCGAATTCTTTCTAAGCGAGCTGTGGTCGGCTCCACGGTTATTTGATGTATTATTTGTCATATAAATCCTTATAAATAATATATGCCGCATATATTTGTAGTACAATTGCATTTATGCAGGATATATATATAGAAGACATGCAATTTTTAGGCCTTTTCATCTAAAGACTGTATGAGCCACTATTTTTGTTCCTGTGACTCCCTTAAATTTGTGGCTAAATCTATAGTCATAGTCCATAGTCTCATTTGCATGTTTATCACCTATATATTTTCATTTTCTTGTTTAGATATGGTAGAAAATTCCACAGCATTCTCCATGACTGTGGGTATTTATGGGAGAATGTTATGCATTGTTCAACACCTAGAGTGCATTTTCTTGCTTTTGAAACTTTGATTTACACAATTATTATGTACTTTTGTTTGTGATAGAAGTAAATGACCCTTAACTGATGGCTGAAGAAAATCACAAAGGCTCTACTTCAGTCAGCTCTGTGGCTGTGCAGCGCTTACAGTGGGGCAAAAAAGTATTTAGTCAGCCACCGATTGTGCAAGTTCCCCCACTTAAAATGATGACAGAGGTCAGTAATTTGCACCAGAGGTACACTTCAACTGTGAGAGACAGAATGTGGGAAAAAAAAAAAAAAGAAAAGAAAAAAAATCCATGAATCCACATGGTAGGATTTGTAAAGAATTTATTCGTAAATTAGGGTGGAAAATAAGTATTTGGTCACCTCAAACAAGGAAAATCTCTGGCTCTCACAGACCTGTAACGTCTTCTGTAAGAAGCTTTTCTGTCCCCCACTCGTTACCTGTATGAATGGAACCTGTTTGAACTCATCATCTGTATAAAAGACACCTGTCCACAGCCTCAAAGAGTGAATCTACAATAGGCAAGCAGCTTGGTGTGAAAAAATCAACTGTGGGAGCAATCATCAGAAAATGGAAGACGTACAAGACCACTGATAATCTCCCTCGATCTGGGGCTCCACGCAAGATCTCATCCCGTGGGGTCAAAATGATCATGAGAACGGTGAGCAAAGATCCCAGAACCACACGGGGGGACCTGGTGAATGACCTGCAGAGAGCTGGGACCAAAGTAACAAAGGTCACCATCAGTAACACACTACAACGGCAGGGAATCAAATCCCGCAGTGCCAGACGTGTTCCGCTGCTGAAGCCAGTGCATGTCCAGGCCCGTCTGAAGTTTGCCAGAGAGCACATGGATGATACAGCAGAGGATTGGGAGAATGTCATGTGGTCAGATGAAACCAAAGTAGAACTTTTTGGTATAAACTCAACTCGTCGTGTTTGGAGGAAGAAGAATACTGAGTTGCATCCCAAGAACACCATACCTACTGTGAAGCATGGGGGTGGAAACATCATGCTATGGGGCTGTTTTTCTGCCAAGGGGACAGGACGACTGATCCGTGTTAAGGACAGAATGAATGGGGCCATGTATCGTGAGATTTTGAGCCAAAACCTCCTTCCATCAGTGAGAACTTTGAAGATGAAACAAGGCTGGGTCTTCCAACATGACAATGATCCAAAACACACCGCCCGGGCAACAAAGGAGTGGCTCCGTAAGAAGCATTTGAAAGTCCTGGAGTGGCCTAGCCAGTCTCCAGACCTCAACCCCATAGAAAATCTGTGGCGGGAGTTGAAAGTCCGTGTTGCTCGGCGACAGCCCCAAAACATCACTGCTCTCGAGAAGATCTGCATGGAGGAATGGGCCAAAATACCAGCTACTGTGTGTGCAAACCTGGTAAAGACCTATAGTAAACGTTTGACCTCTGTTATTGCCAACAAAGGTTATGTTACAAAGTATTGAGTTGTATTTTTGTTATTGACCAAATACTTATTTTCCACCCTAATTTACGAATAAATTCTTTACAAATCCTACCATGTGAATTCATGGATTTTTTTTTCACATTCTGTCTCTCACAGTTGAAGTGTACGTCTGGTGCAAATTACTGACCTCTGTCATCATTTTAGGTGGGGGAACTTGCACAATCGGTGGCTGACTAAATACTTTTTTGCCCCACTGTATGCTTTTAAAAGCATGATTGGTGAAGATGTAAGATGTATTGTTCTTATTTTATTATGTTTTGTGATTGGCAAAACACTTTTGTAGGACAAGTTTTGTAAAGTGCTTCATAAGCCGACCTCATGATGATAATTGGTAGTTGTAGTTTTGTCACTAAAAAAACATTATCTGGGCCTTTAACGCCTCTAACTCTAGACAGGACTGTAACTCTGTGTATTTTAGGTTTTTCTACTCTTTCTCAACTGCAGCTGGTTCGAAATTGAGCTGCTTTTTAAGTGATACAAAAAACGTTGACACATCAGTCCTATTTTAGCTCAATTCCACTGGCGACTTGTGAAAGAGGGAGTTTTATTGCGCGTTTATTGCGCGTTTTAAAGTCCCTCTGTGGATCAGCTCTAAAATATATTGCAGATGTTCTAACTCAAACTATATTTTGCCTCGTGGTCACTGAAATCAGCATTCCAACAAGTTCTCTTATGGGCATCTGGGCTTTCTGTGCTACTGTCATACTAAATTCGAAATGTATAACCCAGGATTTTTATATTAGTTATTTATTTTCATCTTAATCATGCTGCTTGTTTATGTGGGGTTTTGTATGTTGTATGTGGTCTTTTTGGAGACAGGGAATATGTCTGTATATGCCTTTGGGTCAACTTCTGTTGTTTGACGGCTCCATCACACTAGTAGAAATTGGCCAGAACTTCCTTGCCACTAGGAAAAATCTGTGACTACGCAGTGATTAAATTAAATTGAATCATTTAAGCTGCATGCAAGTACAGTTGCAAGTACAAATTGCAGCCAACTTGTTGCCCAGCAGGGGTTGAGCTTGCAACACCATCGGCCTCTGAATGACCACTTTTGATCACACGAGTCTCATGGTGGCAACCAGTTGGGATCCAACTCAGGTTGACTGCAGTGAATGAATGTCTGTTTTATGACCATTTCTGTGTTTGTAAATGGCAGTAGATTTTCACCACTTTAGTGCAATCTGTGTTTGGATATACAGATGTAATGCATGTAATTGCCAACTTGACCACATTCAATTGTAAGCTGATAGCAGACTGACCCTGTCTTTTATTAGGGGTCTATTAGGGGTTCAAGTTTATTGCACACTTTTATAATAAAGGTATATTTGGCCATGCCGCAGTTGCCAAATCAATCTTTCCCAGAGTGTGACTGTAGCATAAATCAAAATGACCTGACTTGACTCAATAAGTTTTTACCACATTTTTAAAGTTTTGGGCGGGTTTTTTTGGGTTTTTTTTTTGGTCTCACATTTGAAAATCTGTAGCATGACCAAAATTATCAACCCTATGCTTTGATTATACATATATGTGTGCTTAAAGAAACATATCCAAGTTAATTAACCAAGAAATGTTTTGTTTTAGCTTTCTGTATCTCTGTCCTACTGCTTAATGTCAGAGGTATAATGTTTGAAATTCATTTCATGTATTTTTTTGAAAAGGTCCTGGTTCAGTGTTAGATATTGTTGCATGTGATGAGGATGGGCAATGTAACACAGCCTTGGAGGCAAGGCTTCTCCCATCGTTTCATTCACAGGATTGAATTAATGTGTTCTGCTGACCCCCTGACCTGCTGATTTACATTGCATCTCAAAGACACGATGTAATAAAATGCCGGCAAAATGTATCTGCTCTCTCTTGGCTAACCGGCTAATGCAATGCACGGTGTGCGGAGCTCCAACAGGGACATTTAATGAAAATGAGGAAGTATGGAGAAAAATTGGAAAAAGCCTTTCTGAAATTAATCGAGGACCTCTATTAAAGCAACAAAGGTGGAGGGAAAAAAAGATCATAATTGAAATCCCACACAGAGGGCTTGTCTTTCTTTTACCCTTTCTAAGACAGAACTTCTTTATTCAATAACTTTTTGATGCCGTGCTCCACCAGTGAGCCAAGACGCAGCTCAACATTACACAGGTACATTTTCCTTTAGGTGGTTTTAAACAAAGTGAGTTATTTTGACAAGACACACAGTGGAGGTGACATATGTTCATCTGCAAGCATATGATAAACATCTCAAATGGGATCAAAACCAAAGAGACCAAAATACAGCTGGAAGGAAACTCAAACTTTAAAGTAAACAGATTTTTGTAAAACTCTCATATGGGTGTATGCGATGCCTAAACTTAAGAAGTAAAAATAAGAGGGAGAGAGAGAGAGAGATCTTAACAGTGAGTAAAACAGAACATCAACCACAGTTTCTGGATTATCTTGTGTATTCTGATTTATACCACCAAATCTACTCACATGTTTTTTACAGTTGCAACATCATAATAGTCATCACTTCTTTCTGGGTACATTGCCATGGTAACTTATGCTGCTAACATCACCAGCTCCAGAGCAAGTTAGGTTGTAGATTAGAGATCACAAGGCATGAAATCACCACCCACTGACCCATCAAGCGTCACCATCCCTGGAAGATCCAGGAATACAGACAGTGATAGGGCCAAGTGTGTTTCCCTAATAAGCATTATTAATATATTTATTATTAATATATATACATACAACATACATGCAGCTTAAATTTTGGCTGCGAACAATTTAAATACACTTTTATTGTTCTATAAGGATTCATATCTGATCCTAAACCCTGTACAGTGCTTTTCCTCTCACCCAGTCACACTCAGCAACTGTGTTATGTGTTTATCTTCCATTGTAAAATCAGCCGCTCTGCTGCAAGTACACTTACCCATGTTTGTGATTGGTCAGATACTGTCACTCCCACCATTTTTATGTGAATGCGCAAAACCTGAATTAACTTAGCCAATAACAAGCTTCTTTGGACTTCTTATCCTGATTGCCATTTTTAGAGTAAGTAAATCGAGAGAACGGAAAGATGCCTAGGGTATGTTGAAGATGGTTCATGGTAGAGGTTTGATTGCAAAGGTATTTTTATATTTGCATTGTTTTTGTCTTTTTTGTCTTTTGGCCAATAGATGCTCCAGCAACAATCATTGGCAGTCTGTTAGTGGCCCAATAGGCAAAATTCAGAGCAAAACCTACATGTAAAGCAATGCCTGCAGCACCATTGGTAGGCGTAAGTGTGTTGGTCAGTGGGAGGTTAATAAGGCTCGATAAAAGCACCTGTGTCTCTTTCACTTTGTTAGTGATGTGACTGAGGCCTGGGCAGGACCCCAAATCCCAAGGTTGAAGGGGATGTCTGCTGATTGGTGTAGACACTTCCCAAATAAGGGCCTCCACCTGCTCCATTCTCTCACACCCTATATTTACCAGTTCACACAAATATAGAGGCATGCACACAGACACACTGTAGTTGTATAGACACAGACAGCGGTTACAAACACTCCTCTGGGAACAGGTGGCACAGACCATGCGTGGGTGATGCAGCGACCACAGAAGTGATTCTTTTCTGCTACCATCCTATCTGATTCTACAGGATAACCTTTGTAAAGCAAGGACACAGGAAGACAGAGACACTGTCTGACAACATCAACCTCTTCAGATGCTGAGGTGAATAGAGGAGTTTTTCAGTGCACCTGGGCTCAGTTTTGTTTCCTAAAAGGAGCATTTAGCTTTGTTTTTTTTAAATCCCTAGTTTATATCTTTTATCTCATTCTGTTTTTTGTTTTTTATGGCGTGGAAGGGGGTGCTTTCTGTGAAATCATATGAGGAAGTCTGTGTGTAAGAAGTTACATGTGTAAGAAACAGAAAAAGTAATTACTGGATCATTTCACAACAACTACACTCCCCCCCCCACCCACCCCCCACCCCAAAGAAAAAAAAAATTAAGGAATGCTTTTAATACACATCAGTGGGGAAAACATGCTGGATATCTATACTGGTGTGGACTGAGTAATGTGTTAGGAATGAAAGGATGCCACACTGTCTGATGGAAATAAAAATTATTAACCTACAAAGAGCTGAATTCATAGGCACCCTAGGAATCTAAGTGGAAAAAAATGATGCTGCAGGCTAGTCTATTTCACCCAAATTTCATTGCAGCGACTCAAAATGTTGCTCAGTAGTTTGTGTGGCCCCCATGTACTTGTATGCACAGCTGACAACATCAGGGCAGGCTCCCAATGAGGCTCCCTGGGGGATCTCCTACCAGATTTTTACCAGCATGTCACTGACTCGTGGACAATCTGGGGTACAACTTGGGGGCACCGGGCGAACCAAAACATAATGCTTTCCATGTACATCAGGTGGGATCCAGGACCCACTGCACCAGGTCTGATAGTGGGTCCAAGAATTTTATCCCAATGTCTAATGGCAGTTAGGGTGCTGTGTCCTAGCCTGTCTGTGGGTTCCTCCATGGATATGCCTCCCCAGAGTATCACTGCCTCACCATCAGACTGGTCATGCTGAAATATGTTACACATCATTCTCCACAGCTTCCTCAGACCCTTTCACATCTGTCACATGTGGTCAGGGTAAACCTACTCTCATCTGTGAAAAGCATAGGGCAACTCTGGTGGACCTGCTGACTCTGGTATGCTATGGGAAATAAGAATAGGGCTCCATGGTACTGGGTAGTGAACAACACACAGCCCACTAGAGGACGTCAGGTCTCAGGCCACCCTCATGATATCTGATTCTGATTGTTTGATCAGAGACATTCACACCAGTGGCCTGTTCGAGGTCATTTTGCAAGGCCCTGGCAGTGCTCATCTTGTTCCTCCTTGCACAAATGAACAGATACCAGTCCTGTTGATAGGTTAAGGACCTTCTACAGCCCTGTTCAGCTCTCCTAGAGTAACTACCTGTCTGCTTGAATCATCTTCATGCTCTTAAGGCTGAAGAAAATCTCCTAACAATGGCACATATTGATGCGCCATCCTGGAGGAGCTGGACTACCTATGCTCCAACTGTAATGCTACCAGCAACGACTGACCCTAGCGAAATACAAATCTAGTGAAAAAACATTCAGAAAAGATGAGGAAGAAAAAAAATGACAGTGGCCTCCACCTTTGCATATGCTTCCACACCCCGTCAAACTGGAATGTCTTGAGACTGTAATAATCAAAGTGTAAGATGAAGACTTCAAATTTCCGGCATTTAAATGGCCAAGGCTGATAACTGAGATTTTCAAAGCACATAATTTGGAAATCTGTTAGGAAGGAATCAGAGTGGGCAGAGGAGAATGCCATACTGGAAGAAAAATATCACCTATGATGTGACATTTGAATAAGAATGGAACACATTAAACAATTTCTGAAATATCTCAAACTTTAAATAAAGGAAAAGTGACATGCCCTGAACCTGTCGACAGATTGCACACCTGCAAGTGATCAATACTTACATTGTACTTCGCTGAAGCCTGAAATTATTGCATATGCTGTAAAAGGCCAAGATGTAGAGGTGGGGTTTTTGGAAGAACAAACATTTGAAAAGGAACAAATGTCAGTGAAATTTACATAAGTTAAAATGAGCCGCAGGAATTTTTTTCTTTGCCATTTTCTTTTATAACTTCTGCATTCTTATTTCCACAGAACACACATTCACTCGAAATGAAACTATAAATTGCTGTATAGTGATGAACTCAATCTTGGCAAAAGAGACACGTAGAGGGATAAGGATAATGAAAGACTTAAAATACAACACAAGTCTTTATGATGATTGCAGCACACACTCACTAGTTCTGCAATGTGACAATAATACATAACAGAATTGCCAGTAGCATTTATTTCATGCTGTGTTTAATTCTGCAGGAATAATGATAAAAGGAAACAATCAAAATGTGTGTGAACACAATAAAGAGAGTGACGGAATGGGCTATTGCTCTCCCACAGGGAATAATTGAGCCCTAACCGGGGGTCGGCGGAATAAATCACCCTCCTATCTACAGTAGCTTATGACCTCCAGTACACCCACCAGTTTCTCCTCTGAGGTTCTATCCTTACATGTGTGAGGGGCTGCTTCTAGTTCTGGATATTTCTATGCCCAGGATTATTACCAAAAGACCTTGTTCTGCATTAGGATGTAAAATTCAGATGAAAAGTCAATGAGCTTTATCTATATAGTGCAACTAAACCGGTGAAAGTTTTTGCAATAAAACGTGTAAGTAGTCCCCTGAATGTGACTGCTATAAATCTTCATTACTAACATTAATTTGTGTCCCCCCTCCATGTTTAAAGTTGAGTGTTTCTTTGTGGGTGCCGTGTGCATGTTCTCGCTGAAAAGTTGTCTGCTTTTGAATTATCGTGTGCCTCTGCATGCCATTGTGTTGTTATGCTCACATCAACCTGTTTGTGTGTGTAAGCGTTCATTTACGCACGCCTGTGTTTGCGCGTATGCATTTGTCTATGTATTTGCATGTGTCTGAGCTTGTGTCACCTACTCCATTTCTATGGAAATCAAATGCGGCAGCAGCCACAAGTTTACACATTCCCCCTGTTTTGACTCCATTCAATCAACTGTGTGCATAATTACCTGGTGCCGTATGGTAATCTATTGGGACCCAAATATTGCAGTTTGACAAATCCTTCATTTGTATTCAGTCGCTACACAAAGCATCAATCGTGCTTTAGCACACATGCTGCCCACCAACCCCCAGACTCTCTCTCCACACTCACACACGCACACCACACACTACACAATACACACTACACCAACCACGCCCCTCCCCTTTTCCCCAGAAACACAGAGCGGTGTGGAACCAAAAGCTGGCTGATTAGAACAGCGAGACACGCTGGGATCTGGGTTTGTCATTAATATTTCTCTCTTTCAGATGGTACCTCCTACAATGCAAAAAGATACCACCACTGGGCCAGAGACAGGGATGGGCCTTTTTATTGGGGGAGAAGGACAAACAGACAAGAACAGCACAGAGGTGAAATAAACATCTTTTTTCATCCTGAAGCTGGAGGGTTAGTTGACAGCTGTTGAATACTGCCTCTTGTTTCAAACGCTTATAATATTAAAGCAGTTTTCTCTTCACTTTATTTATTGTTCACCCTTGCTATTTTTGACAAAAGATGCTCATTATGTGACAGTTATATTATATAAGTGGTTTTCATCTGTTCTTATCTCAACAACAAAGAAATAAAGAGATCCTTCCAACAAACTCCGGAGTGATTCAGCTCTTTTAAACCTCCAAAATTATGTGTACATCTCATCAATGCACAAACGTAAATCCCCACAATCCCACGCTGCCTGGGGGTGCCTGATTGAACTAGTGACATTTTGAGCCTTATTACATGCTCACAACACAACAAGGCACAACAAACAAGAAGACCAATTTCAGTTTTCTCTCTCTCTCCCTCCCGCTTCAACCCCCTCACTGTCATTTTCTTTCCTCTTTCATTCTGTTTGGGATTGAGGATGAGGGTTTGGGAGGAGAGCTGCGGTAAACAAGGGCGGAGAGAGAAAGAGAGATTAGCACCAGCTAATAATCCTCTCTTTCAACACGTGCAGCTTCATATTTCCAAATTAAAGTGGAGTGCAAGGAAAGGGGCTTATTAAACATTAAACGTCATCTAGCTCCGTCGCACTGTTCACATTCATCCCCTTCCAGCTCTGCCCTGGAGGTTTGCAGAAAACTGTGCAGTGCTGGATTTGCAGTGCTGAAGTAAACTAAAGCCATACATCACCCAACTGATCAGGCCTTGGGAGAGGGGCCTGGGCCAATCATTTTGAGGTTAAACAATGTAATTTGGATCTTGTAAGTGCAATTTATTTTGCCCGTCAGACAGAGGCATTGAAACATTTTCTCTTTTTTTCTCCTCCTCCATTAGATAAAAGGAGGATGGTATTTGGAAGAGAGTGAGGAGGTCCCACAGAGGTGAGACATCAGCGGTCATTTGCTCATTGGTGAGAAAAGAGTAGATAAGGCAATGGCTCACTAGCTCAAACAAACATAAGAAATATTTGTCTGGGAACAATTACAAAAGATCTGTCCTTTTACACGGATTTCAAAAGCAAAATACAACAATACTTCCATCATTACGGTAAATATGCAGGAATTAAGATTACCTACATATTCTACATAAGACGTACATAAAGTTAAACTTGACTTCTTTACCTAATTTACCTAATTTTAAGACTTTCAAAGGACTAAACGATTTTGTATCATGTCCTGTGCTGTGCTTTCTTTTCACCTGGTTTCATGGCTGTAGGTATATTTCCAAAAATCGTTATGTGGTTTTATCTATAGCTTCTATAGATAAAACCACTAAGTACTGCATGTTCTCTTCATATACTGACTTTAAGCATAGTAACACAGCACATGCATACTCTTTATGTAACAGGTAAATGCAACTGAAAGCTTGTCAAGTTTAAGCCATCCTTGTTGTAAAATGCTTTTTTCTCCTTTTACTAGCACTAAAACTTTTCCAAGGTCAAAAACTAAAAGAACATATCTGTCTAGTACCCACTACCACAGTATATCACTCCTAATGACAAAATATCACCAATTATCTCCACTGAGACATCGCTGGTTGTCTCGACAAGAATGGGATTATACATACTCTCTGAATCCCTGCTGGAGATTTGCTGACCAGAAGCCCAGTTTAATGTCCCCTCCAGTGAGAGCTGTTATCCTCTCCTTGTGAACATATTGTGGTTATGTCTCTTAATGTGTGCTGGGGTTGGTGCCGGTCAGAAAATCTCCTGCAGTTTAGAGGATTAGAGCTACAAAGTGCCGCTGGTGGAAAGAATGAGCTAGCCATTTGAGTGATACAAGTGAATTAAGAGATTAAAATGGTTTAGAAAGACTGATTACAAAACCATAGGGGTTTAGAAATGGAAAGACAAGCCTTGAGATGGGAAAAATCCCTTGTACTTTTCTTGTAGGTGGTGGCTATTATTTTGCTCTTTTGCAAATACCAGCGCTCGATCTTCACCAAATCCTTTTGAATTCATCGAGTCGCTAGACTGAACAGACTGATCTCAATGAAATATGCACAAGGACTGCAACCTCTTACAAACACATTGTCAAGAACATCGTATGTTAAAATTACTTTCTGGCTCTTTATTTCATATTTAATCTGCAGTAACTGCAATAATTGTAAAGCTTGTGAGCAGATATTACTATAAGTGTAAAAGTCACTAAAACACTTTAATGCTCACTGAAGTATCTCAGGAACTACTGCACGGACTGACATGAAATTCAGTGCTGCCCGCAATGAATCCCATTAATCCTTTAAGACCTACCATAGAACCAAGTCCGCAAGTGCCATTTTTGGGAGCATTTCAAGTTGTTATACAACAACAACCGTTATAGCCCAAATTTTAATAATATGTGTGCATTAAGTCCATAATAACTACATAAATTGCAAAAAAGTGCTATAAAAAAATTATTGCGCTAGCTTACGTGTTTCCGGTTCTACAGGGATTTAAAAATAGTTACGCAAAACGGAGCATGCCCACTTTAAAGGGTTAACTCCGGTGATCATCTGGGTGGCCTTTCAGTTTGTGGCTTACAGTTAAACGTGTAAAAAAGTTTTTAGATGTAATTTAGATGTAAATTGGTGGATATCAGAGGAGGCCCTGATATCTATAGGGTGTTCATAGGTTGCAGCTTCTCTATTTTGAGAGGCACAGGGGATTTCATAATATAAAACAAGGCTAATTGGTTGAAACACACCAGAATAATTCATAATTAACTGTTTCTCTTCTTTGAAACAAATCCAGGTCCAGTACTGAAATTGTGATTTAAACGATGGATATATTATAACATTTAAAGCGACTGACTTTTTATGCGAATAAAAACCACATAAATATTATGCACCGATGGATGAAATTCTCTCTAATCAATCAACAATCAATACTGATGTGCATTAGTCTAATGATCATTTTCAGATATTTGTTTAAGTTAGCTAATGCAAGAATTTGTTGAATCAGCCTTACAGGACTGTTTAGTTAATGGAGAGCATGGATTTGGATAGGGGATGTAGCAGAATGTGACAGCCTGGCTCCTGGCATAGTACTGGAAAAGAGCTGATGCACAGGAAGTATATCCTGGAGGATGTTCAAGTGACTCCAAGACATCAGATGAGATTTATAAGTGTAAACAGATATTTTAATGAATTTGGGATCGAGCTACTATAAAAGTACGATGTTTACCATGTTGTTTCCAGGGAATACTATTGCCAGGTTCCATTAAAACGGACAAGTGCTCCATGAAGTACAACCAACCTCTTGGATGACTGGATATAACAAGACTCACAGCATCTATGAAAATGTAAACTACTGGAGTACTGTCACAGGCAGAAATCAAAACACACTACATGTTTCATTTAAATTGATTTCAATATTTTTAGAATTTTATGTTTTGTTTTGTTTTTCTTCTTCTTATTATTATTATTAGCCTTTATTGGATCATACAACATGTAGCAGCTTCTAGTGCTGCAATGTGTGCACACAAGGTTGTAAGTTGCACCAGTACAGGTAGAGCTGTACTGGTGTTTTGTGCTATTAAGTGTTAGCATGCTAACACAGTAGATACTACTTGCTAAATCCAGTCCATCCATACAAAATAATAGTAACCAAAGTAGAGCCAGGAATTCCCCAGCACCCAGAAAGCAGGAGAGATCCCTCCTGTACATTACACTGATTTCTTCTATCAACACTGTTATGCTAAAATGGATCTATTATAGTTCTGGAAGTATATTACTGGTTCCTCATGACCTTGCTCGCTGTCATTTTTTACAAAATTTCCATGACCCTGGTGATGTCTTCTACTCAGCAATTCTTTTTCTGGTGAGTGTTTTATTGTGTCAAGCTTTAGCACAGCACATACGGTGGCCCTGAGAGGCCAAATGGACTGCAACTTAAGAAAACGCCAGCAATAAGAAAAATGCTGCAAAAGCACACAAAACACATTCAAAACAAATAGGAAAAATGAAAACAAACAGGAAAGAACACAAGGGATGTTTTTCTGGGGAGACAATAACCCGACAGACCAGTTCCCAGAACCGAAAAAATGGTTGGTGTGTTTTATCATGATTCATACTGATGATTGATTTTTAGGCTAATAGTTAGGCTAACACACTTACCTGTCATCTCTTCTTTCCTCACAAAACCGATAGATCCTCCACTTCTTTTAAATGTCTCCCAGTGCAATTCTTAGCATATTTTGGTTCCTGCAACTGGCCGTCGGGTTATTGTCTCCCCAGAAACACTTCCCTTGTGCTTTTGGAAATCTGTTTTTTCCTATTTCCGTTGTCGTTTTTCCCTATTTCCGTTGTGTTTTGTTTGCTGTTGCAGCATTTTTCTTATTGCTGATGTTTTCTTAAGTTGCAGTCCATTTGGCCTCTCAGGGCCACCGTAAGCACAGGAGTTAAATGATCACAAAATTAAATCTATTTCAGAATGAAATAGATGAAAGGGCAAAGGTTGTCATTCATAATGTTAGTGCAAAGGTGTACATTTCCCATGTGTTACAAGGTACCTAAATTACTATGACTTTAAATAAAGATCATAGTGGACAAATTAATATTAGTCTTAAAGGAAGAGATATAATTATCCTGAAAATCTAAATGAATCAATGTTACAAAGTTACATTCTGTTTCTCTGAACCTTAATTAGGAGAGGTCACATGTCAGTGTTGTTGCAAAAGAACTTTAATAAATCAAACACATGGCAGTAGGGTCCTTTTGTGTGAGATGAAACACTCTCCTCGTGAAGAAAGAAAAAACAAAAACAGATTTTCCAGTTCCAAACAATGGCCACATTCCAGCAGTGAAACACTTCTAATACAAAGAGCAACAGTAAACTTTAGCCAAAGCTATACTGCCAGAGATTATTCTGGAACAAATCGATCCAAAAGTAGCCTGCCAGGCGTTGCAACTGTGTCCCAGGAAAGTGTTGAGGAGAAGAAGAACAAACAGAATGAATAAGAAAATGAAAAAAAAAAAGGAGAACAGATAGGGGGGGAGATAGAAAGTGCTGGCCACTGCAAAGTCTCCAAACAAAGAGGATATGTGAGGCGTGTACCTCAAGCCTTTCTCCTTTACAAGAAGAGCCAGTAAGCACTTTTCTCTGCGCTGAAAAGCTAGCTCTCGCTCTTCGTGTCACATCAGCAGTTTTTTAGCGAAGCTCACAAGCACCATATCCAGGTGAGGGGTGTACGTTAAGGATTTCTTCCTTTCCCCTATCAGTCTTTTTCACTCTTACAGTCCTCTTCCTCAATCCCCGCCTCTCAGTTTCTCTCATTCTCTGCCAATATGTCTCTTCCTCGTGCTCCCCCTCTCCTTCTTGCACTTTACAATTCTCTTTCTGTCTCCCTCAAGATGTTTCAAAGCTCATATCACTCCTTTCAATCTCTTCATGTGTGCTTATGTGTAAGCAGATTTCTTTACATTTAATGTCCATGTTTGCTCTTTAGCATCTCCTGCTATCTGATCAGTTTCTTTGAAATAAAGAAAAGAAAAATGAAATCGATAAACTGCATATTTGAAGCACTTAAAAGTTATGCTATCCTATCCTTCTCTTATTATTTGCAGGAAAATTAGTATTTGTTAAAAATTATTATTTTGCTTATGATGTATATTCATAGCTATTTTTTTTTATTTCTTTTTAAAAATGTTTCTTTGATGTGTAAAGGGTAATCACATTGTGAAATGTTGTGTACTGAGGAACGACAAACAAAATATATGAAATGACTCACACTCGGACACAAAAAAATTGGCATACAAGCTTACATACGCACACATGCATGAAAGGGTCCCTGGGTGGCTGAATAGCAAAGCTATTCACGCGACTGGAACACCCCTGACTGTGAACACCACTTTCCCTAGAAAGTGAGGCTGGGGCACAAATCACATTTTCTGCACAATTAAAGCAGGGCTGTGGCTAAGTGTATCAGAGCCTTGCTCTCTGCAGGAGCCCAGGGAGTCAGCAGGCCCGTCCCCTCTCCCCTTGTAATGGCAATGTGATGAAGATGGTTTCCCTGTAATTAGTTTCTGAAAGTTTTCATTCAGTGAGTGAGGCCACAGACTGTGCAGCACAGAAAAGACCAGTTCGTTCTGCAACCCAGCGCTTACAGCACAGACCAACTATAAAAGGAGGCTGATGATTAATCATATTGGCCAGTTGTGACTGTAAAAAAAATCTGTTTTTTTTTAACTGAGTAGTGTTTTAACTAAAAGTATTTCTATTCTTTAATAAGTCATCTGTGCGCTTGTAACAAGGTCGGTATATTTCTCCTGTTTATTTTCCAGCATGCTTAACATAATAGACTGTTAAAAAAAACAACTGTAACAAAACCCTAAGTAATAAAAGACTGCCAACTGCAGACTATTTCCTGATTTAAGCAACATAAATAGCTATTAGCTTCTCTATCTAAGGACATAGAGCACAATAGTCCTCTAGAACGCCGTAGATTTGAAACCTGTCACTTTACTGTAAGTGTAAAACATGAACAAGGGCTTTGGGCTTTGAGATCACTTGCAGCAATAAAAGCCAGGTAGTTAATATTATATTACCCCATTACACCATCTCCTACTATTACAGTGGTCTTATAAGGAGAGAGTTTTTATGAATTGAAACTTTCATAGTTATAATGTACTTGTAAAGCAAAGTTTGGTGTAGACTCTGTTTTAAGCTTAACATGTAATCATGGGGAAGAAAGTCCAAAGTCAGTCAGCAAAACAGAGCCTTTTACATTTATGTGGATCCTTTTAATTTATGGTTAGGAATGCATTGTGCATACAAAGGATGTGACCAGGGTCTGGAGTGTGTCTCTGGAGTCCTGTTAAGGTTCAGGCAACAAAAGCACTTGAGGTTAGCGAAGGGTTGTGGCTTTGATTTGATGTAAATAAGCATGGTGGACTATTTCTGTATTCAAACTAGACCTAACTTTAACCACTGCTTCCTAAACACAGTAATAAAAATTATGAATACAGTAATGCTTTGTTACTAGAAGTGAAAAGTGCACAGAGAGATCAGACACTTTGGAGAAGTAAGTAAATTTATTTCTTATACATTCAGAATTAGGATATTTGTGTTTCCAGCACAATGTTAACTCTATATATTAATAGAAAACACATTTCTGTCACATTTTAATTTCCTTCAAAGCATATTTACTGGCTGAGATCAACCTTCTGCGATTCAGTCTGGACTTTTGGTGAGGATTGAGGTTCTGAGTATCTTCTGCATGGATTCATTTTATAGTAAGTTTATTTTATTAGGTGATGTGAGGACACTGGAGGATCACACTTTAGCAATCATTTTAGGGTCACTGGAAGAACAACAACATTTCCAATCTACATTTTTGTGAGTGTGGACAAATTTTCAAACTTTATAAGATTTTATTCTGATAAAAATGAAGAATTTTTTAAGGAGGTTTCCTACTTTGTTTATTAAATCTCATCCTGATTTGGCTATTAAAGTAATAGTTGGTGTGTTGCTGATAGCTGTGCACTCTAAAGATTGTCCGACTGGTTGATGAGCAGCATTTGAGCACCCACAGCCAACATGTATGATGAGTGTAAGTACTGAAGATGATAAATGTAGCTGAGCACTTTGCAAATGGGAATGGGAGAAGTTTCTGGTATAAAAGAATGGAACTCATTGATAGAAAAACAATAGTATAGTGCAATGAAGCCATAAGTATGAAAAGTCAATGTTTCTTGCTAAGCAAAGGCTGAATCATCTGACAAGGACTTTCCAATATTGTGACACCCCTTGAAAAGGGAGTGCTACAGGTTTAACTCAGCTGTGAATCACAGCCGGATAACTGGGTTCTGGGTGAATTGGGACCATACTTCTTCCTTTGTGAATGTCAGAGCAAAGGTGCAGTCTATCTAGCGACAGAGGCAGAATGTGCAAGAATTATTTTCTATACAGAGACATCTTAAGTGTGACAGAAGCCCAGATGAACAGAAGATGCTCATTTCATAAAATAAAAGTGCCTTTATTAGCACCTGTGTGGGTAAACGACAGGGAGTGGAAATTTTTTATCTTACGTGATTGCATGATTCAAAAACAAAAGCGAGTTGCTGCTTGATTTTTAAAACGACTGGCAATGTGAGACACAGAGGAATTTATGGGGAGAAGCCGAGAGGTGTGGCTTTACTGATTGGAGAATAAAACGGTGAGCATGAAAGATTTAAGAGGGAAGTCTTTCTGATTGAACTACTGCGAACTCCATAAAGTGATGCTATATTTCACTGCAAGCAAAACCTCAATGGAATCAATAGAAAACAGGTTTATAGTGACTGTTCTGTTGTTAACTGCTGTCATTATTAACATTGTCGTTATTGTTTTCTATTATTAGAAAATGAAATAATTTCAACACATTTTTTCTCCACAGTGGATATTTAAATTTGAAGCTCTGAGTTTATTGTACACCCATGATGACACACGGTTTGTGAGGTAAAGAGGTAAAGTTACCGCCAAGGATCCGTCGTTGAAAGCTACATCCATAAATGCTTGACTCCAATTCGGTTCTCAATATGACATCTGTGAAGGGGGAGATTAGAGCATGAATCACAAATACTTCCTGCTGCCGCCTGGGATAGCCCAGAGGAAAATGCATGTGACCCAAGCATGAGGAATTCTCAGGAGCTGTCAGCCGAGATCAAACTCATTTGCCGACCACAGGCTTCAGTGTGCAAATATCCCGCTACCGTGGACAAAATGTCGGATTGCTGTTCCCCGTTTTCCTCCCCCCTCTTATTCTCTCAGTTTCCATTTAGAATCTGCACTTGTGAAAGCAAAGAAGACGGCAATTATAGGGCGAGGATTTGCACTTTTCAAGAGCTAAAAATAAAATATAAAAAAGATATTTCACGTCACATTTAACGAGTATAGAATATATGAAAGTTTGCCTTTTTGTTTTAAATTGATATTTGAGATTTTTCAGATGCACAAGTGGATTGTCATAAACAAAAACACACAAAGTGAGCACTTTGTCTATGTTTTTCACCCAAGGGCAACCTTGAAAACAAGCAAATAAAAAAAACTTGAACAATGAAAAAAAGAAATTGGACTGGATTGTCTGAATGGTACGTTAGTCTCCATTCCTGTTGTTATGCTTTATTACTCTACTCAGTTTTTATGCGTGTGTTTGCATGATTCTGCAATTACAATGCAATTCTTGAAACATCACAGAGGTGCAATCATTTCTCATCTTTTAGGTTTTAATATTCTCCCACTCCTTCCTGGCTAAATCATGCCCTGTATCTACCTATTCCAAATACAGATAGCAGCTACAAGACACAAGCTGCCTGGAGAGGATACACAACATACAGCTGTGATGGATGGTGTCGTACAGGTGTGACTGAGGCTGTTCTTTTCTGTAACCAAGCCCGGAGTAGAGGAGATGAGAAGAATGTATGTGACCGGCGAAACTATGATGGCAACATGTTGAGCGAGACAGAGCGGCAGCAGGGTTGAACAGGTGAAGCCCGCAGGTTCGGTGATAATCTCGACGCACACCTAGCCCAGAGCTTGGGGCTGGCGGCCTTCGGTTTGCGGTGATGCTGCGCCTGTCACGTTTCTGCAAGCTCCCAGCAGAAATAACCAGCGTTGGCAGAGCTGGTGGCCGGATGCAAGGAGGTGCCAGTGGCTATAACAGCAGATATATCGCTTATGAGATCAGATGTCTGCGGGGCTGGAGAAGCCATGAGAGACTGTGAATGAGAGAGAGACAAAGGGAGACGGTGAGAGAGAGACATACAGCATTCACATCAGGAGGAAATTGCTTTGCTGCCACCAGCCCCTTGGTGGTAAACACAGCAAGTTAGTGTGTGCGGCAGCGAGTGGTTATAATTGTCTTGACGTGAACATTGTTTCGATGGACAGAGTGAGGAGTGAGAAAGGAAGAAAGGTGGTGGCGGGGAGGGGGAGCAAGGGGGTGCATGTGAAGTATGGATTCAGGAAATTGGCATGGCGTTCACACAGTGCCCGGGTAAAAGTGGCTCAACGGCAAAGGGAGAAAATTGTTTATGAAGCTTTCCATCCCCGAATCTAAACTGAACAGCAAGGGGTAGGAGGGGAGGGGCAGATGGGAGAGAAAGGGAGAAAATTGGATGGGAAAGTGTCTTGGGGAGAGAGCTTTGAATAAGGAGGCAGCAAGAGGAATATATGGATTACAAATCAGATATAGCCCAGTATGGACTGTGAATCTACTGCAGCCTATAGGCTACAACTATTCCAGCATAGGAATATTTCCTCTATCCCTTTTCTTTCTTCAGAACCTATGGTTATGCACATTACATTATACACTCTCGTAATAATTACTACTATAAGTCACAAGCTCAACCATTGAGGCTAAATTTATGGCACCGTCATTTACGGTTACACAAAAATGACGCTGTATAAAAAAGCAATTGCGCAGTATAGAGGCCATTTTGCAATGTGAGAACCACATTACCTCGGTGACAAACATAATGCTTCTGTGTGGCTTTGATATCATTAAATATTGAAACATTCAGTACTGATGAACATGATATTATCATCATTACTGTTATTATATTTATATTATGGGTTTTTATACTCTGTATATCACAAACAGGACTTCCGACTGTCAAAATCCCCAAACTTACATTTGAATTTCAATCTGAACGCGTTTATTTATCAAGTAACAAGATTGTTGTTTGCATTACTTACAATCTATTGTATGAAACTGCACATTGCCCGTATGAAAAGAAAAATAGATCACATTTGTAAACCAAATATTGTGCATCAGTAAACAAAACATGCCTTTGGAACATTTTTGGTGGAAGACTTTGTTGGAGTCGATTTGTTCACCTGCAAACACTTTATTCTAAATAACGTCATCAGCCGCTTGTCAATCACAACCTCAAAGAAAACATACTGTGGCATATCACTGCATGTGTGCTTCAGCGTGGGCCCTCTGTTTCTCTCCCTCGTCACGATCCCATCTGCACAGACAGTAAAACACAAACAGCCGTGCCAGCTTTGACTCACTTGGTGGGACCTAGCTAACCAGCCTTAGCAGTTTGTGTGCTGGGTTTCTCTTTAGCTGTGGCACTGGGCCGTGGGGGCTGTGGGGAGATAATCCCGGGCACTGCTGAGTGGAGCAGGCATCAGACACATAGGGAGAAGTGGATTACCCCGACTGGTAGAGATAGCAACAAGCTGGAAGGGTGGAGTGTGGGGAGTAGGAGCTCCAGCCCAGATAAGAGTGCAGGAGAAGGAGCAGGGCTACAGGAGGGGATAAGAAAGGAGAGGAGGAGGAGGAGACTAATATTGAAGTAGCAAGCAGAAAGTGGGAGATGAGGATCTTATGAAAAGACTCTAAGGGGGGAAGGATGGATTTAGCGAGACTGTCCGTGTGTCTGCACTTTCACTTTTAATAAATGTTTTGATACTTGATATTTTTTTCTTATTGAAAAAAAGAAGAATGCATTGCACTATATGCACCTTATCTCAGGAGTAATTTCACTTTGCTACCACTAATAAAAAAAAAGGGGGGGGATTAGTAATTCTGATAGACAAAAAAAGGAATAACGTCAGTGGTAGTAATGACAGATCATAGCAGACCTCAGTTCAGTGGAACCTCAGACACACTGAATTTATTTGAGCTCTTAGATTGGTCAGTATTCTTTATATAATTCACAGCAATCCAACTATTGATCATCTCCATTGTGTGGCTAGCTATAGTCATTGACTCATTGATTCACTTTGTTTTATAGATGCAAACAGTGTGCTTTAAGTGGCCTATGTAGTTGACAGACAGTGATTATATGTATAACGTGACACTTATTTTTTACTCTCCCTTGCAAATTTCGTTAGCATCTTTCATTTTCCCTGCTATTATTAACAAGTTTAAAGCATCAGGATCCTCCCTTATTAGAGCTACATTTGTCTTTTCTTTTTATATTCTCTTGTACCAGTCCTAGATATGCAGCATTTGAAATCTCCTCATAGAGCTATGAGTCACTGTCTAGTTATCACTAATGCTACCTTCAGGCACTGAACTATAAATGTTCAAAAACTAGGATCAGTACTGTATTTCAGATAATCAAATAAGATTGTGCAGTTGATGTAGTCTTAAAAGATTTTTCAAAATACTAAAACAATTTACAAGGTTAATGAGGAAAAGCTGGACAATCATTCTTTCTTAATTTAAGGGATACTGAGCTTGAATGGACAGTAAAGAGTTAACCTAACACCATTTCCCTCCTTTATACATCATTGATCTTTTCACACTAATTAAAGCATAGCCAGGACTATTTAACCAAGCTAACGAGAACAGGCAAATTCGGCCTTCATAGTGCTGGGAGATCATAGCAATGGAGTGCGCTCTACCTGCAATTTAAGACAGAGAGAAAGAGAGTGTATTTGTGTGGTCTGTGAGTGTGTGTGTGTGTGTGTGTGTGTGTGTGTGTGTGTGTGTGTGTGTGTGTGTGTGTGTGTGTAATAGCAAACTGAAGATAATTCACCAAAACTCCAACCTAGCTGCAAAAAAACTGAGAGAGCAAAAAAACAAAAAAACAAAAACAAAGAAAGACAAGCAAATATATGAAACACGACATTTTGGAAACATCCATATTTGCTTTATTTAATGCCAAGATTATAAAAAGAAGAGGACTCTCGGTATAATGAGAATGTGTTCCAAGCAGCTCAGTGACTTTGATAAAATTAACTTTCTGTGAGATACCGCCTTGCAAGTTTACGTATTTTGAAGAATAGCTATATGTGCAAACTCTACATAGTTTCACCATTACCGTCTTCTACTCATTAATTGTTTATTCAGTATAGGTAACCTGCTCAATGAGACACAGTAGCTCATCTGGTGGTGCGCACAAAGAGGCATCTAGCAGCTCGGGTAAAATCCCCATACTATGAGAAGTCATGATCAATAATGCATCGGCGTAGATGTGAGGGATGCTGCTCAAAGGCATTTGCTTATCTCAGATGCCAGTTACCGCTTTCATCCCAGGAACACGCAGCAGTTGTGTGTGCATGAAAGTGTGTGCGCGGGGAGGTCGAGAGGATGCAGTATTTACACACTTCCCATCATGTGTTATTTATTTCACACCTTGATGTGTTCATCTAGCCTATGCCTCTGAGGAAATCAGCACTCATAATGCAAGAATCAACACAGAGCTTTTAAGCCACTATGCAACTGTCTGTTTTTTTTATCTATTCTCCTAGTTAGAGAATCTAATTGCGCCGAGTGTTTATTTAACTGTGTTTAACTTAGCCTAAAGAGGCATGGAAAGACTATAAAACACTAGTTTTGAAAAAAACAAACAAGTATAGTAAATTTTACTCTGTGGAACAAACAGGCCGCAAGAGTCTGCAGCCACTATTTGACTTTGCGTTATTTATGGGAACTGCTCTAGTGCTGTTGCATTGGATGAAACAACACTTTATATGTGTTTTTCCTTAGAGCCGTCAACAAATTTTTGACAGCGTCATGGAATACTGATTATATACATCACACATCAAAATCTCAGTGATTAGTATAACTGAGATGTGGGTAAATCTAGAGACAGCCATACCACAGAGCCCAGTACCACAGGGAATTGAGAAGTCAGATAATCTGATAGGTTGCTTTGCCATCTTGTCTAAACCCTATGAAAACTAGCATATGAAATATCCATTAATATATGCTTTATATATGTGTGTGTGTGGGTACAACACTCATCTTGTGACTGAAATGGGATCGTAACTATAGGAAGGATGAAAACCTACAAAAGCAAGCCCGAGTTGCTGATAGAGGTTTCTGCAGAGTCCTTGTGAATGTGGCTTAAGTGAACCTCCCCCAACAATTTCTCTATGCTTGTTTGTGAATCACACAGAAAAAACAAATCACATGGCCAGCCGCTGAGAGAAGTAGTAGGGGAGCAATCAAAGAACAGATGCTGAAACTCTTCAGGCTACATTTTCAATAGAGTAAGGAAATTGCTCTTGTGGTGTGGTTGTACCGCTGTATGAGTTGCCAGCATGCATGAGGAACGCCAAACTGATAGGTGCATATGTAAAGATATTGAGAAACAATGTCTAATCAAGTATATTTCTTTTTCCTATATAATTATCCTGCTTTCAGAAAATGCTTTTGTGTTGACTATTCATGAGGAGTCAAACACTATAATTTTTTTCTTTCAAAACAATCTGTGTGCTACACTGTTGGGTCCCTGATTAACAAAATATTGACCAATAAAAATGGTAATTAGAAAGGAAGCTCAAGACTGCATGCATTTCAGGCTAAGAAACTAGCTGGAGGTGACTATACCTAATTAAACTACCCCGTATCTTCTGTTTAATAAATTAAACAAAACTTCCCTTTAAAAAATGTTATTTAACAAGCTTGAAGTCAGTCGTTGCAGTAATGATTATTGTATCAATTTGTACATAGACTGGTTTACCAGAACTAACTGTACAACTGGGCAGTCGGGGAGAGGGGGAGGAGTAGCAGGAGAGGTGGACAACGTCGACCCAGTGAAATAACTAACTAAACAACACACTGAGACTTTGCCACTGTATTACACTTACAATTTAATCCCTGGACTTTCTTTGATTATTACCTTTTAAATTCTGTTGCTGCTGATATTTAGTTCTTAATATTCTATTCGTAATTATTTGTACCTGCTTGGTATTTTTTTTTTTCTTAATTGTGTTTCAGGTGTTGAGCTGCTGAAACCATAATTTCCCTAAATTCTATGTTAACTACTGCGACCTCCCTAATCAGCACTATTACTAATAAAATAGGGCAACAGACAGTGAGATATGGATGAAAATAAATGTTGGTAGCACTTTTTTTTATTACAGCTTGGTAAAAATGTGGTTATAGTATGGTTTTAAACTAGGAACAAAAGGTTATAACACTGACATAGATGTTAGTGCTACTTTATTTTCTAAAAATGAAGACATTTCAAAAGTGATTTAAGCTGAGTAATATTACACTGGAACATATTAATTGGATAATGATCAGTCTGAGACAAAAGAAACATATTTCTATGTGGCAAAACCATTTGTAATATTATTGTAAGACCCTGATAATAATAAGATAACTTAGCAATAAAATAGTGACATCTGTGCATTAAGATTTTGAAGTACTGACTTTAAAATGATAGTAAGGTCATAATAACAATAAGGTAATACTGCTTCATGTTTTCATAACCTACTACCGTGTTATAATGCTGGGATTAGTCCTAGCTTGTGTCCATTAATATGTGTTTGAGGGTAAAAGTGTTACCGTCAAACACAGAACAAAATGCTAAATGCTGTGGCTTATTACCTAGAAACACCTGCGGTACTTTCCATGTTATAACCAGGTATCAGTTTGCCAAAATGCAAAAGTAAACGTTTGTACTAAATTCAATAAACCAGAAAACCATATCTGTATATGCTGAATGTAAATGTTATAATCATGAATCAAACATTGCTTTTCTTGCCATTTTACATTGTACCAGTGGGGAGTAAATTGTTTATATGTAGCTATATAGGCAAAATGATGATCTAACTCTTGAAATCATAGTACACAAAAGATTTATTGATGAACAAGTACCAGATGCTGTGGCTCCATAAACACATTGTGAAAGGCCTGCACTCTCAGAAATAGGGGTACCAAAGTGTACCAAAAAGGGTACAAATGCTTGTCGCTGGGGGTGTTCCTTTTTGAAGGACATTTCTGTACCCTTTAGGCTTGGTACATTTTTGTACCTTATAAAGTTGTACCATCTGAAGTACAATCATGTACTTTCCTAAGACATAAATGTACCTTCAAACTATAGTACAGAAATGTTCCCTTGAAAAGGGTACAATAGGGTACCTATGAGGGTACCCCCCCAGCGACAACCTATTTCGTACCTAAAGAGACAAAAATGTACCCCCAATAGTCCAAAATATTTGGTTATTTAACTATTTATTTTCGATAATAGAATCACATCAAAGCATTTAAACAACCACAGGAATACATCCTTGATTACATTCATACATTGCCATAGGACATGTTAAGAAAAATACATTCATTTAAAAAAAAGTAAACAATCACATAAAGACATTAAACACCTGAACACAATGTTTTGACGGATCACAGAGATGTCATGTATTTAAAAAACTGTCCACACAAATGTTTTGCTCTACTTCATCAAGCCAGAATATATATATGTCATATATATAGACAAAGTGGAAAATGTTCTTGCAATCACGTCACACAGAATACCTCAAGGACACAAACAGTCTATCATCAACTAAATAGGTGTCTAGAGCTTGAAAATCTAATTCATTTCCTGGATTGAACAGGATCCAGTCATTGTCAACTGCCACTTGGTAAGCATGGAAATGACATTCATAAGTGCGAGGAAGTAACAGTTTCCCACACAATACCCAACAAGTATCAACATTCAAAATATACTTGATTTTAAAGAATATAGGTATGGCTTCAGTGTGTACATGGCCAACTACAAAAACATCCTCAAGTTCATATTTGACACTGCTGACAGATATAGCAGACACACGCTGAAGCACTTTATCCTGAAAATGCACATCTGTAAAACTTTTGTTCATTTCCAGAGCATTCTGTAAGTCACCTGGCAGAGATGAAAATGGCACACTGACACTTGTGCTGAGTGAATGTTCAAAGTCAACAAGCAACCTACCTGAAGAAAACTCCCAGCACTGTTTCATTTGATGACGATTGCTAAGAGTTGCAGTGATGTTTACAAAGTTTTTGCATTTACTCGCTATATTTTTGAAATATTGATGCTTGCTTTCATATCTCATACACCATAAAGGGCGAAGAGGACCATACATCAAAATCAGCCTTGGGTAGTGAATAAGGTAGTGACACTTGGGTGTTAAAACATTTCCAAAGACTTTTGTAGTCATTTCAAGAAATTCTTGAATAAGCAGGTTTAAATGAGCAAGCTCATCTTTTCTCACATTTGTAGCCATTACACGATCTACGATTTCTGAACATAATAAGAACACATGCCAATATGGAGTGCCAGGTGGAACATGGGGAGCCATTAAAAAAGGCAAGAGCCTGAAAAGGCACCATTTTTGACTGGCTGATCCAACTATGTTAGAATTTCGAAGCATCTTTTCCGTCAGTGGCACTGGTCTGTTCGGCTTGTCATTCCTCCCAAACTTCACATTTTTCAGCTCATCATTGATTTCATATATGGTGATGTGCTTTTCCCTGTGAGCTTTACAAATAACCAAGTTCATTACCAAAGGAATAACCCCCTCCAGCAAGTCGTGCATTACATCTGGGGGAAGAGACTGGGTCACATCAAAATAAGGCAGTGCATCAAATGTACAGTTACCATACACACCGTACAAAGCAGCACTCTCTGGGTTGTTTTCCACACAGTTTATGTGGTACTCATGTACTTTGGTTGTTCTAATAACAAAATGGTCCTCACAAAAGTGCTGTTGTATCTCCGAGTGCGAGGCCATACAAAATCGGCATATTCTGCCTGTATTGAAAGACATTGAGAAACGCCCAATCATATGAGCAGAAAGGTTGTTGCATGAAATGGTAGCAAGAGCAGCATGAACTGTGTGCTCTACTTCATCGACACAGATAGTGAAACCCTCTGTGGACAGCATCTTCAAGTCAGTTATCAAGGGCTGAAGTATAGTTTCAAGCCCACACTCTTTTAAATGTGAATGGCGAACCAGTAAGGCTAAATGAATGCGACTCAACTTTGAGCGATGTTTTCCACTTATGTTTCCTATAGTATAATAAAATGCACAGATTTTGTATTTATTTCGTTTTGCACCAAGGGGGTTCACAATTTCAAATTCATCTTCATAAAAATGAAGTCTTAGAGCTTGAGGATGGTCTTTGAAAAATGAGTGGTCTTTAAAATACATGCCATCTTTGTAATCAGTCAAAACATCATCATCTTGATTTCTGTGGTTATCCAGAACAATTTGTTCCCACACATCCTCCACCTGACAGTATTTGTTTAATACCTGTAGGATTGGAACATACGAATAACTACCAATTTTCACACCAGAATGGTCTCTTACTGTGTAACTGATAGGTTCTGTCATGTTCATTTTTGATTTGCAGTGTTCTTTTATCATAAATGGTGAACGAATTGAATCACATGCTTTCTGGAAAAAATCTGAAGTAGACAAAACCTGCTCAAGTTCTGGACAATCACTGAGGCGGAAACCATGTTTATCCAAATGATAACGAATAAACGAGTCGTAGTTTTCTTTAAAAAAACACAAAAGAAAACTAAGATCATCAACGATGTCTTGCTGAACAGAGTGTGGAAGGTTATTTTTTTCAGTACATTTGAGAATAAAGCTAAATAAATGATCTCCTAAATTATCAAGCAAACTGTCCATACTAGGTGGTGTGGGCTGCTGAACTGTGTGCGTCTCGTCTGAACTGTGTGTGTGTGGGTCTTCAACCTCTTTGTGTGCATGGTTTTCAAATCCATCTTCAACTACCTCAAGGCTATTCAAAACAGAGGGTTTGTGTTTGCGATACACATGGCGTCGAAAAGAGTGATACTTGGAAAAAGCTGCCTGGCAGTCATTTATTCCACAAGTGATGCTGAAATGAGGCTCATGTGCGTGTACTAACCCAACATGTATAATCAACTTCCTCAGAGTAAATGCCCTTTTTGAACATTTTGAACATTTGTGGAGTGGGGGCATATTTAATAGAGTTGGTTAAGTACCCTGGCGACACTTACTGGCAGGGGTTTGTCTCCCTGGTCTCCTATGTTGACAATGCAGTTCTGAAGAAAGACAAGTGTTTTCTTGAAGTATGCAGGGTAGGTCATGTTGAACATGAAGAAGGTGGAGAATGCTGAGATGTAGGCCTCATCCAGCGAGACCTTCTTCAGTAGCAAATCCTTGGTCATTTGAAGAACATTTTGAAGAACAGCAGTGAAGTTTTCGCTAAAGCGGCGACAGATGTTGTCTTGGCAGGGATGCATTAAATCAACCTCATAACACAACTGGAAATGAAAAGAGCAGAATAGACAAAAGAATGACATTTTACATTGAGGATTTAAATTTTTGACATGTTTAAAGACACAGACTGGAGATAAATGTAAAGTGCTTTAACCCGTGAACAAAAATTCTAAAGATAATGAACAGATCGATTAATCAGTTAGTACAGAAAATAATAATCAGATTTAGAGACAAAAAATCATTAGCTGTTTCCCCAATCATCTTAACAATTCTTACCCCTGCAGATGTCCCCAGGAATGGATATCTCTTTAATAGGTCCACAGTACACATTCCTTCAGCTACCTCTCAACGTCTCCATGCAAAGGTTTTTGTCATGCGGTCTTTCACCAGTGCTGTGTCAGGATGTAGCTTCTTGTGCTGATCATTTAGCACCTTGATATGAGCATCAACGGAGGCTGCATCTTCCCCCACAAAGCACAAATCCTTTGTCAAAACAGATATCAGTATTATCATAAGTAAAATCTGATAAGTTAATGTTACTCGAAATGCGGTAATTTGTACACCAAATGCTTTGAAAAAAATGCAAAAATGTTGAATAGGAATTGCAAGTTGAGCTGACTTTTGTTAAATCAACTGTGAAGTTCCTTTTTCTATGTTAATGTTATCTGTTAACATGTTTCTTTCAATTAATGTTTACTTTTAGCTTTACAGTGAACATAATAAGACTACATATGTTACCTTAGCTCTTAAAGGCTGAGGGTGTGAGGACTTACGAGAGAGGGCTTCAGTCTCTTCAGACAGGAGCTGCTGGATTCCTCTGTGGTCCGATGTTTCTGCGTGCGTCCAAACTTTTCTTTAACCCGGTTCACTTCTTCGTTGCTGATTAGGGGAGCCCGTTCTGCTTTGAACTTTCTCTTGAGTTGGCTGTGCCAGGTGTCCTAGTTGTTTCAAATGTATATAAGTAGTTAATTATGCTTACTTTATATTAATATAATCTATAAAAGAAACAAAAAAGGAGAGGTACTCACATAACCATTTCCGTGTACATCTCTTAAAGGATACTTCACAATCAGGGCTTTGATTACCTGGATGTAGTCTGAGTGGGTTGGGTACCTGTTTCAAACATAAGAAAGACAACCCACAGTGCACTGATTACTCTTATCCTTTCCTGGGGGCTTTTCTGTTCTTCAATTCTTCTAATCATATTGTTATTACCGTAAATAGTATGTTGTAGACCAATGTCAAATCAATGTAGCTAAAGTTGATTTTAATTTTTTTAAAATGGGCGTGGACAAACAGCCACATCTCTCCCAAACTTAATAACATAATAATAACAATAAGCTATCATTGTGAATCTGTCTATATTCCCCAAAAGGAAGTTACAATTAATTCTCTTGATTAATTGTTAATATAAATTAACTGGTAATATAAAAATGTAAGTAAGTGTACTCCCTGCACAGAGCTTACAGCTCTCATATTCGAAAATCCCACTAAGTAGGTGGAATGGTACAAATGTGTACCTTCCATTGTTTAAAATCCCTTTGAGCGGGAAACAAGTTAGATGGGATAAATTTTGCTTAGAAAACGATTTTGTTAATAGCTATATTTACATACTAGCATGTTTTGAGAAATTATTGATTTTTTTACATTTTTGTACACGGTTCGACACTATTTATTGATAAAACACTCGAATACGGCGGGCAGACAGACGTTGAACATTCCACCAACAGTCTAAATAGTCCACATTTGTACCTTTCTTTGTTTAAAACTTAGCTAACTGCTAGCTTTCGCCCATGTTAAATCTAGCTCTTCGGACTTTTGCTAACTCTACTGTAAAATTACACGTTGTAATTTTTATAAAAACACAAAATCACACCCGACTTACCTCTAAATCTTTGCGCCTCGTCGTCTGACACATCAATGCCTTCTTCCATCAACCTTTTAAGGAGCTCCTCCGTGGATAACCCCCTGAGAGTCATTTTCTGTGTCAACGCTAGTCAGCGCGGAGGCGGAGCACTCATCACTGCTGCCTTTTCGGCCTTTGGGATTAATGCGCGTTGCGAACTTGACACATGAAAATACAACATTGTGGTATTAATGCGCAGTTGTTTAGAAACCGTTATGCTGTCTTGGCGAACTATATTTGTAACTTACAAAATGTAGTCACCGTAACATAAAAATCTGCTTGACATTTTAACTTCCAAAGAACCTCGGTTTAACTTGATGTTGCAAATTCCATAAAAACCTCACAATTAATGAACAATTCTAGGATGTAGTTAAAGCAAAAAAGTAAAGTCCAAACATAACAGTAAAATGATTTCACGTTTTTGAAAGATTTAAAACATTAAAAAATTATAACTGGAACTTAATAAAATGGAAATGGACCAGTTTTTTTTAACATCATTTGGTTGTGCCTGCATGTCATTGTGTGTGTGTTTTTTTAAAAATATAATTTAACATAACTTACACAAAGGTAGGTTACAGATATTCTTTGCATCATAGGATAATTTACGTACAGAGGAGAGGACCAACAGATTTGATTATAAGATGTAGCTTTTATGAGCACACTCACATCTCATATGAATTTTACAATTAACCAGGCCCATCCAGATTTTCCCATGCTGACCCATTACCACATTCTGCCACTGCAGTACAGGTCAAAATGGTACAGATTTGTACTTTATTTCAAATTGAACCTTTAAAGGGGCATTTCTGGACTTTTAAAGACCAGTATTGTACTTTTAAGGGAACATTTTAAAAAAATGTACCTATAGGTACAAAAATGTTCTTCTCTCGTACCTCTATTTCTGAGAGTGTGCTGTGCAGCAGTTTTGCCAGCTTACACAGTCTGACTTAGAGCACTGAAAATCTATGGAAAAACAAAATAATAACCAACCTTGTTCCATGTGCTCATAAAACCAAAACTGTCCCTTCGTTTTGAAGACCCGCCTGCCTAACATAACATGTGATTAGCATTCTGTGGTTGAATTAATCTTGTAAGCTATGTTGTTCAAGCATGTTTTACAGAAAACAAAGCATGTATAATATCAAGAATCTTTAAATTAAATGAGAAAAACCTGCATTTTACACATTATGATACAGCATGATTATTTTTAGTTAACAGCAACTGTACATTAATGAATTTTCATTTCATTATTTTTTGTTAAATTGGATAGATTTCCCAATAACACTTACCCAAAGATTGCCATTGTTGATTAAAATAGCGTTTAAAGCAGAATATTGTTATTGTTTTCATTATTTTATGAGTATATAGCAACTAAACTGAACTGCCATATGATCAGGATGTATAAAGTATACTAATGTTTTGCTTTTTTCTCTCTTTACATGTCTTAGGGTATGATTAGAATTTTTTTTGAAGCCACAGAATTTTATATTTGCTCATCAATAAATGTTTTGCAGTCTATGGTTTAAGGAGTAAAGCCTGGATTAAGAAACGGCTGGAGATCTGCCAGCCAAGTAGTCATTCCTGTTACACCTCTTCGAAACTCACTTGAAGTCCGCTGCATGGACGCATGCGTAGTTTATGTGATGCAATTCTAATTCTCCTCAGATGAGTCTGCGCAAGGACCCAGACATCTGCACGGACCCTCATCCTTACCGTCTGAAGGGTGGACTGACAATGTATAATCCCTGGCATTAGACTATCATTTAGCCTGTATTAACATTAACATAATTTATATACAGCCACTCAAAACTGCCTCTATGTAGTAAAGAGACTGAAATAATTTGTGCATGCTTCTCATCTTATCTGCTTTGCCACAAATGGTTCTTTAATTTATTTAATGACTTAGTCTTTGCCTCTGGATTGATAATTAAAGGCTCCACCCTAAAACAGGCTGAATATTTTAAAATCTCTGATTATTCGTTTTGAATTATTCTTAGACGCTACAATAGGTCATCCAATTAATTAGGTTGTTTTTGAAGGTTTCATTGTAATGTTTATCCAATTGAATTGAGGTTTGCAAATGTGAAAAGGGTTGATTACATTTGGAAACAGCATACTCCATTAATATTAATTACAAGGAACTGCATGCATGACATTATCATTGGGAGCTGAGCCCCCCTAAAAGTTTAAACCTAGAATTGCCCCTAGCCCTTAAAAAAATCATATTCTGTGAGTGCAGGGTGTTCGTATAGTCGCTCATTAAGACCAGGTGAATGCTAATGACTGTTAATTCTCACCTACCTGTAATCTCACATTTAGTTTTTGCATCTATAACTAACTAACTAACTAAATGAATAAATACTGCGGGTTGGACACTTGTTGGCAGGACATAGACCCGTTGTTGCATTTGGAGTGTCTCTTTTACAGCTCAAAATTTTTCAACCAGGGTATTAAAATGAATCGCAAAAGTGAAATAATAAGTGGCAGACTACTTCAGTAAGCAGTCTGCCACAGACCAACGCGTTTTGGCTTGTGACCTGACCCTGATGAAGGCCACAAGCTGAAACGCGTTGGTCTGTTAATAGTTGTTCCCTAGTGTTTCAAGTGTTGCTGGAGTCTTTACCTCACCAGAAATACACACACATGCATATTGTTGTGCAACTGAAGCGCAAATGTGTAGCAAGCCTGTAAATGAATGAGCCTCCACACTGCTCCCTGTGGTGGATACACGGATCTGCTTAGAGGGGTTACTGCTCATGGTTGCCTCGCCCATGTCACTGATCGGGGATATCATTACCGTAAACCAATTGGCCAGTATTTGGTCAGGCTTCTACCAGGCATCCATCATGGTCCTTTCACTGATGACGCAGGCATTTTAAGTGACTGTATCTGTAAATGGTTTGCTTCCTGCTGGTGTAAAACAAAGTAGGCAGATATTTCAGTATAGTTATAGTTTTATTACCTTGAAGTGAAACTTTATCAAAGATACCCACTGGGTCCATTGTTAGTTCTTACTGTTCGAATGAGTTTGACCCAAAGGAAGGACGGTACAGTCAGTTTGCAAGGGTGATACAAAATACACAAAACCAGAATTATAAACCAAAGCACAAGCTATAGGCAAGAAGCAACAGCAACAAAGGAAAGATAATACAGAGGTAACAAAAAATAACAAGGAGCATTGGCATACTGAAAGCTTCAAGGAGATGTACTAGACCATAAATATAAAGGGACTATTACAATAAACAGTCACAGAAGGCAGAAAAGATCTGAACACAGGAAACAAAGCCACAGCAACAGACAAGGTGAGTGTGTAATAAAACAAAAACAGGAAATAAAGGGTCTGAAACAGTTTTATGATGTAGATGCAGTTTTATGTAAAATGTTACCATTTAATCGCTGTTAGAAACTTAAAATGCTTACATTGTTTTACATTTTCCAGATGTATGCAAAATAATCCTCGTTCCTTCAGAACTATTTATTTCTAACACAGACCACAGAATGAGGAACCATCATTGATCACTTGGTCATATACAACTGATTAGCCTTGTGTGATATATATATATATATTTTTTAATCAGAGAGACAGTTGAGAAGTGATGGACACAAACTGTATATATTTACTGATATTAATCTTATTTTCTTTTTGTACAAATCAAAACAGAAGGCAGGACACATAAAATAGGTCAAGAGCTCAGAGGGGTATAAGAAAGATGACAAATATATTTGAATAAATTACTGCACGCAGAATATAGGTCAGTGTTCAGCTTGCTGATTCAGTTAGACTCGGTCGTGTCAAAGTAGCTTGCACCATATTTCCATGGGCCGAAATCAAACGCCTACAGTTCTGTTCCTGTATTTGTTTGGGGTTTTTTTTGAAAATGTTTATAGCGATCTTTTAAATTGTACATGGACTGCAGTCTGCATTTCAGCAGGACCGTTTATGAAATCCCTTATGGATCTGTAAAGTACAATCTCTTTTGGGTAATGCTCCTGTTGGACCAGTTCCCTGCAGCACCCCTCCTGCTTCCCTCTCAACTCCCTCTGAACTGGTTAATCACATCTCCTAAATCTGGGCCCAATGAGCCCAGCAGACAGCCTCTGGGGTTTTGCACACAGTTCAGAGAATACACACAGGCCTTCAAAGTGTGTTTGCAGGTGTTGGTGTGTATATGTTGAGTTGCTCTGGACAGGGTGTGTTTCTAGATGTCATATTTGGTTTTCCTTAGCCAATGGATAGCCTTGCACTCAACCACACATGCATTCACACTTGCACTTACACACACAGACACATGCACATGAATTCATTGCATCCCCTTGGCAATGTTTGGTGAAAAACCAAGGTCAAACAGAGTTCATTGTACACACACACACACACACACACACACACACACACACACACACACACACACACACACACACACACACACACACACACACACAAATTCAACAAATTCAGACAAATGTACACTGACAAACACATTTCTTGATTATTATTTCTTTTTGGTATAAGAGCATGTGGCCCCTGCAGTCAAATTTCTTAGATCTTATGCAGCCACTGAGAATAGTTTTCTCTCTGTTAACTGGATTTGGTATTCAAAGAAATTCATGGTGTGGAGATGGCTGCTCAAGTAATGCTCACATGCACCATAAACAAAAAGGACATAAAATATTCATGCAGCTAAAACAAGGATGGGAAGTACAGTGTAAGCAAATCAACTAACTTTGTTTGCTTTTGGGCTCGCCTCTGCAGAGGTTTAGTTTGATTAGTTGTCTCTATATGCTTAATTGTGTGGATTAAGTTGTGTTCGGTATAAGCAAACTTTTTTGCGTGTTGAAAAATGCAGCACAGCAGAGAAGACAATTTGTACCACAAAGTAAGAAAAATGCAAAGTTGGCAAAGTAGAAACAAAAGGAGACTTAAAATGCTTGAAGAAATCATAGAAAAAAGAAACTTTTTTCAGAAAATGCAGCACAGCCAGGCAGAATGAAGGAGGGAGGATGTGAAGGCACATTGATCAGTGCAGATTCGGGAACAACTTGGCTCGCTGGCTCAGTGTGATGCGGGCCTGGGCCCAAATCAGTCAGACGACACCTTTGAAATTCTCAATAGCTTCCTTGTGAATCAGCTGTCTCCTTTCACGGCTGCCTTGGGGAGATAACAGGCTCAACTCTGTTAATGATCTCACCTAATAGACTTCTCCCTTGTCAATCACATTTCAAAATACCAATACAGCCCAGAAGCCCATTCACTCATTCACACACATGCATTCACACGCTCACGTTTGTGCGCCTCACTTTCAATGAACGTCTTCTTCCTTACGTCAGTCAACATCTGCATTAACACAATGAATGCCTCACTGGAAATGTTGTGTAACCTTTGTATCTCAAATGTGTCTTGATTGTTCCTTTGTTTTTAACAGGTGCTATATGCCATGATCTCACAATGTGCCCGTATGCTTTACATGCAATAACGAAACAAAAACAAATATACGATGAAATGCAACATAGTAACAGGATATGACACAGTGTGATACAATATGATAGATCTAAATACAAATGTGATGCAGTTAATTGTGGAACACAGCACAATAAAATTTGATTACTGGTCTATAGTATCCATAAGCAAAATCAGCAATCTAATTTCTTTTGATTAAATGTAAGTCTCCCACAGTGGAAAAAAAAGAATTTGCAATTGTTCTGCTTTTGTATCTATGTGTATTTATATGTGTATGTCAGTGTGTGAGTGTGTGTGTGTGTGTGTGTGTGTGTGTGTGTGTGTGTGGGGGGGGGGGGGGGGGGGGGGGTTAGTTACAGTTCATATTGTCTCAAATAGCATAAAGCCCCCAAGGTGACACCCCCCACACGCCTTTCTATCAGCTGGCACATTTCTACAGGATGCATACTGCTACAACAGACGGGCTCCTGACTTCAAACTGTGAAGGATCCACATGCTATGTCTTCTCCTGCCCTATCAAACTGTATCCCAGTGTCGCGGGTGTGCATCAAGTGGAACTTAAATGAAGAAAATCTTTTAGGTAGCAAGGAACCCCTAAATCCCTGTCGTGATGAACCTCTTGCATTTATGTTTTATTTTATAATTATTATGTTGCCTATTATTAAATGCGCTACTTTGAGGATCGTTAGACTGCTTAGTATGAAAGAAAATGCTCATTAGCCTTATCTAATATCATGACCATTGTAGCACACTGATGAATTATAAGAAACCCAATGAATGAGCCTGTCCCATGCTTCTAAAGATGTGAATGGTTACAGGAATATTACTTGTTGCCATTTCTTGTTCTGTTATATGACTTTACAAGAGAAAGTAAGAACTAGGTTATTCTTGAGCTCCCTTCTTGCAAAGCACATGAGGTCATCACATTGATTGTAAGGCTGTTTTTTGTAGTCAGCGAAGCTTGAATGAAAGGCTTTGAAAATGTGTCTTTCTACTTTTAAAACCTATTCTTGAAGAGAAAACTTCACCTTGATATTTCAAAACGAATAAGTCTTTTGCAGCTGGTTTATTTTGCAGCACACTAAACTCTGGCCCTTTCCATTTATGATCTAGAACTGCGTGAAACAACAGTTTGAAAGCAGCTTAAGCCCCAAAACATGTACTTTTCCAAATACTTAACTTCACAGGAGTAAGAAGAGTAAGCACAATGGTTTGATAACTAAAATTAATATTATACATGATATGGGACATACAATGCTAATTATTACATGTAATACAATAATCTAAATTGAAAGCTCAAACAGCCCCTTTAGAATCTAATTCTTTAAAATTATTGACTATCATTTTTCTATACTGTAATGATGAGAAGTAAAAGAGTAAGGTGTATCAGTCTGAATGAAATAAAGAAGTTTTATTGTTGGTACGCTTTAACCTGTAATGGGTATCTTCTCTATTCTAATATCACGAGTGATATAGGTCTGAGAATGGTAAGAATGCAGTAAATACTGGTCCAAGCACTGACAGACATTTTCTTTTTTGCTGACAATGTCTAAAAGTATGCTGATGTGTTCATTTTATTTTTGTTTTTGTGTGATATTTAAAGTTTGTGTGTAACAGGCTTTATAGAACAACAATGGAGGCAAAATTTCTTCTCTGAGTTTGTCTCAAAGGCAACGCTTCTCCACAGACGTCTTGAAGTTTTAGCACTTGTATTCGTGTTGCCCTGTAACAGACAGTGCTTAAAGGGTAATGTACATGTACATCTCAATTTTCTCAGTGGGTCATACTTTAGCCTTTAGGTACCAAAATACCTTCAATAAGCTCTTTGTAGTTTGTAGTTTGAAGGCTTTACTTGTCAGGACATAATAAAGATCTTCTGGTCCTTAGTGGGTCTTAAAATGAGGTAAATACAACCTCAGATGAGCAACAACACATTACACAGCACCTAGTACCATTATTTATTTAACAAATAATAAGCCAAAGTGCAGAAGCAGTATGTGAAGCAGTAGTAATCATTACTACTACTTCCAAAAGAATCAAGAGGGAACGTAGCAGGAAGGTGCTGATAGCCAAATGAGCTTGACTGACTGACTGATCATCAGCAAGTATGACCACCTTTATAAAAGCTGACATTTTGGCAGATTTCTGGCCTGGAGCATTCAGGTGTGTGTTAATGCAAAGGAAGAAAGCCTTCAGCAGAGATCTTAGAGAAGCAACTGTTGGTGCCCATTAATCTCCAGAAGGTTATAAGGTAATTTCCAAACAATATGAAGTTCATCCTTCCACAGTGTATAAGCTTATTCACAAGTAGAAAATAAAACTTGTTCAAAAGTTAGCTCTGTAGTTACCATGCTGAATGTTAAAGTTCAATTAGAAGTATGGCATGATTCGAAGGATTTCCAGCCTCTTCTCTCTAAAAAAAAAAAAAAGACACATGGCAGCATGGCTTAGGTTTGGAAGTTGTGTCTGAACAAACCACAAAATATCTGGAAAACAACAGAGGAAATCTTTGGCCATAATGTGTACACAGACCCACAAGCACAGCATGTCAGCACAGACAACCCATTATAACTGGCAGGCATGGTGGTGGAAGGGTGATGATTGGGGCTTGTTTTTCAGCCACAGGAGTTGCATAACAAAGTATTCTAGAGTCAGATGTGAGGCCAGCTGTCCGACAGCTAAAGCTAAAAAAGAAGTTGTGCACAAGTGAATGCCAATAAAGCTCAAAGAATTCAAGCAGCATTTTAAAGAACAGTGGGCAAAAATAATTACACAATGATGTAAGAGACAGCTAAATTCATATATCTAAATGTGACTCTACAAGCTATTGAATCATGGGGTGTACTTTATTTTTAATGTACCACTTCTGCATTTTGGCTTAGTCTTTACAAAATAAATGATGCCATATAATATGTCATCATTTAATCTTCATATGAGAGTTATTAAAATATTTTTAGAACCTAACAAAAACTGGATGATTCTTTTCTTATAAGGGCCAGATACATAACGTTTTAGAGAGAGGGTTTACTTTACCATGACTGCAGAATTTGTGTGGATAAAGTGTGATTAGATGACCTGCTGCTGTTGGTTCTAAAGTGTAATGACTGTGGATTTAGCCAACTATACTCTACAGAATATAAGCAGATGTTATATAAGCTACAGTATTATGGCTGATTTCTACATCTTAGCCAGCAAAAAATAGCTAAGTGTTATTAAAGTCAGCAGCATACTGAAACACATCTGGGCACTTATTATGAAAAGTTATATAAGTTAGCTTTTATTTTCAGTGACCAAACCAAAATTGCATCTACTGTGTTGAACATCCAATCAAATCTGCTAAAAAATTTTTTTAAGTTTGCTGACTTTGTACACAAATAAGCAGTTTTAAAAGTTTCTTCACCCAGAAGTTAAGCTTCTACCACCATTTTTGCTGTTCTCCATTGTATTTTCATTTAGAAGTCTTTGAGTGCCATAATATCTCTGTTGCTACTCTGGACCCAACTTAACAGCAATCATGGATATCACAGTCTACCCTGCACCATTGCAACATAGTTCATCATTGTGCAATAATATAAAAAAGAGGTTTTGTCTGCATTTACTGTCTGGTGTAACCACAGAATACCATGAAATGATCTTTTACAATATGATAGATAACCAAATAAGAACAAAACAACATAAACAGATCCTCTGTTTAAAATGGAATACATTAAACTTCATTGGCATATAACATGTAAGCTTCGAATTTCCAGATTATCAACTGCTACATGTTGAATAGCTTATAAACTGCAACTAATAAAAATGTTACTTGTTTAAAGCTTTTCTCTCTCCAGCTGAGCAAGATGCTGAAATAGTGCAACTTAACTGACATTTGTGTGCATGGAGACAAAATAGGGAAGGGAAGGAAAAATGATGAGTAGAGTGTGCAAGCAGGACCATGTGGTGACTTAACTGTCTCCATGGCATCAGCTGCAAGAAAGTGAAAAATTGATTGATTGATTGATTGATTGATTGATTGATTGATTGATTGATAATACTTTATTGATCTCGAGGGAAATTGTTTTAAAAATGGGTTGCTTGATGGTATTTTGTATTTAACCATCAGATATACTTCTTTAATTCCAATACTATTGCATGTTCAATAGTTGGACATCACAAAAATAATTCTAAACTGGAAAGAATTACACTGCGATCTAAATAATTGATCATGGAACATTTAATCATTGAAAGAAAAGGAAAGAATTACACTGCGATCTAAATAATTGACCATGGAACATTTAATCATTGAAAGAAAAGATACACACGCTCAAAAAAGTTGGTGGAATGTCTTGTATAAACCCTAGACAGTATAAAACATGCACACAGCCTCCGGGTCGGACAAACTAAACCAATGTTAAAATGCCTTAAACCTGCATTCTGACTGAAAGCCCCCAGATGACGAAAGCTGAAGTCACAAAAGACTTTCTATCCTGTAGAGGTCTATTGGAAAATGGCTTGAAATTTGGAATCAAATTTTGTCATCTCAAATACTATTTAAGGATCAACCTCTGTGTGACTCACATCATCTGGCAGTCACTGAAGAAGGTAGAAGGTGTGACTTTCAAATCCTGGAAATATTTTGACATTCAGATAGTGCCCATATGCTTGTGTTTCTTATGCAGGATTTAATTGGATATATGATTTGTATGAATGGTGGAAGTTGCATGCTACATTTATTGCTGCTGTGAGTTCGGCAGCTGCAGTTCAGCACCTGCCCCACATGCAAAATTATTCCCATTCACAACCTCGTGGAAGAGCATCATTATCAGGACAATGTAAAAGCATCAACACCATCATACCTCATGCCTTGCACGCCATTTCACACATCAGTCATATGACTGTAATGACTCTATCTCTGACTGCTATGCAACTTCCCTGACATAGTGGAAGTGATGATGCATCAGCTATGTGAGATGATTTCTTTTTGTAATCTGACCAGATGAATGACTGATAGGAATCTCAAAGAGTGCAAGCTTCGTTTCTCTTATGCTCTTGTGCTCTCGCCTGCCACGCCTGCTAGTGATGCATTTTTCTCTCATTGACACAAAGAACACCCCCCCCCCACTGCAAGATTAACACACACACACTGTCACACATTCACTCACACATGCAAACTCTTTCTTTCTCTCCCTTTTCTGGCAGTTTTGCGTCAGTGCTAAGACCACAGGGACGGTTGACATTTCACTCTGGCTCCGTTTCCATTCCCTGTGATCACAGCCATGCTGCCTCGCCTCCCTTAAAGGTCACTGTTGTTGTTTGTCAAAATCCCAACAAAAACACACCACGCGATGCTCTTTGTGTGTGCGTGTGTGTGTATGAGACAAACAAATAAATTGAGAAAGAGGGAAAGTTTGTGTGTTTAACCTGAAGGACTGTAAAACAAGAGCTGTCAGTCAAATCATATCAATTTTATCCAGACCTAACCATGGTGCGGTGTGTGTGTGTGCCAGCAGTAGGTGTGATTTCTTCCTTGTCTGGTTGGTCACTGGTTAAGTCTCAGTTGTTGTTTTTAAATCTGTCCCAATCCTACCAGGAGTGCCAGTCTAGCACAAATTTAGCACAGAAATGTCATCTGGGAAAAAGATCATCTTATATCTTGTGAATTACAAGAATAACTCTGTAGCTCTAACACAATTTTACCAGTTTTTCTTAATATCGACTAATATCTAGTAATAATCAATAAAAAATACCATAGATTTTTTTTAAATTCTAAAATGTATACAGATCAGCCACAACTGTGATTTAATTGGTGAAAAAAATCAAATCTATCTAGTGCAATAATTTGCTCAACTGGCATTAATGAGGATGTAACTTTGAAACACATGACTCACCCAACCATTGTTGGAGACCAAGCACAACCGCTCAAGGCAATGGCACTGCAAAAAAACAACAACAACAAAAAGAAAAGAAAAGAAAAGAAAACAAAACAAAAAACTGAGTAGGAACTGCTTGAAGATCATGTTAAACTCTAAACTGTGCAGGATGTTCTGGAATAAGCCACAGCAAAGGAGGTCAAGAGGATGTTTTCTATTAGGAAGGTAGCTATTGAACCACAGCTCTGAGTGAAGTAGGTAATAACAGACTTTTTTGGACATTAAAATTCAAAGAAAAAAAATACCTCTTGTATTAAAATCAGTGTTGTTTATTTTCTTTTGCATTGTTTTGTTGTTTTTTCATTCCCATGTTAATCCGGTCTTTAAGTCTGATGCCATTAGCTGTTTCCAAGTCCAAACTCCGCTTCAGGTCCCAAAGTCAAATGAACACTGCAGCATCACTGAGCGTTACAAACTGTCTAAATTCTTTCATCTTAATAAAATGATCAGTGTTGCTGCTTTACCAGGTGTAACAATTAAATTTAACATACAGGCATCCGTGAAAACGGAAGTTTAACAGAGTTAGAAGTTGGCAGGGCGTTAGCTGGCTAGTTTCTACCAGAACATAATATACCATGTTCTGACTGAGGGATTTCTGAAAAAACATAAACGTATAGCTCTGCTATCACTACTGACAGGAATGAAGACCGAAAACCAAACAGCAGTGCCTTTTTTAGCGTTACTGAAGTTGGACTACCTGGTAAATAATGATGTGCTGCGTGGTGGCTAGCTACATAGCTATGGTTAGCATAATATAAACACATTAGCACAGTGAAGCTAGAGGATGAACGCTAACTTTTTTCCATTCAATAATTGTTAACATGAGGGTTCCTGATGGTTGGAGACATATGCAGTCACATGGCAGTATCCTGTAAACAGACCAAACTTCAGTCAGGAGAACAACTGAGACAATCCATCCACAATATGAGGTTAGGTTATTCATTTACTACTGCATGGGCTGGGCTGTAGTTACATCATAAGGTTTTAAAAACTGAGCTTTAAACTAAATAGTGGTGATAAAAACTGAGAGAAGCCGACAGTGATCACTGCGTTTTTTAGAGGCTAATGAAAAGCTATATATAATAAATAATGGGTGTTTCTTATGCTATCAGTAATTAAATTTTATGCATTGGAAGGTAACTATTTTTAATTACTGAGCCAAAAACTTTTCTTTGAAATCCAACAGCATCATCACAGTTATTGGAGGGAGGAAGATTATTTTCATATGAGGGAACTGCCTGAGAGATGTTGCATGCCCAGCTACAAATTCTTGGATGTTTCCAAAATCAGCCTCAGGGAATCGGTAGCACATCTGCCAATGCTGTTCCTCCAAGACACGGATGGAAGAAAGGGAGAGGAATCCAGACCGAGGTTGGTCCTGATTGTCTGCCTTGCTCATCTTACCCCACGGCAACTGTAGCTGTCCCTGAATAATGTGTTTTGAGTCCTGTCTGGTAAAAGTAAAGTAAAAGTCTTAATCACACAGCTTATGTGTTACACATTAATGTACTGGACTAACGTAACAGACTTATCTTACCTAATAGCCTTATAGGTATATTAACAAGCACAATATTTTTAATAAATGCAGTACTGTGCTCAATTCAGTAACTATGTTACATTTGTTGCCTTTACAAACACGCCATTGCTTGCATTTATCTATCCTATCCACACTGAGTGGATAGAAAGAAAGAAAAACATTAAGCATTTATTTTCCCTCCTGGAAATGTACACTATCACTAGCTGATGTGGCAGGGAGCAAAATGGTGGAGTGTTTCTAAGAGGAGTGTTTTTTAAGAGTGGCGATATGGACATAGAGCAGGGCAATATGGCCAAAAATATTTATCACGATATATATTTGAAAATTTGCGATAACGATATAACTGACGATATAATTGATGCGAGACAAAATACAACTCCACAACATTACTAGCGCAAAAAGACAACCTTCCATTTATTTTCACTTAAACAAGAAGCTGGTTTTTATGTACATTAAAGCTTTATAAAAATGTAACAGTGCAAATGCAAATTCCTTGCTGAAAGTTTAACCAAAAGGTATTTCCAGTAGAAATGGGCTGACATATCCTAAGCATAACCATGTATAATATCCACTGAAGTTAAAAAGAGGTGCTTTGCAACATTAAACTGCAGTGTGCAGTACGTATTTTTCGTACCATAAGGTGCACGGGATTATAAGGCACATTAAGCGAAACAAAGCAGTCAGATAAGTCAAACTTTATTAAACTCATTCTTCTTGCTTCCTCCACTTCTGTACCATTGATTCATTAATGTTGAATTCTCTGGCAGCTGCTCTATTCCCATGTTGTTGCAGTATATTAATGACTAACCTCATATTGTGGATGGATTATCTCAGTTGTTCTCCTGACTGAAGTTTGGTCCGTTTACAGCATCCTGCCATGCGATTGCATTTGTCTCTAACTATCAGGAACCTTAACTTTAACTTTTATAAGTGGGGCCTGGAGCCTGGGGCTCGCTCGGGCCACTTCGGAGGTGGGGTGCCCCCGGCCTCTTGGCCTGGGGCTCGGTCACTCAGGCACAGCTGGCTGCCGGCGGAGCTCACGAGCGCGTCACTGCAACTCCCCCTGGCTTCTGCTCCGCGGCTGCTGAGTGAGCCCTCATCTGGGACTCTCCTCAGCTCTTTCTGGGACAGTGGCGCGGCTGCCCCTCTGTTGGTCTTCCTTGGTCTCTTGTGTTCTGGGGGCCTCTGGATGTCTGGAGTCTTGATCTCCTCCATACCTACTTCATGCCCTGGAGGACGGGGCTGTGGCCCCCCCACACCCTCTAGCAGATCATTACATGAAGGAACCTTTTAAAAAAACAAGCGCGTCCATGCTCACAGGTGTACACACGGGTGATCACACCCACAAACTACACCCTTTTTGGCTCCTACCTCAAAGCACACTGTGTTCTGTTGATCTTATGTGCTGCGCAATAATGTTTAATATTTAGTATTTACTGTCATATTCCCATATATCATTGTGATGTTGTTTATTCTATTACTCTTGTTCTCTTCTGCTTGTTTTCTTTTTTCTTTCTCAGCAGGTGATCCAGGTGATCGATATATGCATTTTTTTTCTTTTTCTTTTTTTCTACCCGTTCTGTTGGTTTTTGGTTTTTGCCCTTCTCCCCCGTCCCTCTTCTCAGCTGTTTCTCTTTCCCTCTTTCTTTCTCCCCTTCTTTCCCCCAGTCAAGTCTGTCCCGTATTCAGTAAGTGAAAATAAAATAAACAATAAAAGGTGAATCAAATGGACCATTACGGCAAGGCTGGGATGGTCAATTTGGTAAAGTAAATCCGTTGGGCATCTTTCTTTGCCTTTAGACAACAATTCTGATGGCAAAAGAGCCAAACGGGACAGGCAAAAACAAAACAAAACAACAAAACCTTTTATAAGTGGAAAAGTGTTAGTGTTCGTCCTCCAGCTTCACTGTTTATGTTATGCTAACATAGCTGTATCGCTAGCGATCGCGTAGCCCAACTTCAGTAACCCCACAAACGTCACTGCTGTTTAGTTTCCTGTCTTCATTTATGTTGGAAGTGATAGCAGAGCTGTACGTTTGAATTTTTTCAGAAATCTCTCAGTCAGAATATGCTATATCATGCTTAGGTCACTAGCGAAACTAGCGAGCTAACTTCCGCTAGCTTCCTGCTAACTTCTAACTCTGTTAAATGTAATACATTTTTTTTCATGGATGCCTGGAAGTTATACTTCATAGTTACACCTGGTAAAGCAGCAATGCTGATCGTTTTATTAAAGATGAAAGAATTTAGACAGTTTTTAACTCTCAGTGATGCTGCAGTGTTCGTTTGACCTGAAGCATACGGAGTTTAGGACCCAGATTACTCCCAGATTTAAGAGCATCTTAGTCTGACAAATATGACAATAACGACGGCCGCTTGCATGTTCTGCAAAAAAATGTGCTTTGTCGTGTATCTGACGGACAAACACCAAACCAGTTCCACATCACTGAAGTTGGACCATTTTTACAAACCAATTCTGGTTCATCTGTTTCACTCAACAATCGGCCATGTGCGTATGAAAACAAAGGCACTGCGCATGCGCGTTTTACTCATATTCTATCGTGATATTTCATTTTCCTATCGTTGCCTAACATTATACCGGTATTACCGTGAACGGTATAATATGGCCCAGCCCTATATGGACATTCCTTTTATTTTCATGTACAACACAGTATACAGTGGGGCAAAAAAGTATTTAGTCAGCCACCGATTGTGCAAGTTCCCCCACTTAAAATGATGACAGAGGTCAGTAATTTGCACCAGAGGTACACTTCAACTGTGAGAGACGGAATGTGAAAAAAAAATCCATGAATCCACATGGTAGGATTTGTAAAGAATTTATTCGTAAATCAGGGTGGAAAATAAGTATTTGGTCAATAACAAAAATACAACTCAATACTTTGTAACATAACCTTTGTTGGCAATAACAGAGGTCAAACGTTTACTATAGGTCTTTACCAGTTTTGCACACACAGTAGCTGGTATTTTGGCCCATTCCTCCATGCAGATCTTCTCGAGAGTAGTGATGTTTTGGGGCTGTCGGACACGGACTTTCAACTCCCGCCACAGATTTTCTATGGGGTTGAGGTCTGCAGACTGGCTAGGCCACTCCAGGACTTTCAAATGCTTCTTACGGAGCCACTCCTTTGTTGCCCGGGCGGTGTGTTTTGGATCATTGTCATGTTGGAAGACCCAGCCTCGTTTCATCTTCAAAGTTCTCACTGATGGAAGGAGGTTTTGGCTCAAAATCTCACGATACATGGCCCCATTCATTCTGTCCTTACCACGGATCAGTCGTCCTGTCCCCTTGGCAGAAAAACAGCCCCATAGGGCTTTGGAGTTGACGTCACGCCGCAATGCATTGTGGGAGCGCAGCTCCATTTTCGGGGTCTACGAATCAAAACAAACACACTGTGTTGGAACGACGACGACAAGCAACATGCTTAAAAGCAGCTCAAAAGAAAACGGATGGTATAGAGACCGATTGCGTCCAGAGGCGAAGCAGCGGTACTTGAAAAAAAAATAGAGTGCATCGCAAATCTGGACCCATATGAAATACGGCAGTGGAGTAAAGACCCAGACGACTTACCGCCACTGTCCTACCCCGATATCTTCACGTATCTTGTTTGTGGAGTATGCGCTTACACAGCGAACCAGTTTCGTAATTACAAGTCACTGGAGGCGCACATCCAATTTACAAATGGCTGGGTGCAAGATTTGGCTATTTTCAAGCCGCCAAACTCTGAGTACGTCGTCAAAGGAAGTCAGCTGGAGTGCATCGAGTGAAATAGCCATTTTCCACCCCGCACCATAATTAATGTTACACATTTATCATTGAACTGCTAAAATATCGTTATCATATTATATGCCCATAATTGTAAAGTACATGCAAATTAACACATTGATAATCGGGTAAATTATTAACGCCAATTTGTGTCCTTCCTGTCTCATTTCATTTATTGTCTTTACATCAACCAATCAAGTCACTCCATTCTATGTTTGATCGCAATTTCTATAACTTCCGAGACCACCAACGATGATATTATTCAGCTATAAAGTGTGATGTGAACATATTTAGAACTTACCGGAATGAAAATGTCTTGAGCACACCAACTGATATCTGGAGACGTAACAGAACTTGATATCAGCTCGTCTCACGGCTGCTATCCAGGCTAGACGCCTTCGTTTGGTAATATCCGATACATGAGCTCCTTCATGTTGCTTCCAGGTTGGGAAAGCATAAAAAGACAATCGAAACTTATTCCCGTGCCGGTCGTAAGATCGAACATTGCAGCCGACCACACAGCAAGTACGAACCATGACTATGCTTTCGCTCCTTACTTAGACCCCCAAAATGGCGGATCGGGCCAAAATCCTTTCCACGCCCACCTCCGTGGGGTTCTACTTTGGTTTCATCTGACCACATGACATTCTCCCAATCCTCTGCTGTATCATTCATGTGCTCTCTGGCAAACTTCAGACGGGCCTGGACATGCACTGGCTTCAGCAGCGGAACACGTCTGGCACTGCGGGATGTGATTCCCTGCCGTTGTAGTGTGTTACTGATGGTGACCTTTGTTACTTTGGTCCCAGCTCTCTGCAGGTCATTCACCAGGTCCCCCTGTGTGGTTCTGGGATCTTTGCTCACCGTTCTCATGATCATTTTGACCCCACGGGATGAGATCTTGCATGGAGCCCCAGATCGTGGGAGATTATCAGTGGTCTTGTATGTCTTCCATTTTCTGATGATTGCTCCCACAGTTGATTTTTTCACACCAAGCTGCTTGCCTATTGTAGATTCACTCTTCCCAGTCTGGTGCAGGTCTACAATACTTTTCCTGGTGTCCTTCAAAAGCTCTTTGGTCTTGGCCATGGCGGAGTTTGGAGTCTGACTGTTTGAGGCTGTGGACAGGTGTCTTTTATACAGATGATGAGTTCAAACAGGTGCCATTCATACAGGTAACGAGTGGGGGACAGAAAAGCGCCTTACAGAAGACGTTACAGGTCTGTGAGAGCCAGAGATTTTCCATGTTTGAGGTGACCAAATACTTATTTTCCACCCTAATTTACGAATAAATTCTTTACAAATCCTACCATGTGAATTCATGGATTTTTTTTTCACATTCTGTCTCTCACAGTTGAAGTGTACCTCTGGTGCAAATTACTGACCTCTGTCATCATTTTAAGTGGGGGAACTTGCACAATCGGTGGCTGACTAAATACTTTTTTGCCCCACTGTAATTGTAAAGTGCAAACTACATCCAGGACTGAACTAACTGCATGCTAGCAGAACATCGGCTCTTTGCAAACATCTGAATAGGGAACATGCTAACACAAAGCTAGCAAAGAACGCAAAGTCATGGCCAGCACCCAGAGCCTGATCTTCAACAGGTAACAACAGGAGTAATGAACAATCAGAAATGCAGCACTGTAGCCTCAGTGTTTCTACAGATAAACTGCAGTAATAGTTGCTTTGAAGTTTATGAGGTGGTTTTCAATTTTGCTTTGTGTTGTTAGCTTTGTGTTCATGTCTCAACTCTAAAAGAAAGACCGTTTGTTTATTTCCTTATTAGGGTAGGGATTTGTGTGATGTTGTGGGACTGTAGCTTCAGGTTTATGTTGTTAAATGGTAATTATGTGACAATGTGTGTCATGCCACATTATAAAGTATAGTAATGAGTAGTGTAACAGGGAGTAATTAAGTAACGTAACACATTACTTTTCTTAACTAATGTATATCTTTTTGTATTTTTTATTTTTCAGCACAGTGTTAGCTGTGGATTCTGGACTTACATTGATGATGAAAAAAAATAAATTTGTTGATTTCGTGAAGTAATTAAAATCAAAATAGGATGCATTTGGTTTTCAGGTTTTATACTAATGAAGACAAAAATGATTACTAACAATTGCTTTACACAGATAAAACCAAGGTAAAGAGTGGGCTGTATGAACAAGAGATAGAAGACTATTATCTAATGTTAATTATTAAAAACATGATGTTAGGTACACATATAAATTTGTTGTCTATTAGAGTTTTTAAATAATCCTATGTGGGTAGTTGTGGTATTGACATTATTATTAGAGCCAGGGTAAAATTTAGATTGGTATGACTAATTCATGCAAGTGCATGGGGTGATTTTTGCTGTGTACAGTCCGGCACCAAATTGTGTTGTTAGCACAAGATGGCAACGTCCACATCAGCAATGGGTGGTGGCTGATTGGATCAAGCAACAGTAGGTGGATGTTCTATTTTATTTCGGTGTTATGCGATGTGAAGGCTGCTCGGTCGTAATCAGTTATGACATAACTATTAACAGCCTGACCATCTGTAGGCACAGGCAATGATCCCAACGAAAAAAATTTTTTTTCCAGGAGTTTCCCCTCTATATGCACAATTTGACTAAAATGAACAATGGTTTTCAGCCATTTCAGTAGTAACCAATCACCAGTCACAAGTCAACATAGTATTCTTTTCGGTAGCACTAACTTTTTATTTTCATGTGTATTCAAACTTTCATGTGCTTATGATATTGTAATGCTTTAATCTACAAGCAGTATTAATGTAATACATAATATTATATGTAATATAATTAACTTCATACCTGATGTGTTCCACTTGTAGAAGATTTTGCATTAATTGCTTTTTTTAGGTGTGTTAAGGGGGCATGCATTATGTACAGCAATATCTTAATTCTGTCAATCTAGTATCCAGACAGGATAACATAAGCAGAGCACTGTTAAAGACTTTTGAACTAGCATTTAATAACATTTTTACACGTTATATTGTATTTTCTGTTATAATCATGGAAATAGAAATCAGTAGTGATCAGTGTTAGAGCATTTGCATCTTGCACAATTTGAACTAGAGCTACATGTTCTTGTGAAAGACTCTGAAGCTCTACGGTACCCATTTTAATTGTCTCTCACATAATAAATAGAATGCAAATAAGGCACAATAACTCATCACATCAAATTCATATTCAGGAGTTGGACTTTTTTGTTCTCACATGCACATCAGGCAGATAATGTCTAGGAAAGTTCAGGAGTGCAGTGCATGTGTAAATCCAGCTCAAGTTATGTAATCCTCCTGACTGGGCATGGGTGCATAACAGGGTACTTTTTTGGATTTTAAAAATGTTGTTTTGTTTTGTTTGAGCACTACTAAAAGAACTCTTAACCAAAAATACATTTAGTATTCAAGATTCCTCATTTTTTGCTAAACAGGTCAAAGTTTAAATCGGCAGTCGGTTTGTGCAAACCTTTTAAAAAAGCAATGAATATTTTCTTCCGGTTTGGCGGGTCGTGTGATGGCTGTGTAGGATAGTTGCTCCCGACATTTTTTCTACCCCAATTTACCTAACTCGAAACATAAAAAGTTTGGATTTATCTTTGTGGGGTACTATACCAAGGAATAGAAATGCCCAGAAAATCCAAGAAAAAGGATGTAGGAGAACGTACTGAAGCGGAAGAAGATGCTTCGTCGCAAGCTAGCAGCAATATGGAAGAAGACCAGCAACCCGATGCTAACGCCACAGCGAAGGACCACCCAGCTACGATGGACATGATATTAAAAGAATTACGTGCTTTTAGAAAAGACACAAATGATCAGTTTAATGCTATAAGGGAGAAGGTCGTCGGCATTGGTATAAGACTCGACGAAGCAGAGGGACGCATAGACGTAATGGAGACTCGAATCCAGGCCTCGGAGGAGCTGCTAATTGAAATGGCAAATTTTCAGTTGCGATGCGAATCTAAGCTACTGGAATTAGAGGGACGGTCACGTCGCAAGAATCTTAGAATATATGGCGTGAGGGAAGGGGAAGAGGACAAATTTCCATCCGTTGTCAATTTTGTAGAGGTTCTATTTGAAAAGACAATGAGTCTCTCCCGCCCCACGGTGTTGGGAATTGAAAGAGCACATCGAGCCGGTGGCAAAAAACCCCCGGAAGGAGCCCCTCCACGCTCAATTGTAGTTAAACTCGCAAGTTATCGTAACAAAGAAGACATTATTAAGAAGGCCTGGCAGGCTAAGGGCTTCAACTTTATGGATTCTAGGATATATGTGGACAATGACTATGCCCCGGAGATACAAAGAAGAAGAAAGGAATATGCGACAGCGAAGAAGGTGCTTAAAGAGAACAATATTCGCTTCCAGACGCCTTTCCCGGCCAAGCTAAGGGTGTTCTACAGAGAGGGAATTGTGACATACAACACAGCGCACGAAGCGACTACCGATATGGTGAAGAGGGGATTATCGGTAGAAGTTGTGAAAGACAGAGACTCATTCTTGGATCAAATAAAACAGCACACTTGGCAAACAAGTACGAAGAAGAAAGGTGGAAACTCGACTCCAAAGCTTGGTTTCAAGGAACGCCTTCAGATATTTAGGCACCAAGATGACAGTGGATAAACAGCAAGTGTGTGACGGAGCACTATACTAGAGGTAAACTCAAGAATATTGAGACCTAAGATGAACTGAGAATATGAATTTTATTTCGATTTACTTGTTTTGTTATATAATTAGTTAATCTTATAAAGAGGGCATATAAAATTACATTAAAGTCGGGTCATTTATTTGCACAATAAGTTGGACCCTACAGACCACTGGGCTTTCGGCCTGTGTGCCGGAGAGGGCACTCTTCCACAAGTGGACAGAAGAGTTTTTCCCTCACCAAATATAGCTAATATAGCGATTATGTTTTTGGAAGTCAACATGATTATATGTTTTCGTTGTATAATGTTTTTTTTGGGGTTTTTTTTTTTTTTTTTTTCTTCTTTTCTTTTTTCTCTTTTTTTTCTGTTTTGGGGGAGTACCTTTCGATCTTTGGCTATGTACAGAGATTGGAATTATATAAGGTCGTACATCAATGCCCTGTAAGGTAACTAAAATAGTGTCATTTAATGTAAATGGTCTGGGGAGCCATATTAAAAGAAGTAAAATTATGTCAAAAATAAAAAGAGAACAAATAGAAGTTGCCTTTATACAGGAATCTCACTTATCGAAGCTCGAACATGATAAATTAAAGAAATGGAAATTTAATCAGTATTCCTCTTCCTGCCCTCAGAGTCCTAAAAGGGGTGTGGTAATTCTAATCTCTAGTAGGTTAAATTTTGAATGCATCCAAGAAATCAGTGATAAGGAGGGGAGGTTTGTGTTAGTCAAAGGGTACCTGGAGGGTATACTGATTACTCTTATAAATGTATATGCTCCCCCAGGATCAGAGATAAAATTTTTCAAAAAGGTTTTTGAATTGATTGTTGGAGAGGCACAAGGTACTCTGATTTTGGGAGGAGATTGGAATGTTCGCCTCAACCCGTCCTTGGACTCATCAAACCCACACGCTCCGGGATTGAATAAAACAACCAAAAACATCAAATTAATCTTAAAGGACGTAGGGCTCATAGATGTATGGAGAGAACTAAACCCCAACAAGAAGGATTATACCTTTTTTTCTCACCCTCATTCATTTTATTCTAGATTGGATTATTTTTTTATGTACCAAAAAGATTTTAGCAGGGTGATCAATTGCAGGATAGGAGTGATGGATTTATCAGACCATGGCCCATTGTACCTGGAAGTAGTGCTTGGATACGAAAGAAGAGTTACATCCTGGAGATTAAATACAAGTATTCTAAGCACGATGAAAGAACAAATTAGTCAAGATATAATAGATTATATAGCGGAAAATAATAATGAAGAAGTTTCCCCAAGTATTCTATGGGACGCCCTAAAAGCAGTGATAAGAGGAAAACTCATAGGTTACAGCGCTAATTTAAAAAAGAAGAGAAATGAGCATTTAAGAAAACTCCAGACACAACTACAATATCTTGAAGATGCCCATAAAATAAGCGCAGTTACAAACTTACAATTAGAAATACAAAAGAAGAAAAACGAAATCGATGAAATTTTTTCAAGTGAAATACAAAAAAATATGGTTTTTTTAAAACAAAGATACTATGAGGTAGGAGGCAAATCTGCTAAATTACTGGCTTATAAATTAAAAAAACAACAATTAGAAAATACAATATATAAAATAAAGGACCCTCAAACAAATAACATTGTGTATAAACTTGAAGATATACAGTCAGCCTTCCTAAAATTCTACAAAGAACTATATACACAACCTAGAGTGGATATTAAAGGTATGATATCTTTTTTAGATTCATTCGACTTACCAAAGTTGAATGAAAAACAGAATATAACCCTAATCAAGGACATATCTGAATTTGAAATTAAAAAAGCTATTACAAAATTGAAACCGAATAAATGCCCAGGCCCAGATGGATTCCCATCAGACTGGTATAAAGAAATGAAAGAGGTACTGATTCCTTTGATGAGAACATCATTCAACTATATTTTAAAGACGGGAGTAATTCCCCCATCTTGGAATGAGGCTTCTATCTCTATAATAGCTAAAGAAGGAAAGGACAGGCTTGACTGTGGAAATTACCGCCCCATTAGTGTTCTTAACCAGGACTTTAAGATATTTACATACATTCTTGCCAAAAGAATTGAAAATATTCTTGTTCAGATAATTAGTTTGGATCAGAATGGTTTTATTAAGCAGAGACAAACGCAAGATAATGTTCGCCGAACACTACACGTTATTGATTATGTTAGGAAAAATAAAATTCAGATGGTCCTTATGAGCTTAGATGCAGAAAAGGCCTTCGATCGGGTTAATTGGGAATTTTTATACAAAGTCATGGATAAATTCGGATTCCATCAATCGTTTATCAGGATTATACAAGCATTATATAAATCACCAAAGGCAAGAATCAAAGTTAACGGGGCGCTTTCAAATGTTTTTAACCTACAGAGAGGGACACGTCAGGGTTGTCCTCTAAGCCCCTCACTCTTTGCTCTCTTCATAGAGGCCCTGAGTCAAAGTGTAATACAAAGCAATACTATTACTGGAGTCAAGATTAGGGGTCGAGCGCATAAGATTTCCTTGTTTGCTGACGATATTTTGATTTATTTGACAAATCCAAACACTACTTTCCCCAAGCTATTGTCACTTCTGGAGATCTTTAGTTCAATATCAGGTTATAAACTAAATATATCGAAGACTCAGATATTAACTTTTAACTATGAGCCCAATTATGAAATTAAGGCTAAAGCCAATTTGAAATGGGAAACGGAGCAGATGAAGTATCTTGGAGTAAATATTACTAAAGATCTGTCTAAGATATACAATGCAAACTTTAATCCTTTAAGTTATAAAATAAATGAGGATATTAAAAGATGGAATTTATTACCATTTTTAAATTTTGAATCACGTATAGATACAGTTAAAATGAATATCTTGCCCAGGATGCTCTACCTATTCCAAACACTCCCTGTAGAAATAACTGACAAACAATTTCGGGAATGGGACAAAATAATCTCTAGGTTTATATGGCAGGGGAAAAAACCACGGATTAAGTACCAAACTATTCAGTTGGCTAAAGACAAAGGAGGGTTGGGGTTCCCATGTTTGAAAGACTATTATATTTCTGCTCAATTGAGGACATTAGTGTGTTGGTGTAATGTAGATTATCAAGCGAGATGGAAAGAACTAGAAACAGTGACCTTAAAAGATTCTCCAATTCAGGCAATTCTAGGGGATGTGACACTTATTAAAAAACAAATTCATCAAGGAAACCAATGGATTAACCTACCTTTAAAACTCTGGTTACAATTTCTTAATAAGAATGATTGGATTGAAGAGGTTAGGATTTTAAGATGGTGCGCTTTTGACAGTGATTTTTTACCTAATGAATTAGACGTAAGATATAAAAAATGGTCTGGACAAGGTTTAACGGCATATTGTATGTTTTACGATAAGGGAATTCTTAGGGACTTCCAATCAATAAAAGATCAATACCAGTTAAGTAAAACTGACTTTTTTAGGTTCTTACAAATTAGGCATCATCTATATAATTTTATACCTAAGAGAACAGATCTTTTTTCTTTACCTGTTCTGAGTATATTTGTCAAGGCTTATCAGGCTGACACAGGCCTTAAGGTGATTTCAAGATTGTACAAGGGTATACAAGAGGTTAAGAAGTGGAATACTACCTACATCAAAAAAAAATGGGAAAATGAAACAAATATAGCAATATCAGATAACATTTGGTATGAGCAGTGCGCTTTTCAGTGGAGAATTTCTAGTTCTAATACATGGAGATGTTACGGTTGGAAGAGTATCTGTAGGTTTTTTATTACCCCTGCACAAAGTAAACATTATTTTAATCACTCTAATTGCTGGAGAAATTGTGGGGCCCAAGGAGTAAAACATTTTCATCTGTTCTGGTCTTGCCCAAGGATCAACATTTTTTGGGTATTGATCCACTCTGAGTTGCAGATTATTTTTGGTATGCAGCTTCCCTTTAATTGGGACGAACTTTTGTTTGGATATTTATACTCAGTAAATGTAGATAAAATGTCTAAGCAGTTGTATGGTATCCTGAGTTTGGCTGCCCGTAAAATTATTACCAAGAAATGGCTTAGTGTGAAAATTCCATCACTGGGTGATTGGCATGAGACTGTACATGGGATGTTTAAAATGGAAAGAATTACCTTCATTAAAAGACTCCAGTTTGATATATTTAGTGAAATTTGGGGTAAATGGAAACACTACATCCGGTTAAGGAGACCCGATCTTGTTTGAATCTCTGTAACTATATATGCCACATTTCTGAATCGTTATGTGTTTATATGTATATGTTAGTATGTATGAGACTACAAGTGAACACATATGTAAGTAGGTATGTGTATGTATGCTTAAGAATATCGGTGTGTGAGTGAATATGTGTGTGCGAGTACATACACACTAGAGGGTACACCCGTCTGTTTTTCTTATTTTTATTTTTTTTTTATTATTTACGTCTGTTCTTGATTATATGTTTATTTTGGATTATTTGTGTTTATATAGGTTGTTTAATAAAAAGAGAATAACAAAAAAGAAAAAATATTGGATATTGTTTTAAAAAATAGTTTCCTTTTAATTTTCCCACAATGAATTCAAATTATCATCATTAAATAACAGCATTTAGTTGAATTCTGAAGAAACATTTCTACTCATTTCTGCCTAATTGCTAACATTGAATGAAGAATAATTACAGTAATTGGTAGCCAGCATTCCAAGTGTATTTGCATTTGCCAAGTTATGACTCACCAAGTCTTTATATTCATATTTAACTGTTTTATTTACCCTTTTTATGTCATTTTAGTTAAAAGGATCTTTGAAAGAAAAATGTCCACAAAAAACAGGAGCACATTATTAAGTATAAATCATAGGGGTTTAGAAAATTTATGAACTGAAGCATTAATTTAGTTTGGGGGTCTAATGCTACTCTTTGTGCATGGGCTGCTGTTGTACACACAGCAGCAGTAGCCTTAGGCGGTTAAGATTTGGGTAGCACTGTACTGTTTTGTTCCTGTTCACTCTCTCTACACACCCGAGGGGGAAATAAATTTAATCTGGTGTTTTTCTTATCAAACAGATAGAGCAATGTTACCTGTAAAAAAGGGTTTCTATTAAAATTACGGTAAGCTGACAACAATGCGCACATGTGTGTGTAACTGCCACGTATAGGCACATTTTCTTTCAACACATTGATTTAAACCCTATGATGATTTCTTATGGATGTTTCTTGTACAGAGACAGCAAGACTGAGAGAAAGGGGGAGAGAGAGAAATGGAGAGTGAACACAACTCAGCCCAAAGTGCCTTGAAAAAAAGAAGAAGGGGAAAAAAAAACAATTCAGATGACTGATTGACACAGCACCCAATTCATCACAATGAGAGATGGTGGAAAGTATCTGACAACCAAAAACCACAGTTGGAAGGTAAACATGCACACACTGCGCTTGCACACAGAAACCAACATAATCGGGTGCATGAATGCACACACACACGCGAACGCACGCGCTCATGCGCGAACGTCAAAATAGTTCAATAGCTATTACACTGTAGCTTTGTACAAATCTGGTATCAATGATTTGCTGCAAACAAAAAAAGTGTCCGCACTGTTATGCCTGTGTATGCGTGTGTGATTTGTGTGTGCACGTGCAGCAGCAGGCTTGTGTGTCTCTCCCCACCTCTCCCTACCCCTCTGTCGCTCACGTCCATAGCCATTAGTGAGGCGGCCGTTGAGGCTGCCTTGTTTTGACAGATGCTCACTGTGTCCAAATGCATCTCAGAGGACGTTATGGCGCTTGTCACACTCATCCACCCTCTCTCACTCTTTCTCTCTATTTCTTCCCTCGTCTTCTTTACTCTTACTTTTCCTGCTGTTCCTTGACCCATTCATGGGTTCAAATACAGTATTCTTGGTCCACTCTTGGTAGTAATGCTGATATATTATTCAGTGTACCCTGCACTCATTTTCCTAACCCCAGTACATATCTGTGTCTTCCTATATGATCTTACTGTGATATATCCATATAACTCATAAGTCAAGGTTAGCACTGTGTGTGCACTCAGGCGCTCCGAGCCCCTCAAGGCCTAGATGTGGATGAACTGTAGTGAACTGAGTGGCAGGTCAGCCTTTCATTGTTTCTTTCGTGGAGGTTGGGTTTTGAAGAAGGAGGGGGAGGGTGAACAGAGTATGAGGCAGAGACGGTCTCTTGGTCATTCAAGGAGCACCCTGCCACAGTGCTGTCTCAATGCTAATCTACCTGGACACAATGAGGCTAATGCTAAACCAGACATCCTATTGGCTTTAGGACAGAAAAAGAAGCTAGTCTGGGATTTAGAAAGAAATATAAGCCGATATATAGTAACCAGTAGTTCAGTAATGTAATGCATGTATTATTAATGTATTAAAAAAAAGTGTATAATTTGAACTGATTACTTTTTTTAAATAAGGGCCCCAACACTGGCAGTGACATGCTTAATGAAAACTTGACAAGATGAACCACAATAAACTCACCAGGATTATGACCTTTTGGTGCTAAATGTGAAGTAAAATGTAACACGAGCACACATTCAGTAGACTGACTGAATAGACTTTGAAGCTGAAGAATGTGACATGAGTTATTAGGTCCTGTGAAGTGGGAGCACCTGCACGTGGTAAACAAAGCTGCTTGTCATCAAGTCGAGTGCTAGTGGCATGTCAGACTGCTACCGCAAGAACTGCTGAATCCAGGCCATACGAATATTTGAAGATTTATGTATTTATTTGCTTTATGAGCAAATCAGTCAATATTGTGAAAGGAAAAAATCTTGCTCCTTAATGCAACTTGTTATGATACCTTATGTGAGAAAAGAATAATGCGTAATAGAAATCTGTCCATAATATTAATCTAGCATTTGGAATTTGGAAATAATTCTTTATTTAGCTTGGGATTGGCTGCATGGGTGGGTTAAGAGTGTTAGGGTACCTGGGTCATTGACCCAGTGTTTTCAGTTTTGTACCTTTATTTGTGTTCTCATCTTGGTTTATTACTGTGAATGTTCTGGTTTCTGTTTTGCATTTCTATTTTCCCCGGTTCTTCTTGGTTTGTGATTTTGTAGTTCTTAAGTTTGGGTTTCCATACTCCCTCTGTTCTGTGTCCAGTCGGCGTCTGTGTCTGCCCTGGTCCCACGTCTCTGTTCCTTTTGTTGCACTGTCTGCTTGTGAGTCTGTGACTGTAAGCCCAGTCTGTGTTTCCTGTTTTACTTTGAAAGTCTGTGTCTCATGTTAATGTGTCTGGTTTTACATCCTTTGTCTTGTCAGCCCTGATTTGCCCAAGCTGTGCCCCTCCTGTCTCCCATTCCCCGATTGCTTCCTCTGTGTATTTAAGCTCTGTGTTTTCCTTTGTGTTGTGATCTACCCTCGTTCTGTACTGTGTGTTCTGTTTGCTAGCCTGGTTAGTTTTTGTATTTTTTCAGTTTAGTTTTTGGTCCGGTTCACCATTAAAGCTGTTTTCGAGTTCACCTTTTTCGTCTCTGAGAGTCTGCACTTTGGGTCCACCATTCCATTTCTGCCTGCACACAGCCTTCACTTAACAAAAATGAGTTTCTAGTGAAGGAAAACACTCAGAGGAGCTCATTTAAAAGGAATAAGAAAATCATTAGATGCAAAACAACCTTCATTTTACATCCAAAGAAATTCTGAGTGAGAACTGCTCTATGGCACCCACTGCTAACAAACCGCAAAAAATGTCCATGCTAAAGTCCCCATGGCTTACAGATTCGTGCTTATCAACTGTCAGTCAGTTAGGTCTTTCTCCCCCAAACCATGCATTCAAATCTAGAAAGATGACAGTTCCTCATGCTTGTAGATCAATATATGTGTTTGCCCTAGAGGGAGTCAAATCTGTCTGTAACAAGTCATGCTGAAACAAAAAAATTCCAATATTTTTGAAACCTGGTGGTATTTTTCAAACTTTATGGGGTCTAGATTGTTAATAAGGACAAAAAATGTTTGGAAGAAGTCCAATACTGAGAAAGATACCTACAACTGGCTACGGTGAAGCGGCTCCAATGTAATCCCACAGGGCAATTGTCATTCAAGAAAAGTGCTTGTTTTCCCAGGTTCCCAGTTGAGCAAAACGTTAACAAAAGATCCCAACAGGGACAGACCAGTACCTTGCAAAAGTCTCTAGTTACATAGTTACAGAAAATGTAGATATTGTTATTGAAAAAAACAACAAAGGCAAACAAATGGTTTATGGGTGCAGATTTCTGAGTTGTGGCAACACAATGACACACTACCCTTCACAAAGCTTTTGCAGAGTAACTTTGGGCAATGGGGACATGCCTAAGATGTGACCAGCTGTGCTACAAATTAACAAAAACACTCCTGTTCGGGCACTGCACCTTGGAAACCATCTGGTTTTGTGTGACCATTTTATCTGAGATTACTGGGGTCAATCACAGAGAACAGCAAAGCACATTTTCTACAAGAAAAATGCAAATGTACTGGAGTTAATGTTATTGCTCAAGCTATTTTGTTGACATGGCATCACTGCAATGCAAAATGCTTCCAAAAAAGGTACGTTATGGAAATAGGTTGATTTTTATGATTACTTTTTACTGCTCCTTATTCAGGTACTTATTACCTGCACACTATCACTGTCTTAATATGTATTGGAACTAAATAAAATCAATCAATCAATCAAAACCGTGGCAGGATAACTTGAAGATTACAGACATTTACGGTAAAGTATCAAATATAAACATTGTGATGTTGGGCAATAGCCCCGTAGGATTATTTTGCAGTTGCTTCAACACTGCTGGTTATTGCTCTGTAGTGAGCTGACTCCAAACATCTTTGTCCCTATTAAAAATTTAAACCCCAAAAGATGGGAAAACAGGGCCCAAGTTTTAAAAAGACCAGAATCTTTTCTTTTACCTGTATCCTCCTCAGTGCTTCTATCACTTATGCGTGCTTTTAGCCAGGCAAAAGTGACCTTGCCTTGAGGATTGAGATCTGCAGAGCTACCCCTCCACACCTCTTCTTTGTGCCTCTCCTCCAGTGCAGCCTCACTGTGGTGACTTAAGAGAGGAAAAAGGATGTCTGTGACTTTCTCACCGAGTGCCTTGTGTGTGTGTAACTGCGTGTGTTTGTGTGAGTATGAGTTGGCCGGGCTTCAGGAGGGCTGAATCACACCGTCTGGGCTCTCCGTTGGATGGACAGGACTTGGCTTAGGGCTGAGAGGGTCCTTTACGCCTCAACACACGCTCTCCCACCTAAACTCTCCTCGATCCTGCTCACAAGTGGTGGGGTGATGAGAGGAGACATGCCAATACATCCAAGATTTCAACCACTGCTGGAAAGAAGAAGGATAGAAGGGAAACGTAGGAGAGCAGACAGAGTAGATGGAAGTGAAAAGGGTGTGAGACTTCATGTGTGCATGCACATGCAAGTGCTCGCGCAAAAAAGATGGAAGTGCAAGCACTGTACTCAAGACACGTAGTGCAGGGGAACAATGAATCACAGCAAATACAAGTGGATGAAAATAAAGAGACAGAGGCTGAAGTGACTACATGCTCACAGTTAACAGCATATTTTCTCCCACCTTGCCAAGCAGCCTGCTAGTCTCAGCTCTAAACGGCAGGAGGGTGAAAAAAAAGGTTGGGGTCAACTTCATCTCTCTGCTCATATTCTCCACTCTATCTCACCTCAATCTGGCCGGTGCAGACTCAGCCCTGGCCTGGAAAGTTTTCAATTCAGATTCCAAAAAAACAATCTGGTGAACTTCATTTCCTTTTCCCGAAGCTGAGCACAAACAGCCCTCGAGGGCAGTCCAGTGTTCAGTGTGTGGCATCAGTATAGAGAATCCTTAGAAAGGTTTTCTTTTCTTTTCGTCCTTATTCCCATCTATTAGCAGTAGGTATATTACATATCATATCAGCATTGTGATAACAACACAGAGCTGTTAAATTACATCATCAGAGGTATTATACTATTATTATAGTCACATATTTCCTTCTCTTTCCATTTTTAGGAAAATATGATCATTTATTGGAGTTCTTTTTATTTTATTCTCTTCAGTTTTTATTATTAGTGCCAAGGGATGAGGGCTTGTCTGATTATTATGATTGCCATATAACTACAAACACCTTTAAGTCCCACCTATAAACATTTTATCTTGTTATAGCGATGACCAATGTTTGAAAATGACAGATTGTGATTTTCCACAGGTTTATGTCCTTGACTTTACTTGGTTCTATCAACATATTAAACTGCTTAAGGTTTCCAAACATGGCAAAAACAGCAACTTAACCTCCTGTTCAAAAACCTAAACAGGCTGACGTTGGTGTTAATTGAATGAGACTGTTCTCTTACAGGCAAATACTCATCAGATTACTGAAATGAATTTATTAAACGCATGTTTTTTTTAAACTAATTTGTTGATGTACCCATCCAGCCAACAACAAACTTATGTCCCCAACACTGGTACATCTTTCATTTCTGAGCTATTGGCCTAGACGACAAGAAAAAGAAAATTAGCCAACGGTTATTCCTCTGTGAAATATTTAAGCAAATAGCCAAACAGAGAAATTACATGTTTATTAGTGAGGTTTGTAGAAGCTGAAAACGTGCTAACCAGGAGCTGGCTGCAGAGTCATTTCACCATAGCCTACAGAAATGTTGATGGTGGTTTAAATTTTCTCTTGTAAGTGTTGGAAGCAGAAACCTAATAAGCTTATTTCCCCAAATGCTGAATTATTTATTTCACTGGGTAATCCCTTTAAGGTCAGAGTTAAAAAAAAATGGCGGGGGAACAAAGAAAGGAACATTAAAACAGACACACACAGACAAACTGCAACAGACAAAAATACAACAGCGCACAACAAACATAAACATCAAGCATGCCAAAGAAAAAAGATATTAAAAAAAGATAAAAGATATACTCTAACTTACAGGTATAGGCAGACAGATTTTCTACCTCTTGGCCTTTCCCTGCATGCTTCGCTGTGATGGGTGACTTGATCCTTGTTCCAATCCGAGCACACTCCTCTCGGAGGAGAGGCGATGTCACTGGAACATAGAGGAATAGAAATCAAATCTGTTTGAACTGAGAGCAAGCGAAGGAGAGTGTGCCAGAGGACAAGGCAGTGATAACAGATAAAAGAGGAGGGGGAGTATAAGAATGATATTTGAATTATGTAACTCAGCTCAGGGATGATTTGGACGATTCCACCATTGACACCAACATCATTTCTCATTACCTGAGAGCCGTGTGTGCCCGGCGCTTTGCCTCGTCCCGTGAGTCATCTCACACCCAGCTATCAGAGAAGGAGAGAGAGTGAAAGAGGAGGGGGAAAGGAGCAGAAGGAGGTGAGATGTTTGCGAGATTAGAGACAAAAAAGCTGAAAGCACACATTTGTGTATACTAGAAATATAAGAAGCAGGATGTTCACACATTTAAATCACAGTGGAACACTGACTCTGTTCGTGGGTATTTTACATACTGTAGCCGGCCTCATATACACTTCAATCTGCTGCAGACAAAAGCCTGAATATTATGTATGCATGCGTAACATGCGCGTCAGCACAGAACTGACAAGGTACTTAAAATAAATCACAGTGATACTTGCTGTGTTCATTGCAGATCAAAAGAGGAATAAAACCTTTTGCCCGTGTACCTGTGTCAGCATATTACATGTTCAATATGATGTTTTAAAATCAATAGCTTATAGATCGTGCATATTTTGTATGGGGTCTATTACTGTATATAAATTTGAGGGGCTAGTGATAACATGTGAAAGACTTCTTCAAAGTAACAACCATGTAAATGAAACATTACTAAGTTATTAAAACACCCAACCTATCAAGCTGTCCTACTTGTTGTTACTGCGCATGCGTACAACTCAAAACGCACATGTTTTTGGTGTTAATAGTACACGCCTATTATTTAATTCTACCCCGATCTCGTGCGTGCGAAAAACAGTTAGTATTATATGTTTTACTGCTTTATTACAGTTGATACTTGTTTTCCTTAAGCTTTTGTCAATTTGTTAACTTTTCAAGCTAACATGCGTCTTGTTTTTTGTGCAAATACTCCAATTTGGAGTCTCAATTGAAGTCATATTTCAAGTCTTGATTTAGTACATCTTAACTTCTGTAAACTGGCATACAACGTAAACCTTGTCAATTAATGTTAGTCCTCCTGCCTAAATAAATCCATGCAGGAAGCACGTTTTGATAAGTGTGATTTGGCCATCAGAACATCCTACCTATAGATATGTACGATGGAGGCAAAAAAAAAAACACGTAAGGTAGTATATTGTGATAAGGTAGCACAGACTGATAGACATGACTATAAATTTATGCTACGCTAGGATGTTTTGACAAAGTAGGACGTTTTGTCAGAACACTGGAACACAAAAAGAAATAGGAATTAACATTTTTTAGATGGGTTATTGTGTAAAAAAAAGGGGATATTAATATCGTAAAAGTGAGGTCAGTTGAAGCAATTAAAAAATGATCCATTTTGCATCTAATGGAGAAGGTGTGCCACACTCAATCAGAGATCTCATTTAAAGAAAAATGTACTTTTTGATGTACAACATGAATAAATGTATATCCAATATCAAATGAGAGATGCATGTATGTGATACATTATTAGATATGGTATTAAATGCCAGCTACTGAATGAGTTTATAATACTATCAAGCGGAATTTTATAAGATTCTAATATTTGATATAACAAATGTTTTCCCATGATTCCTGACTACTGAGTTGTCAAATTTCATACATTTTTTGCCATTTCTAACCAAAGTAACTGCTCCTAGTGGATCCTTAGTTGGGCTTAGAAGCATGTAAAAACACTTATATTTTACAGCCTGTGAGTACTCAGTTGTATGTTTAATTTAAAGCATGTATAATAAACATATCAGAAACCGTGACATCACCAATGCTTCTTGTGAGCCTTTTGTAGGCTGTGTTTTGTTAAAGTTATGGGAAAAAAAGGGAGCATGATCTTCCCAGCACAGGGTGCACGAGCACCCAGATACTTACACACAACATGCTTGAGTTGTGCCAGTCTTCTCCTCTGCGCTGTGTCTGTGTGGGGGTGGCTGGTGCATGACACATTGCTTAAAATAGACATTCGCTCTCTTTACAAGAGGAGGTTGACAAAGAAGTGAGAGGGAATGAAAGCTCATAAGGGAGCGAGAGAGTGTGACAGACAGAGGAAGACAAAGGGAGGAGAAAGAAGGAAAGTCAGGGAGGAAGAAAGAAAATCCTTCCACTGCACCAAACTAGAAGTCAGAGGAAACAAACACATGCAAGTTTGAAATGGAGATGGAAAAGGAAATGAATATTTCAGGTGAAGGGAATGAGCCAGATATCCAAGAATGTAAATGGGGACAGATGTGCGCAACAGAGATGCAACACATTTAGAAGACACATAGAGAACCCAGCATGATTTCTGCATTTCGTAATAACTGGAAAAAAATCTGCGCAGTATGTATTAATTCACTGTATTGATTCACTGTAGCTCCATCAGTATGTCCTGAGTCAAAGTTGTGATAAAATAGTTTAATCATTTCAGCTAATCATCACTGACATCTACCTAGCAAAGGCTATTTAAGCCTTTTATATAAGAGAAAAGGTATGTACGCAAAGACTGCACAAGATGTATTAATAATAATACAGTACGCAGTACATGAGCATCAAAGACCTGACAGCTCTATGTCAGAAGAGACTTAACTTAAGATGACTTTGGATCTAGAAGATGAAAAAAGTTCAAGTGAATCACAGTTTACGGTGGATGGATGTTAGTACCTTCCGTCATTGTTAATCTGTACTCACCAACACCTAAAGTTGAGCAGTCAGCAGAATGAAGCTGGCTCGTGTGTCATCTTTCTCTCTCTCCTCCCCCTTCCCCCACGTCTTCCCAGTGCTTAAGATAAGTGACAAGGCATCAGAGCCAAAGAAGTGCTTTAATACCAAGAGAAAACTCTGTGCCCATACGTGGGCGGATGCCTCCATCTGCGTGTGCAGTTAAAAATGTGGGTCTGTGTGTGTGCGAGCCTACATCGGTTACAGCGAGAGCTTAATATTGCGATGTGCGTGCGCACTTTACTCTTTCTCTCTGTAAGAGTGCACAAGTTTGCTTCTACTGTAAATATTTGTGTAGAAATGCCTATATGCGTTTGTGTGTTTATGTGTGCCCTCTAGCCTTGGTAAGGTTATCCATCACTCCAAGCATCAGATGACATCACCACCGACCCCCATCCTGCAACTCTTACCCTTCCACCCACCACACACTCTCCACTCTAAAGGCTTGGCTGGATTCCACCACGCACCTTCCTCCTCCCCCTCCTCCTCCGTTCCTCATGCCCTGCATTTAACTGAACTCTGGTTCTGTGGTGAAAGTGCTGAATCATCACTGCTGGCCTCACTATATACAAGGCTGACATGGGTCAGGTGTAGGGTGTGTTCGTGTGTGCCTGCGCGTGTCTATTTTTCTATATGGGGTGGCGGTTTTGTAATCAATACAGTGTCACCTCTCAGCCCTTATACTCTTGTAAGGCTGTAACTGCATTAATGAACTGTGATCCACAGAGGGTACATTATGATGGCTGCTAACTTTATTATTAAACCTCATGGTATGGCCCTGGGAGAGAACTGCAGCTTCAACTGAACCCTTAATGGACGGGCTTTTTTTTTCCCCATTCTCCTAGTAATATAGACTTTGGACAGTGGGTCTTAATTGCCAATCAATGTAAGGGGAGGTGTTGTTAACACTAGGAGGGATTTTTTTTTTTTTTATCCTGAACTGAGTTCAGCATGCCATCGTTGGACCTTAATGGATCAGCTAACCTTCGAGAGTAAAAACATTATTGCTTTCATTCTATTTGAGCCATAAAACACTTTCAGATACAACTTGAGCCGAGGGTGGTGATAACGTAGATGTTTTAAAACATCCCCATGGCCTGAAATCAAACCTAATGTGTCACAATTAGACTGACATGATGGGAAACCCATTTCAGAGACAATGTTCCTTTAAATCTCGGTAACATGAGGTGACACAAGTGCTGCAAAGTGATTGGTATTGTGGTGAAGCACAAGTGAGGCCAGTCTTGATTACTAGTACTTCTAGCTACTTCCTGACTGGTATAAATGAATAACGCACGTCTATTTTCATCTTTACTTATAACCCAGACTTCACCTGACGTATCGCTTAAGCCCATAAATATTCTTAAAGAGAAATCCTCCAGCAGGTTGATTAAGCTGACTTTGAACTCAGTATAAATGTTTATATAGTGTTGAGACAGACCCATTCCTGTCGCTCAGTGTCTCTTGCAAATATTACCAAATACAAAACACTTTAATTTAAATTATGTAACTAATGCTTCTCTTTTTGTGAAATATTAAAACATGTATTTGCATTTTGCCCTCCACACATGGTGTGTGGGATTTTATAAATTCAAATAGAGTTGCTGGATTTTTTTCAGCTTTTGCAAAGACCTTTTCATTATGGAGCAGATGTGGTGATTTTCACAGTATACTATTATGCATATCTGATGCTGAAGGCACTCTCTCTTCTTAAATACCCAAGCATATAAATGAATGTATTTATCAAAGCAGTGCGGGGCTGCTCTGTTTAGCTGTTGTTTGAAATGAATATGTTAAGTGGTAGAAAGCACACAGTGGGTTATGACATTTCATTTACATTCGGCAGTATGAATTTAAATGCTTTTTCACCCAAAACATAATGCATTTTAAATTCACCCACAATGCTCCCACAACGGAGACTGTATATTATGAAGTTTCTGACCTTATAGAGATGCTAGATAGATTTCTTTCTTTCTAATTCGGTATTCAGCAGCCTCGTTCATAATGTTCAGGTTCAAAATTTTAATTTGATGAGCGGCGACAAGGTGCTAACACCTTGCTGAAATCGGCTGCTCAAACAAGGTTTAAAATATCAAGCGGCATACATGATTGCTTACTGATTCCCATGTGTCCCCAGTGATAATGGGGTGGTTGCATTTGATATTATGTTTATAATTACAACCGTCACGGCACATTAACTAAGTCATTGTTGATGAAATTAATATCAGAATAAGAGTGTGGCCAGTTTAAAAATAGCATGTGGTGTTTGCATATGGTTCATCGTATAGTGTAGCTCTGACTTTGCTATGATTTGTATTTCACTGGATTTGTCGTAGTACTTTAATCGCCTATGCTCACCAAATTATCCGAGATTACACGTGAAGTAAACACCAGAACAAAACAAAATGCCTTGTACAGTGTGTGATTACAAATCAGATCTACATATCAAATTTGTTTAAGCTGCATAAAAAATTGATCCCTTCCCCACTTACAGGAAATAAACACAGGAATAGAAACCAGGACTGAGGCTGAAGTTGACTTGCTGATAGAGGTGTTTGTCTTTCCAGCCCATTACAGGAGAACCTATTTGGAGAAATCTACTAGAAGCAAAACAATTTGTGAAGAACCTCATTTCATAACTTAATGGGCCATATCATTACATTGATTCTTGATTTGCTCACACACTGAACTGTTTCCTCATGGTTCAGCTGACATGATTGCACACAACAAAGAGAAAAATGTGGATTGTGTAAATGGTTTGCACTTGTCTTGTCTACAGAAACGAGCGGCTGTCTCTTCTTCCAACAATTTGTATTTCCATGTGTAAACTTCATCTGCCGGCCACCCGGTTACTCGCAGTACAGTGAATTAGAAAAAGGCCACTGGTAATGCGCTCTTGCGGGTGCGTCTGTTCTACAGTGTCTGGCTTTGTGCATGCATGCATGCACGAGTTTCTGCATAAAATACACTGTGTGCAATATGACCTTAGTCAGTGTACTCCAGCTGCCCCTGCAGCATGTTGCATGATTGGTGTGTTGAGTTAGTCTGGTCAGGAGAGCAGCAGCTGTTTGGCGGTCTGGTCGGCTTCTTGAGAGGAAGGCATATGTGGGTCTGACTGGCCAAGCTGTTCAAGAGGCACACCAGAATGAACCTTTGATAAGGTTAGACACAAACAGGAATTGCAGTCACCAAGGCACAAGATGTATACCGTGTGTGAAGAGAAAAAAGATAATTAGAAGTGTTTTGGAATATATTGTCAAGTTATTTTGGGCCACGCTAATAGGAAACAATTAAAACAATGTTTGTTTGTTTTTTAGCATTTTAAGCACACACTGCAATGCACTGCAAAGACATCTCAAAGTTCAGTGAAGGTTTTAAGGGCCATGAAAGGCCTCAATAGCTGCAAATTTGTTCAAATTACATACAAATCTTATTAGTTAAAAGAATAGCAGTCATCTCCAGCTGTTATCCCAACAGTACGGCAATAAAAAGAAACTGACTTTAAAGTTTGCTCATTAAAAATGCATTTTTTTCTGTTAGCATCGGAAATGCCAAAACACAACAGTAAGTAAAGTCAACCGGACATGGAAAAAAGAAAAAAAAATACCACGTACAGCAATTTAACATTTCAGAAAAATGAAAACCTCGGTATCGAAGAGTCACAGCTCATTTGTGGAGGAGCCGTTTTTTTTGTTCTCAAAGGAATCAGGCAAATCCACACTACAGGAAATAAAAAGTCCTATAGTAGGAATGATTTATTACTAGAAAAATATGTGACAGCCTTGCTCACCTAAAAAGTCGGAGCCCCTATTGTGGTGCAGTATTAAGATGCACTTCATAAAAGCAACCACTCTAAAATACTCAGAGACAGAAGAAGAACGCTCCGGACCCCCAACATTCCAGCATCAAAACCATCTCCTGCCTCAAGTCATTTCATAAAATGGCAGCGATAAAGAGATAGACTGCTCTTTATTGTTTTTAGATTGTGGGCACTTTGCGAACTCTGCTCGCCTGTGTCTAGAATAATGTAAATATTTCACAGCTATATGCCTGCTAATACATAAAACAGATATATAAGTCCAATAAAGCTGCATAACTGTTTGCGCCTGACTTCCCCGGAGGGTCCAGACACTTTAGCAGGAGGGGATATTCCCCACTCAGCTGACAGTGGGGACACTGAGACTTCCCTGATGAATGGTACACACCTGCTGCAGTTCCATGGCCGTCTTTTTGATAAGTAGCTTAAAGCATATAGCAGAAGCTCATAGCCTTTAATAAAAGAACAACTGACACATGAATATATGACTGTGTTTGGATCTTTTTATGAGCAACTTAATAAGGTGCTGCTTATACTATATGTTAAAGATCTTCTTTGGATTAGAATAGAGAAGACGTGTGAACTAAAATCCTTTTTGCTTCTTGGTCAGCTGTCACGTAGGTACAGCTGGTATGCATGCAAGCTCATGCTTGTAAACAAAGAGAAAAGGAAATGAGTTTGTTCAACTCATGCTTTGTGGCGCTCACTCCAGCTCATAACCAATAAGGCACAGAACAGAGGAGTATATTGTTGCTTACTGCAATGCAATTGCCAAGGACATCAAAAAACAAAATGTGGCAGTCAGAGTGAATGACATCTCTTGGAATTACTATAAATACCAGCAGCAGACAAATCACTCATTAGGAAGATGATGATGGGGGGCGGGATTGAGGGGTATTCAGATGGACTTGTGGTGGGAACACAGACAAAACAATGGGCTTGAATAGAAGAAGAAGATTAGCATCATTACCAGTGTCATTCACTTTGTTTTGCTTTGAAAATATGACAAGGAGAATGAAATATGAATTTTCTGAACTGTTCTGAGAAATGTTAGGCATACATTAAACCGCACTTGAATGCAAGGGTAAAAAAAAAAGTGACAGGAAGCTAAATTTGTGCTCATGATGCATTTTGTTTTTATAATTAGTTCTGTCATTTTGAGAGTTTCAGAAATTTCCATAAACTTATAAACTTATTTTAAAAATTGCCCACAAAGGTGTTAAATCTGGACTTTGGACAGGATTTGTAGTGAAAAATCAGAAGTGTACTACTCATCCCACCACGTGTCTACGCATGCTGCACAGTGATGTGAATGCTATTGTGATCTACAATATCTATTATCTACTTTCCATCAAATGGGTTGGAGATGAAAAAGCACAGAATTGTAGAAAAATGAACCCATTGGTCACCTCATCTTTAAATCTAAGCCATTGTTTTCTGTCTTTGTCAATTACATCAAAATGAAAACACACGTGGGGATTTACAGGCATACGGTCTGACCTCTCATCCATTTTACCTACCACTGGGGCCTATTGTGACCCTAAAATTGCCAATATTGAAGCTCAGTGGGGTGAGTAAGAATCAAGGGCGGGGGGCTAAAAGACGAGACAGCTACAGCTGTGCTCTGTTCTTGCCTCACAGAGACAGAAGAAGAGGGGAAAAAATCATAATCTCACGCTGTCTGATGCAAGCTTAAATGCTCTATTGCTTTGCCGATCACGTTGCGCTCCTATCATCTTTCCCTGGCGTCTCCAAGACAAATCTGGGCTGCTGCCATACACACACGTAAACTACTATGCACAGCAACAACAGCAGCTGAGGCGTGATGAATGACGCTCTCGTCCCGACGGATCCCTGTCGATGCATGTTCAAGTGGATGGGATTGAATTTAACCATAGAAATGACAGGCCATTCTTTTTTGGGGCATGGTGCAGGCTACATGAATGGTTTGTGGCGATGAGGGGCTTGGTGATTGATGCCCCATGAGGAAGAGCCGGGGAATCTGCGGCGAAAGACGAGGGAAAACCACCCTTGTCGTAAATGTGAGCGTCTGGAGGATCCATGGGTTGTGGCACTTTTCTTGAACCAAGCCACTTCTTATCCTCTTTACCACCTGATCCCTGTTTGAAGGAGCTTACACCTCTCCTCATCCAACCAAAAATGGTCCTATTTATCACACGCTGACGTTTCTATCATCAGTGGCCAACAATGTTGTTGGATGAGACACTTGCGCTAAGCTCTAGAGAGCTGCTGGAGAAGATGCAGTCTGTTTTGTTCGTGTACTGTGGTCAAAGGCAGTATACAATTTAAACTATATTGTCGTTGATAGTTTCCGTTGTCTGCTGATTAAGCCCCGCCCACTTAGAGTATGTTGATTAGATTACAAATGTATAGTCGATCTCTGGCTAGCCTGTACCTTTTAATTTGTCACAAAATGCACTTTATGGTGGCAAACCGACATTATTATATTGAAAAAGGAAAAAAGACATTTGGGAGTGGGTTGAATAGACACGTATGTCCACTGTGTCCATTACACGCTTTGCCTCTCCAAAACATGTAAAGGACACGCATGCAGATGTTGCAGAACCAGCTGAGGGGAGATAACATATTTAAAGCCATGAAGTCACTACTGACCAAGGAAGGTATGAAGTACGTTCCAGGGTCCTTCTGTGCCAGAAATGATTAAGCTATCTTGCTAATCTGTATTTACGTGTAAATGTGTTAATAATGTCTTTTTAAATGTTTTCCCGTGATTATTTTATTTGTTAGCTTAAATTAAAATAGCTCCCTCTGCTGGTACTGCAGCTTACTGCAACTTCTGCATGCGTGTCCATTTCACGCTGTGGAGAGGCAAAGTGTGTCCAGCTTGTGTATTACATGTTTGTCGTGATATCGGTTGAACGATTGCACCACTTTGCAAAATGTGCTGTAATACTTGCTCAGAACATAGTAACTCTTGCTCCTGACACCACAGATATATGTAAACAAAAAGAAAAATGATAAGAATCTGTAAGTGCATCCTCCCTATGAAGTTTTTCTTAATTCTTTTATTTTTATGTATTCTTTTATTTCTTTTGCTATTTTATTTTCAAATAGTACATTCTCCTGTATTTCTTAAGATTTTTTTTTTACGTGTAAACCATTTTTGGCCTCTAGAATCTATCTTTCATTTGCAGCTCAGTGGGAAAATAAAAAGTAGCTGTTTGACCCATGGTGCACTGAAGTAACAACCAAAATATTGGAAATGAAAATTAATCAATAAATTATGAAGTAAGTTATTTCTGATGGCTGCTTCTTCTGAATTTTGTGGTTTTTGTTTTTCTTACATCACTGCAGTTATGCTGTGCTGTGGGGAGGCTGTCCTTGTGGAGTATAGCAATACTCAGGTGGTGAGTATCAACCTAACATCTTCATGAAACCCAAGACCCAAGATTTCCCAAGAGTGGCTGATCAGCATGTACCCAGTGCCTTCTTTTTGCAGGTACAGAAATACAAAGTCTGCTTGTTTTTCAGGAAATGTACATTTGTTATGTAAAACATAACAAATCTATTTCTCACCTATCTTCCACAGTTAAATATTAACATCTAGACAGCTTAAATACATTTATGTTAATGTTTAAAGCCTGAGTTTAACCATCAGTGTTTTAGTTCATGACTGAAACTGGCTAGTCAAACTCAAGAGCCTGACATTCCAGAAATGTCTCTTAACATATAATCGTTGCAAAGAGTTACAAGTGGATCTGGTATCCCAGAACAGGGACTTCAGTGCTTGCAAGAAAATGCTGAAGCCTTCAGAACAGTGGAGGGGTTAAGAGGGTGAGACCCTGGGAAGAATTAGGAGCATGTTTTCCACTATCCTCACTTCCGCAGGCATCTCCACAGACTTCTCTCGAGCCCTGTAGCCCGTCTACCGGGGCTTCATTTTCTCATCTACTGAAGTTATGGAAGCAGAAAAAACATTCAGAGATCCTGTCTCCACATCAGCTGGTTTAACTGACTCCAAATGCATGAACATAAACAAAGAAAGAAAGACTCTCGCTAATTCGGAAACATCATCGCAGTGACGAAGAATGCAATTAAAACTGCTCTTGATAATTAACCCATATCCATCTCCAACCCCATCCCCGCTGATTATATAAACGGCCATTACCAAAGAGCTATGAATATTCATCACTGATGAGCAGTCTTCACATGGTAGTCATTTTACCTTTTTTGGGGTGGGTGGAAATGGGGGTGCGGACGGGAGGTGGGTGAAGTGGGGTGCTATTTGGCTGTGATTATAACGCAGTTAGAGAGAATTTAATCTGTGACTGCAACTTCAAAGCCATTTTACTGTTAATAAGTAGTTTGTTGTTGTCTGTTTCTTGCTAAGTAGCGCATTACTTTATCCTGTTATTTGTTGATTCTGGTGGAGATCTTAAGTGTTTCATCGCTGGCAGTTCATTATTAAATTCATTACATTAAATTTCATTTATGCAAATTCAATTCACGCATATTTGCTGTTGCTTTAGAAGACTATGTATTGTTGACATTCATCAAACAGGACCTACAGATATTACAGAAAACAAGACAAATCTATCAGGCTCAAAGTTTGGGTGAAGGAACTGACAGAAATAGGTTTCAGTACATTATAAATGGGGAGGGGGGTTAATCAGTCTTGTGAATTGTGACCACATTGTGTCACCGCTGTGATCTTGCCATAAGACTTCAGCAGCGGCAAACAGAGCAGAACAGAGAGGGGAGAGAACAACTGTGGGAGCAAAGGAGCAGAGAGTGAAAGAGGCGGAGAGAAACCTTTCATGATAAAAACTGCCCGCTCACAGTGCGATAAATTGGGAGATGACACAAGTCACAGCACAACAAAAGGGGAGAACATTGGATGGGGACCCTTCACTGAGAAATTGATGAGATCGAGCTGGAAAGAATTGTCTCCGTGAGCCAACATTGGGGCTTATCCCCCAAAACACTCCAGGATTAGGACAACATCCCGCTGGAGGTGGAGTTGGCATGAGCCCATTAGTCCCTCATGATTTCTCTGACATGTTTCTCACTTCTTTGAAGTCACTAATACCTTGTCTCATACTTGGCATAGCTTTCTTTTTGTGAAAAGAAGATAAATACATTAACACAGATGCAACTGCAGCCACGTCCCAAAATAGTTGCAAAATTGAATGTGGTTCGGTGACGGATTGTGTGAGCGAATGCAGGATTTGTGATGAATGGCTCACCTGGCTTTGCATCTGAATAGAAGATTGTCAGATGCTCGGTAGCTCATCAGATGAATTCAACAGTCCTCATCTTTTAAAAAGTCTGACGTATTTGAGATCAGTACACTTCCCCAGCAGGTCAGTGCAGACAATGACACTTGAATACCTCATGGATGCTACATGAGCTCTCACATTAGCTTTTCTATCGGGATTTTTATACACAGCAAATACATAAATACACATGAAACGGTAACATTGTGCTAGCAGGATAGTAGCATGCTAGGAAAAAAGTGATAAACTTTGTTTTAAAGTTAATGACACCAGTTGCTCACATCTTACTGGTTCTGTTGTTAAGCGTGACAACGTTACATTATAGCTGCAGGGCTCATTCAGGCTTAATTAAGATAGTAATTCATCAAGTGAGATACTAACCTACATCTTTCATTTGAATTCTACTCAAGATCTCAGATATTACAAAGATACAGAAAATGACAGGCTCAGTTACAGAGGAATAATGCGTGAAATGATGCAATGTCACCTTGAAGGTATCTGTTCAGTGGGATTTCACTACTCAGTGAAAGCATGTTATGCAGTAGCTTAAACAGAGTGATGCAATGTGTGGAGATGAAAAGTGATTTGCATTAAAAACACTAAAGAGCAGATATTTTTTGTTATTATTCTATCAAACCTCCTTTAGTTTCAGTTAAAAAAAAATATGTTGAATATTCTCTGACTGATATTTTAAATGAAAGAACAATTTAATCAAGTGGTCGTGTTGGGGTCGGGGTTAAACTTTGGTGTTTTTGTGTGCATGGTTGGGGATTGGTGCTTGCGAATTTGTGTGTCTACATTAGCCCGCTTGGGTGTGTGTCTCCATGTGGGCAAGAACGGAGCATAAACTCTCATGTTTTATGCTTTACTATAAATGTCAGGGTCTTGAGACGATACGCTGACTTATGATGATGCGTTCAGGTTTCATACACATGCGCTTAAGCGCTCTCTGAAAACAACACAGTGCTCTTCATACGCAGCTTTCACTGAACTGCCAGTGAATCCAAGGATCTGGTTATGGAAACGTTTTGAAAATCAATGGAGCATTTGATTCACAGCTGTGTGCAGAGAGACACTGTCAAGAGTTCAGTGTCTCTACCACATCATGTAGTCTCACACGTACTGTATGAATGAATGGAACACCATCTGGAGTTAGCAGTAAAAAAGGTTGAGCCCTTACAGTTTTTTCAGCTTTACTATGAACTAACTCTAATTGTAATCAGTGCAGAAAATATACATTTTCCACTTATGCCAAGTTTGATTATGCGTTTCTCCATTTATAGCTGTCTAATGTTCAAGCTATTAAGCTATGCACTTGTCGAGATTTAAACGAAAACATCTCTCATGTACTCCAGATCTGACACGATGACAGTACAATAAGTGGCCTGTAGTAGTGTTCACGGGTGGGTTTGTACCATATACTTCCTACAACGTTAGAAAGGCTTGAATCAGCATAAAACACCAGGCCCTGTTAATGTGTTGGCTGATTTATGATCCATCAGACAGTTAATTAATTTGATGAGACACAGCAGAGTGTCACTATCAAGGAGGGTCATTCGAAACAGAGGTCTACATTTTTTTCCTTTCCTAAGGATAAAATTGTCAAATGGTTCTGTGCAGGAATGTGCTTTATTTTGGTCAAACATAAGTGGAGAAAAGGGGCAACAGGGAGGACATCTTTTGAAAACAAAACTAGATGGATGGAATACTCTGTCAAGAGTTCCCATTTTCATTCTCACACAGCACTTCAATCCAATTAATCAGCAGAAGAAGACAGTTGTATTACACAGCATCCCTAACATTTCTGGGCTGAGTGACAGTTTCAAAGATGTAGATTAATTTTGTCAAAAATATGATGGGGGTCTTGAAGCCATTGGGAGAGGAAATGAGGATGTCGGAGTCAATTTTTCCGCCAAATGGAGTGGCCATCATCGCAACTTTCAATCTTGTTTCTCTCCACATACATCAGTCATCTTTTTCTTTTTCTTAATGAAATGAGAGGGGGGGGAATAAGTTGAGGGGTGAGCTTCTTTTTTTTGTATTCAGTTAGTACACAAGTGATGAATGGGAAAATGTGGAAAAAAAGTACCCACAACCCCTCCTACAGCCAGTTACTCTACATGCACCTTTAGCCCTCTATCTGCCCCTCTCTGTATGTGATTTATCTATCAGTGTATGGTAGGATTGACTCTCTGCTGTACAGCAGGCCATTAATGCCTGGGGGAGATTCACCTTGCCAGGCAGCTGGCTCAAATGAAAAGCTAAAAGAACACATTAACTCATCAATATGAGGGCATGAGATGAAAACAGTTGTCAAAAGCCTGCCAGAAATAACTGATCGCATAATGGCGCTCTATTGTATGTAAGTGAGGTCATGGGAGTCAAACAGCAGCTAAAGACACAAGGAAGTGAGAACACAGAGTCCTCTGAGGCTTTGATAGGCTCCCAAAAAACAAACAAACGGTGTGTCATCTTCAAAACACGCTATTAATATGTCGTGCAGCAAGCTGAGATTAGAGCAGTGCTTTTACTTAGTGTTGTCAATGCTTTTGAAAAGCCATTAGGCAGCACTTTCAATAACCATTCAGGCAGTTCTAATTTGTGGTTAAAATACATTTTTATTCATTCACTACTCTTCATCAGTGTTTGAAGCCAGATAATGTGGCTCATCCTTATTTTTATCTGTGGCTATTTTGCACAGCACAGATGGTATGAAGCCAGAATAGAAATGATTTCAAACATTTTTTTTGTGGCTTTTTTGTGGTTTTGTGCACACACAAAGACATTTTCTGAATGATACTCTGTCGCTATGCAGCATGAAACACTGTGTGCAGAACACATTATCGTTGGGTATCCTAGAGCGGGTGCATCACTCAATACCAGTCACAAACCATTTACCACATGGTGGGGGAAGCTGCTTCCATCGCAGAGAGTCCCTCACACTGTCGTGAGTATCACTGCACGCCTCGACACAAACTGCTGGAAAGGCGTGCGTACGTCTTCAAGCATAATTTTTGTTGATTTCGTTCTTTTACATTTTCCTCATTATCGTTTGCGCTGAAAGCTATTCCAGCATCAATCAATTTGGTTAATTGGGCTTCAGTTGGAAAGCGCATATTTGCAACACTTGAAAATTTAATTTTATACCAGGACATATTAAGCTATGTCAGTTATAGCTGCAATTACATGTATCACTAGGCAACAAACCCTGCAAACCTGGAGAAATGCCCGTATTCACTCAGTATGTCAGCAGTTTATTTTCTTTCTTGTACTTCATCCCCTGACTAGTTAAGCGCTGAACAGTTTCCTGAAGAGTTTATCACTCTTGTACACCAATAACAATCGGATCTTTAGATTTGTTACTTTTCTAGGAGATCATGTCTGGGTCTACGTTTTAGCACTTGAGCATGGAATATATTTGCATATCGTATTACACGCACGCTTTCATTTTCCAGTCTTAATACAGATAAAACAGCTTCATAGTGTTTCACTTTTTTGCAGCTCAACGTGTACAGGCAGATCCTGGGAGACAAGCGGTTCCATCACATGCCTTAAACTTTTGTCTTTTTCTATTCTTCATCTGAAAAACTGTCAAATTAATTCTCATAATGTACCTACCAAGGCTTATCCCTCTGTGCTTTGAGCGGAGGTCATTTCTGCACGCAGTTACGTCAGAAATGAAGTAGACAGAGGAAAGAAATTTATTCGTAATGTAAATCACTCTCCCACTTCCAGCTGAATGTATAATGGATAGTGTAACCTCGGTAATAATCCTGTTAAACAATTCCTAAGAACTTGGGGACAAAGGAGACTTCAGATAAGGGCTGTTTTAGGAATCTCTTCCTCCAGAAAAGCCTCTGTGGGACTGAGGTGCGAGGGGGAATCTTAATGAGTTGATAAATAAATAAGAAGACTTGAAATTTTGCCAGTGCCCGCACTCAAAGAGACAGAGGGTAGAAAGACAGAGACAAAGAGAGGAGAAAGAGAGAGAAAGGGCAAAAGAATGGGAGAGAGCGAATTGGAGGCAGAAGGAAGCCTGAGGCTAGGATTCGTCTTGTCAAAGTGAGACCTTTAACTGGGTCCTGAATTCTGTCAACAAGATTCTTTCGCAGTCTTACACCATTTCCATCTGGGGCCTGTTTCAGTGAGGAGGATAGCTTATGGTTGGAGGAGGTTGATGGGAGACCTGCCGCCTTCCGATGCTGAGTCTGACACTGGCTCCAGACCTGCGAATCTGAGCCAAGGATATGAAGCAGCAGATGTGGGAAAACCAAATAAGCCTGGTAGTTGGTCTATTTTGAATTTTGCCAGACAGGAAGACGGCTTGTAAACGATGGGGGGCAAAAAAAGGCTTATAAAAAAAGGCTATAAGGACACATTAAAGAACCACCAGCAATTTGGGGGGGGGGGGGGGGGGGGGTTTCTTCTTCCCCCAAAGGAAACCTGACTTCATTTTGTACACTTTAATATGGAACGCTTCCAGTTTAAAAGTCGCCATTTTGTGGAGCAAAGCACGCATGGGGAGAAATGTTGTGGAGCAAACAGATGAAAAAAAAAAAAAGAGATCTTAAAGCATAAACAATTATATCGTGCACTCGACTCCCTGTGTCTTAAAGAAGGAGGGGAGAGAAGAGCCTGGCAAGGTCTGATAAGGTCCTGTAACAATTATAATAACATTTTCATAAAGCTCATTAATTGAGAGTCTAGAGGTAATTGCTACGTTTGCTGCAGGCTGACTATGTTGTTAATGCTGACGACTGTCAAAATGACAAACAACAAGTTGTAGAATATGGATTTTCTTCCCTCTCAGCATGTGTTAATAACCTACCATCTGAGCATTGCCAAGGGAGACTGTCAAGATGGCATCAGTGATAAAATGTTCACATGTGACAAAACGCACCTGCCCGCAAGAAGAACAATTCAATTTGAAATTGAATTTGTACGACTATCACGAAAACCTTTTTCTTAATCCTCCCCTGAGGGAAAGTAATATTGATTAAGAAGAAAGGAACAGAGGGAAAGTTTTTTTTCTTCATTTGGTTTCTGTCTGTGAGCTGCCACACACATTCAAAGTGAGCAGACTGACATCAGTTAAAACAAACGCTTGTACAGTAATACCCAGAGTTAATGAATCTTCCTGAAAGGATGGCAGTAGCCATGTGTCCAGGAGGTGATGTTGTCTTTTATGCCTTCAGAAACTAGAAGTCCTAATTCGTTACATTCATTACACGTTTACGGGAGTCCCAGAAATGAACGCGGCACGCCTTAAAATTACATTAATGTCAAGTGTAACCTGCAGTTTGACAGGGTAGTTTGTTTTCAGTATATTTAAAGTTCACAAAATTAAGCTTTTCAGTCAATTATCTCGAGCAAATTTGACTGATTTCACATTAAATGATCACAATGATAAGGGGGAGAGTTACAGGGCCGTTTTTTATATATATATTGCTATCGTCCTTCTTCAAACATTTCTTCTTTCTTTCCAGTCACATCTCTACTGTTACACAACAGGGTTGTTCAGGCTGAGTTCTTGTTTAGCAGAGATTTGTCATATCTATGTAGGCATACGTTATAGACACAGTGTGAAAGGCTGCTGGGCTATGAATCAAATGTCCCATGGAGTAAACATGTGCTGTGATTCTGGCAGCCTTACAAACTACCTCTATGTTGCCTTTTGCAACAACAACAAAAAACAACACCCAGAAACAATAGGCTTGCCAATGTATGTACTATTTCGAATTCAGCCATAGGAGACACCTAACAGAAAATAAATCAAACGCAGCAAATCCTTGACTCTTGTCCTGATCAGTCAGAACAGTACATGCTACAACTGGCCTATGATTAGATGCCTAACATTCAAAAATTCATACATTGTGCTCTTCTACTACTTTCCTCCAGTGCAGTGCTGTCAAACACTTTACTAATTAGGTCATCATCAGGGTCATCATTGCTATCTCAAACAGAGCTCCTGTCATCTCTATCATCCTGCAAACACCGGCTGTCACCAGTTGATGCGGCGGGAACCAGGCAATGGGCAGCGGCGCTGGTGTGTTCATGATGTGTGTTGATGAGTGATGCTGTCTGACGGTTGATGTTGGGTGAAGCGTACAGTAATGGGGAGATAGAGGTCAGAGAAACCATTACCACGGTGAGGGAGGAGGAAGGGGTAGGGGAAGTGAAAGTGGGACGTACGCTGTTGTCTTCAGCAAGTGTAAGGCAGGGCTGTTGTCCTTCTGTCATGTCTGAACGTCTGCTCGCTGGATTCGCATTCATTATGGCGGGAGACTGCTCATCATAAATACATGACAGGGGTGGCGTGGCATAAAATGTTGCCGTGTCTGCTCTTGAAGCGAAGGGAAAGGATAGTTATGAAGCGATTCGGTTTTGTTTGTGTCTTTGTCCTTTCTCTCCTTCGGTATTTGGTCTGTGCTACCAGAGGTGACAAATCTGCCAAAAAAGCATGAGATGGGTCTGCAACAGTGGCTGAGCACCGTACACCAGCACAAAAACACAAGAATATGATCTCTCTCACACACTGCAGTCCTGCCTTCACTCCAAAGATCTGCTTAAATAACATTTTACATTTGCATTCATTTTCTGAACTGACTCAACTGAGACATAAGTTGACCCTAATCCTGTCATGCAAATAACTCTAGCGTGGAATAATAATAGCTCCTCATATGAAGTGGCGTAATTACTATGTCTGACCTCCCCTAGCAGTTACTGACTAGTCACCACATGCATAAAACCATTTAGTGCGTTCTATCTATCAACGTGAGTCACTTTGTTGTCCTCACGACAAGGTTACCATGGCATCACACTGACGCCCCTCCGCCAAGATGCCACGTATTGTTGCAAGGTTATAACTCAATGACTGTTGACGCCAATGGATCCCTCTTATTATGAGTTGGAACACCTTGATATCCACCGCAACATTAGCGCACCATCTGGAAGGGTAATGTGACGTCCTCTGGAGCCATGGTTTGGGCCCTTGCTGCGCACAGCTTTGTTGACTAATATTTCTTTGTGAAAAAATAAAGAACAGAAGCGTGGAGATATGAAGGACACGGAGGAGCAAAGGGGGGAGGAAAGGGGAGGAAGGAGACCCTTCGATCTGAAACAGGGGATGACAAGGCAGGCGGCGAGGGGGATTCATCACACAGCCGGGATGTCTTGTACCGACACTAATTTTGGGCCCAAAGCTGTGGGTAATGAACATATCCTGTGACAAATGGGCGAATCGTAACAGTTCAGGCGTTGTTGAGAACACATTTGCATTCCGGCAGACTGTCATGACACCACCTGGTGTCTGGAGACGGAGGAAGGTGCCAGGGAAGAGAGCATGTCCCCAGAAGCGTGAATCACCACTGCCCTCCCAGTTGAAACTCGCCAGTCGGAGGTTTGTGGTTTCACATGCAAGGCTTCCTCGATTGCTCATGACAAATGCACCCTTGATTTATGAATCAGTTCCCCCGAGAGCATAAGTGTGGACTGATATGATTAGAAGGCATTCAGACATAATCAGACCTGGTTGTCACTTTCATCATTGTGATTTTGTCACAACCCTTTTCTTTCATGCACTATGACAAATCCTGACCCGCCCACTTCGAATTAGCTTAATTTTTCTTTATCCTCAATGACAGTGTGAATTGTTACAGATCTGTTCTTTTGTGGCTGATCTTTACAGAGGCTCCAAACAATTCATCCTGAGACTTATGAATGATGGAAGCACTGAATCTTCAGGAGCTTAAGACTTTAGATACGTAGTCAGTTGTTTCCTGACAGTGGACTTTTTGTGGCTGAGAAACAGACATTGTCAAATTATATCATAACAGTTTGTGCAGCATGGTGACATGGTGGTTAGTACCTTTGCCTCACAGCAGAAAGGTCCTGAGCTCAATTCCACAATCATGCCAGTGTCTTTGTGGGTGGATTTTGCATGTTCTCCTCATGTTTGCGTGGGTTCTCTCTGGGTACTTCGGCCTCCTCCCACAGTCCAAAGGCATGCAGTTAGTGGGGATAGGTTAAATGGAAACTCTAAATTGCCCATAGGCGTGAATGTGAGTGCGAATGGTTGTCTGTGTCTACGTGTTATCTCTGCAGCAGACTGGCGACCTGTCCAGGGTGTACCCTGCCTCTCACCCTAAGACAGCCGGGATAGGCTCCCCGCAACCCTGATAACGATAGGCGGAAGAGAATGAATGGATCCTGAGAGTTTGCTCTGCTCTTTCTTGCATAGTTTACACTATGATGAAATGAAAACAAGAAGCCTTGATGGTTAATGTTCTTTGATGAAGATCTTTTAAATTCATCTTCAGGTTGACGCAGTGGTCAAATCCAGCATTTAAGTTTGTTTCAAATCTGATGACAAGGCCAACAACAACCAAAAAACAGAATAACTATCTTTTCACAAGACTTAAACTGGTTGAAAGTCCAATGATTTATTGTAAATGTAAATACAATATAATAGTGTGGCCTGGTGCAGAGAGACCACAGGCTTTCTTCATAATTCACCATTATACGTTCTCAAGAAAGGTCCTGAGTCAATGTGATCATGGATTATGATATAATCAGGTCATGGATACCCAAATCTGCATCGCAGTTATGCGGCAGACTGCCAGAGGGGACCTTGTTTTGTGACTAATATTGATCCAGAGAGACTTTCTCTTATAAATCAAGAAAATAAAAAACATGCCTCCACAAACTGGCAGTTTACACATTCAGTTGTAATCACTTCGTCTTAAAGTCCAAGTGAAATTTTGTGCCAGATTTAAAGAAATTCCCATGTTATATTCAGGACATATCGCATCCACAGGAATAAAAGTAACATCTGCCTGACAACCTGAAAACAGTACCCGTGCTGAGGCGTACTCAAATCTGGGGCCAAAAAAATATTGGCAAACGCAAACGAGACACTGTTCACTGGAGCGAAAAAGGCGTTCCCAGAGTTATCTGAGCTAGACCAGTGCATCTGTGCTATTTGCACAGCGCTCTTTGGTGTGCCATCAGCTGAGCATTTGAACCTGTCCTATGAAGCAGAAACTGTGCTGTAGAGCGCATGTGCGTGCAGTCTGTTGCGCAGATGGTGTTAGGTTGACCGGCAACGGCGTCTTCTCTTGACTGGGACCTGTTCTTGTGCTTTATGGGAGAATGTTTTATACTGTTTGGCCAGCTGAGTTCTTTCATCACCAGCTCATGGGAGTGTACTGCTTATGAATTCCTTTGATATTCCGATCCCAGATCCTAGCTCCCTTTTAAATTTCCCGGTGCCTTTAAAGCACAAAGCAGACACTAGTAGGCGCATATTTGTGGTACAGGTTCAGAATTTCCAGGGTGGCTCCACAGTGCTGGCTGTAAAACATTGCAAAGTCTGGTATTGCATTGCTGTGGAAGATGCTTTTCTTTCTTGGGTCAATCTGCAACATCTTTACGCAGTAGCAAATATACAGGGTAAAGCACAGAATGTGGAAATAGACCTACTTTGGGCCTATAAATAATGTGATTAATTCCACAGATTATTGCGTGATATGTTCCTAATTTATACTGAACACATAAAAATTTCTTTTTTAAAAAGCAAGTCTGCATGATCTGTTTGAAATGAAGATATATCATTTCTTCTCCCAATGTTTTCAGTATGGCAAGTACACAGCAAATTCAAAAGTGTTAAATGTTTTGGTGTTAATAGTCTTCTTGCAAAAGTAAAGTTAATTTTACTCTAAGCAGAGTCACATTCTTTTAATGTAACTCTGAGGTGTAAAATGATAGTAGTTAAAATCGAGTGTTAAAAATGAGTGTTTCTCTGTCAAATCTGGAGGTGTTACAATGGAAACATTAACTCGTGACCTCTTAACTCTGAACTCCTACAGGGGCTATGACACCAATAGAGTGAATTCACAGACTCCGCCCCCAGCACGGCTCCAATCGAAGCTGAAGTGAAGCCGTTTCAGAACATTTTGCTCTACATATTTGAGTTGTTTGCCATGCTTGGTAAGTCATTTTTTTCAATTATTATTATGAGCTTTTACTTCTGTGGCTCTTTGGAGTTGAGACAAAGCTGTGTGAAAGGCATTAGCCATGTTGCTCGCTGATAGCATAATATTCTGTTTTAGCTAGCTGAAAGGTATTGTTTGCGGGCAAATACCACAGCCTTGAAAAAAAGCTTGCATGTGAATTTTCAGTCAAACTTTTGGTCAAATACACCTAAAACAATGTCTAGAATGTGAAATGTTGGTATAATGGTGCTACTTGAAGCCTGAAAACGATCGCCCATAAAAAAAACAACAACAACAACAAAACGAGCTAACAGCAGTAGCAGACGTCCTGACTGGATTCTACGTTAACATAGATCCCTCCAGAGTTTTGTGCACACGGTTTAGGTAAAAATGAAAAAGGTTGAGGTTTTACATTTAGTTCAGTATTACCTGTTGCCTGTGTCCTTGTCTTTTGGGAAAATACTTAACACAAGTAATGGCTCAAAGAGGATTCCTTTTTTTTTTTACTGTGCTGCAATTGTTTACTGGATTATTTGTGCCATTAATTAGTGTCAACTAATTTTTATTCAATCTCCACACAGGATATGCTTGTGAAGATGGAATATGGGGGAGAGCAGAAGTGCGTTGAAGTTCCACAAAGGGATGAATGAAGGACATGCATATTGTATTGAAGAAATAAGTGATGAGAATGCTGTTATTTGCATTTACCAGCTCACCTATGTCAGACCTTTTGATAAACACAATTCTAATGAAAGTGAGAACATGTATACTGTTACATCTTTCAGAAAATGTTTTGAAATTGTGGTGCACAGTTCAGAATAAATGTTTTTCAAAAACCATTGCATCTTTTTAGTAAATGTTTATTTCCAAAAGAAATTTCTAGAAGTTCAGAACAGTAAAATTCCCGCTTTTTAGAATGAATTAGAAGATAACTCTTACGTAGTTAAACTAAAATACTCTTTGAGAGTTAATATATAAACTCTTAACACCAAGTGTTAAATTATCAACTCCAGACAGATTTGGTGTTTAACACTAAATCAGAGTTAACAAACCAACTCTCCAAAAAGAGTTAAATTAACACTCTCTGGTGTGGACCCATATAGACTTTAATAGTGTTGAAATCAAATCCGACAGTGTTAATTTGGACATGCTGGATTTGCTGTGTAGGCAAAACACAGTTTTTCAATGAAATGATTAGTTTTGTGAGCTACTAAAATAGGGCCAATACAGCTGTTTCTGTTCTGCACCCTTTCTGCTTTGTGATTACACGGTTGCTGGTGGTCACATGTTGAGATTACCTCCATACAAGGTGCTGTCATTTCATTCTATTGAGACCAATGGCATGCTTGATCCAGGCCCTTTTCATTTACTCCCACAGATCCCCTTTTCTCACCCATTCAACCTTGATGGCTCCTTTCACACCACTGTCTGCACCCTCCCATGGTAGCACAATGAACACCAGTCTGTCGCTCTCTCCCAGACAGACTTTTATCTGTGAAGAAGCCCACAGCTCGTGGAAGCCCTTTTGTTACCTATCCCCGAGGTGGCTGAATGGCTTTTTCCTTTGATTTGTACTTTGCCATTTCCCCCCCGCACACTGGATATTTCTCTCTCGCACTTTTCAGATGTGACAAAGTAGTCCTATGTCTTGGCTGTTGGATACCATTCTTTTTTTATGATGTGGTCCCAGCCTCTAAAATTTTGTCTGGGGCATCTTTATAGCAGTCAGTCACGGACAGAATAAGTATATAATGTGTGGCATCATATTCATTGCAAAGACATTTCGATGAGAAAACGTATTACAGAAACTATGCTACTGGTATAAAAGAATAAGGCTGATACGGCTTGGTGTTTATAAGATTCGAGTCTTTTAAAGCAAAACTCGTAACTAAATTGGATCAACTGTTTTACAGGTAGTAAAACAGTGGGCTGCCTTAAAAAAGTCTTCTGCCCTCATGCCTTATAAAAGAAAAAGAGTCTTTTTCTTAACTCTACTGTTAAGAGAAAGCCGACAACAATCTTCTCTCAGCAGTGTGAGTGGCGGTGTCGGACAGGAATCAGCCTTTATATAGATTGTAATTGTTTCTCCCTGGTCATGCGTCTCTCTACCCATCCATCTCTCTTTTTTTTCCTGTTTCAGGCAGGTTTCAACCGCACAAGGTCATTGCTCTTAGGCCGCCGCAACTCGGCTTTATTGTTCCAGCGGGTCCGACACACATCACAGCTATTATTCCTCAGGAACAAATGGCCGTCCCACGCTTTGATCTATGGCCTTCCTTCTCAGACACTTCCATAATACCCTTGACAGGATTTCTTTTTTGCCCTGTTCCTGTTTTTGGTTATGATCCATCTCTTTTTACCACCTCTTCCTCTCAAAGTGCCATATTATTGGTAAAGGTGATTTATAATTGAAGATTTGATGCAATGTTTGACATATTTTTACATGACGAATGTTGGCTATATGACTCGGAGAAGAAATTTAAACAATACTGAGGTAAGATGCTTTTTTTTTTTTATCTCTGGGATGCAGACAACATGGCAATGAGATCGCAACTTCTATGTAACAAAACTTTTGGCTAAAAACAGTAAAGATGTCTCAGCTTTGTTAGAGATTTATGGAGGTGGTGCAGTGTCCAGTCCATCCTGACTTTCTGTGATAGTAAACTTGACCATCGTCTGAAAGAAACTACATGTCAAACTTTTAAAAAGCATATTTAACCTCCAGCCGGGACTTTTGCTGCATTCATCTACAACTGCAACATCAACTTGTCCCTGATTAATGAGTTTCATGTGGCATTTTAAGCCCCTCTCGTCAGAAGTCCAGCAGTAAGATCATTTGGTTGACCCCACAGCTCCTGCTTTACATATGAATAAGAAGCTTATCATGTGTGGCATTGCAGGCTGGGGATGGTCAAAGGCGGGTGTATGAGCGGGGGCAGCATGGCACTGCTCAGTAGTGTGATTTCTCTTTTTTTTTTAAATTTCACATCCTGGGGCTGGAACCCTGCTTTAAAACACCAGGGTCCTCCAAAGCAAGCTTTGAGCTCATTACTGAAAGCCCCTGAAAAATACCTACAGCATGCATAATGCATGACAGTTGGGGGTCTCTCACGTAACACTAGCTTGCGTAAAGTTTAATAACGCAGAACTGCCCGGCATCAGTGATGGATGCACTGACAGGCTGGCTGGGTGATTCACGCTGAAAAAAGAAACACACCCCTTCTTTGAGTCGCCTGCAGGAGTATCGCTTACATTTCAACAATAAGCAAGGAAAAGTATGAAAACTGTACACAACTCATAACAAGAAAGAGTGAAACTGTGTTGTGAAAATATTTCAGGGCATGTACATGTAGGTTGTGTCACAGGAAGGCCGTGAATATTGAAGATGAACAAATCTAAGTTCCCCCGTGCCATATGGGCATTTGTGTTTTTGTAAGATGTACAAACCCACTATTATACCTCAAGTATTATCTAGTTGCACCTGAATTCCCTGCAGCCTATCCACATGCATAATAAATCTAGGAAATGTCAGCTGTGAGGCCTGAGGGAGACGCGTGCCATTTGTTTAAGCTCTAGCTGGTGATACAGCCTTGTGCCATTGATGTTTGGATAGAAGTGAATGAATAAAGAATGCCGGCACTTGCATGTCAATCAGGTCTTTACAGCGGCCTGAACACGGCGAGCCTTAAGCCAACATATGTTCCTGATATACAATAAGCCATCAGAAATCAATAAATAATGCGGGTGGTTATTGGGTATTTTGATCAATGCTTCTGCCATCACCAGCTTGCTCGCATCAGGCTTTTTTCAGACGTCTGTCAAATCAACATGTCACAGCAGAAAGTGATTAGCAATTTCATTAACAGGAGCAAATATCATTACCAAGATGTCCATGTACAAAAGGACAAGTAGTTTGAATATAAATCTGCTTTAAACTGTGTGCTGAATCTCGCAAGCATGTTTAAAAGAGTACCTTGGAGCTTTTCCTCTCTGTCCGACTGACTGACTGTGGGTTTTTGGTTGCTGACTCCTGGAGGCCCAGAAGTTTCCACTGGCTTGTTTTTCATTCCCACAATCCCTTTCCCTGCTAGCCAAATCACTGAGCTATGACTACAGGCCTGGTTGGGAGTCCTTATCTGCTATCATTACAGATGCATTTATTCCATTGCCTCAGGTGCTTGTGGGTGTATGTGTGTGTGTGCATGTGCGCGCTTGTGCGCTTTCAGATGCCTTTTCCTTGTTTGCATGTGTGCACATGGTTGATGTATGTGTGTGAAAAGAGAGAAGGTGCAAAATAGATGAAGGGGGTATAAATGTTTGCGTGTGTACGTGTGGGCGACTTCAGGGGGGGTCCTGTGTGCGGACGTGGATAAGGCTTTGTGTTTTTCTGTGCATCTGCCTGTGATTTGTGTCTATTCTCCAAGGTTAACACAGTCCTCCCACACTAGGCTGATCTAAATAGAGACAGAGCAGGGTAAATGGGGATCAGAAGTCAAGCGCTGGCAACCATGCTAAATTATCGGTGGAAATCAACGCTGTCCTCATTAATTACACAAAAGGCCGTTAGTCATTTCCACCCTCCCCCAATAGCCCGCCCTCCCAACGCCTCTCAAACTAACTGATGCTTCTCCAGTGATTTCTCTCATTTTGCACACACATACAGCATACCCACAAATTTCCGCATATTTTATTCTCCCGCACAGACGCAAAAACAGAACAAGGGCAGAGATGAAAGGAGAATCTGTCTTTGCAGCTGACATTGAAACAGAGCAACCAAAAGATAATGTAGTCTGCGAGTCACCTTGAGTCCCCCCCCCCCCCTTTCATTACAGCTTTCGTCTTTCACTAAAGGTAGCTGTGTTGTTGTTCTCTTCCCAACAATCACCTCAATAATTTATGACAATGAAACTAAGAGAGCTGTGCTCTGCATAAAACTGTTGATAAGGCACAAAGTGTCTTCATTCGCCACAATGAAGAGCCATGACTTTGTTTTAACGTGGATGCTCTTTTGCCTTTTGTGAAAAGTACGAACAGGCTCACAGCAACTTGGTTTGTTGTTCAGAATGATTTATTTAAATTTCACAGAAGCAGTTTGACGCTTAATAAAATGGAAAACCCAAGTATCTATGCATAAGTTTGTTTATGGTTTGATGTTGCAGATCCTGTCTGCAAGTGTTGGTTGCATGTCAGTCAGCACAGAGCCTAGGTTTGACATTCTGGGAAATACACTTATTTGTTTTTGGGGTGTGGTTGTTTTGTTTTTTGACACTAAGTTGACTGATACCACTGTCTAGCCTTTGTGCTAAGAATGATGCTCAGACCAGCAGGTAGTTAGCTTTGCATAAACAGCGGGGTGAAGCAGCCACCTTTTTATTTTTTTAAAGTTTCAGAATAGGCCTACAGGTGCCTCTCCAACTCACTAGTCAACACATTGCAGTTTGTTTTTAATCCGCGCACAAACAGAATGTCAAGTTGTGCTTTCACAAGGATTTACTGTTTCTTGCCTTGTAGGAATTTTGTTGTTACTATGAGCCAAGCAAACATCAGAGGCTCGCTGCACCTTTGGCTGCTGGTTGCCAAGATATATTTACAGCATTTAACACCCTACAAACACCTAAATGGTTCTTCTTGCATTTCAGTGTGTGTGCACTGTGAACTAACAAGAATCAACATGTTGAGTGGGGATATTTAGCATTAGAAGTGCTGCTAGCTGTAGCAGTTTTTGTACTTTAGACAGAGCCAGGTGAACTGTTTCCAGCTGCGACGAGTTTTTGATGTAAGTTGGCTAGAAAGAGTCTTCCTTTTTCTAGTTGGGGAAATGTTTGCTTAATAAAAGATACCGAGTATAATGAATCTACACTTTTAAGGGAAGAGGTTGGATATGCTTGCATCTTAGAATAAAGATTATCCTCTGGGATTTCTCAGTGTTTGTTTATTCTGTATATAAACATATAAGGGTACATTAAAGATACAAAATGCACTGCTTGTAAATAGGATATTGATGCACTATTACATCCAGAACTGTGTGCTGTTCTGTAACTGTGGGTATTTTAGAACACACTATAAAATAAACCTACACCGGGGTTGTGAAGGTTAAGAATTCTGCTCTGTTTCTCTAAGTGTGCAAATTTCATTTTTAAAATCAGCCTACAGTTATGGTTTTACTGCACTTCATATCACACGTGTTAAACTTGAAGCCACAAACCCGAGTGTAAGACACAGAAAAGGCTGGTTGTGCCTAAACATAATTCAACTGCATGCTGATTTCTCCGTTCGAAGGAGTTAGTTGGGGTCTTAAAGAAAGCCATTCATTATTTCCCAGAGGAGGTGGATTACTCGTCAACGGGTGCTGTTTGACATTTACCGTATGCATTTCATTATTGGAACTGACCTGGAAATTAACGGCAGCTTCCCGGAGCCTCAGCTCCAACCCCCCCATGTGCAACTCGTCAAAGGACTGACCCTCTCCCCATCTCGTTCCTGACCTTTCAGTACTGCATTATTTAACGCACACAAATCCCAAACAGACCGCCACTGAATGCTAGGAAAAGGTATTGACAGAGACATATGGGTGCTCTTGGATAACATGCATAATTGAGGGATGGAAAAACAGGTTATATCCCTGGCCACGATGTGTGTGAGTCAAAGACACCGACCTTGGTCCTCTGTGCCCACGGCAATGGGAGTAGACTTCTGTTTAAACGCCTACTGCTAATTATTCAATACTGTCGAACTGCGCACTGAAAAAAATGCTGCGCGCTGACCAGAGTTCTGTCTTTCAGCACACAAAGATGCAACGTCTGCAGATTTTTATACTTTTCCAAAACTTCTGATTCAAATGCATTTTGCTTCATGTCTTTTTCATGTTGTTAGATATGTGGTTTTAATAGAACCCTTCCCTTATGGTCGGTTGCAGTGCACTCTCCTAGAGGACAGTTTCCTCTCGGTGGCAGCATTCGGATGAATATCTGAAAATTGTCACAAGGGGTCCAAAAAAGCTATTTAATAATTAACAAGAGTTTACAAGAAAACCAAAGAAAATAAATGATAGCGTGGTGGAGGAGGACAATGAGTCGACATTAACAATCAGGTCTGCCAGTGAATAACGAGCTCGCCCCCAACATTTTAATTAGCAGCGCGCCGGACGGCACAGTGATTAATGAACACTATTTGATTTCAGCGTTGCTCTGAATTAATAACAAATTGACATTTAATGAAAATTACTTACTGCAATTGGAATTAAAGCGGTTTCTTGCCCCTTTATGCACATCAGAATAATAATAAATACAAATGTTGTTATCCCCAATTGATCATAAACATGCTAAAAGAGATATCAAAGGTGATGGGATTGAATTATGGCAGGATTTCGCAAACAGCATTAACAGCCCCAATTATAATTTCATAGCCTTCACTCAACTGTTTATGAACATCTTCCATCATTTCGTGCCTCAACTGAGAGCGTTTTACAGGGGTGATAACAAGAAGCTAACAGATTAAAACCTCACAATTCTGCAGCTAAAGTACTTATCAGATCATCTAAAAGTGTCTAAGCTGCCCTGTTTCAAAACGTACATCACAAATTTAACAGTTATATCCCACTGTGGACAGTCAAATCCACTATGCAGTGCAACTGCAGGGTGTAGCTGCTGTCACAATGTGTTCAACTGCAGCATTGTACAAGTGCAAAATCCACCTAAATATATGAAGGGTTACTTCTATTTATATGATTAATTGGCACCAAAAATAGTATAAAAGCAGTTACCACAGACATCAGCCACTGGTATCTGAAGGCTCCTTTTGAAGCCTCAAGATTAACATTTGTGCTGTTGCCATCTTGGTTTCAAAATTGCAAGTCATCATCTAATGAGCGTACCACGGATAATCTATGGAAACATGGTATGACCAAGATTTACAAAACAGACTTAATTTTATATTCTATATGAACCAAAGTGACTAAGACCATAAACTTGTCAGGAAGTCAAAAAGCTGTTTTCTCATAGATTTGGATGGAACTGAAAGTCTTTTTGTTATAACCACAATTATCTGGTGCCCTTCAGTCTTCCACACTGGCCTTTTCCCAAACCAGAAGCTACATCCATGTTACATTATATACTATCTTTGACTGAGACCGCAAACGGTCCAAATACCTAATCATTATAAGGCGATGAACAGTTTGTAGTTTTCTTTGTTTTCCTTTTAACAAGTGAGTTATAATAAATACATTTTACTAATCATCAATAGTGAAGTTTTATCATCATTTCACTAGTGATCAATGAGAGCATTGTTTCAGTTTAGCCACACTAGTTATGATTGCCCTGCACTGTGCCCAAGCACGATTCTGCCCCCTCCCCTCTTGGCCTGCACACACACTGCTCTTAATGATCCAGGACTGAGTGAACTACAGCATCAACTGCTCTCTCCCTCTCTCACTTGCTTTCACTTTTACACACATGCGTGGCCTTGAAAAGCAATCTTGCAGAGAACAGAGGCTTCGTGATTTTATGCATTTTGTAGGTTAATCATGAAAGAAGTGACACAGTGTCTTCTCACATGCCTTTTAGAGTAGTTAATTACCTAAACTCAGTTTTATGAAGCCTCCTGTCATCAGTGAAGAGTTGGATTTCTTTGATGAAAGTATAACAAGGTACAGTTTACTTTATCACACCAAGGCACACAAGTCAAACAAATTGTGCTTTTCAGGTCAAACAGGGCAGGTCACTGATCCACTGATGTTAGCACATCCTGAATTGAACCCAAACCATTTTTTTTTTAAACTTCAGTCTAGCTAAAAACAAGAACCAACATCTCCAGAATTGCAATTTTAACCTACACCTCTACCTGCAGAAATAATAATAACAAAAAACCTCAGTAGGTAAAAATATTGCTAAATCTAGCCAGCTGGTAAAAATGAGGTGAACACCAATACCTACACCAAATATGCAGCTGCATAACACAATTCTACCTTTTCGTTCAAATCATAATAAAGCTGATCTGGCATGTAATGCCTTCTACAACGTTTTCTTTTAGACATTAAAATATTCTCCAGTACACAAAAATGATCAATTAAGTTAGTCAGGGAACAGAGTGTACTGAAAATATCAACTTTAAACTTGTAACACTGTATTTGTGTGTTTGCTCTGAGCCACTAAATTCTCCCCTCATAGCCTCTTGCTGGAGATCAAACACTTCATTTTTCTTTGTAGGGGTTGTGGCTCAGCATCCACCAGGTGAGTCTGTACCCTGAAGCATGGTGGCCACCTGTTGGCTCTTCAGCCCATGATGCCTTCGACACAGACACATTAGCCTGAGGTTCTCTTTGCCTCAGCTGCTTCCCTCGCCTACCCACCGCCAAGCTCAACTTTATTTCTGAATGCAGAGCCTAACTGACCACATAGAGCTCCAATCAATATTTTTGCTTCTCTGAAGATCAAAAAGGGCTTTGTTTATGTGTATTTTCGTTTGCTCGGTCCTCCAGTTGAGTAGCACCCCCTGTGATTACTGCTCCATGCAGAGTCCACCCGTCTTCATTTGTCTGTATGAATTTCTGCTCTCCTCTTTATTACTACGCCCTAACTTTCATGCTCTCCTTTTGTCTGAGAAGAAGGATGATTTATTCTGTGTATAGCAAGCTGATATAAGTGTGTTGGTGTTTTTTTTTTATTTTGTTGTCGTTGTTGTATATTACTGATTGCTTTTGTCCATTTCAAATAAGACTCGTTTCACCTTCACAGTGTACTCCAAGGAATCACACTGTTAGTACAGCCCAAACATGGCACCTACAAACTCTTTATGTTCCTATTTTTTGTTTTTCTTTCTTTTTTATCAGTGTTTGATAAATTCCCCAAACTCCGCACCCGAAGAATCTGTGCTTCAGTTTAGCTCAAGTTGTCCTGCTCTTCTCATCCTTTTGCTCTGTTTTCTCCTGCTCCAGATGATTTATAGGGAATATCATTGTCATGAATTTATTTTGGCTTGGGTTTTTGGTATACCTGCCAGTTTATGAAATTACCAGAGATGTTGACTGAGTTGGTATAATGATGATACATCCACCAATAATGCCTCTATCTAGAAGAGTAATATCTAGCTCAGTGGCGACGGTGGGTCTGCCACAGCTGTTTAATACTGAGATCTAACTTGCAGATCTTCCATCCAAATTATTGTGATTTACATGTTAATGTTTCACATTGAATTCTCCGTGTAATTCGCTTATCAAGGTTAATTAATTCGTTGATGCTTAAGGTGTATGTTTATCTGTGACCAACAAAAAAAATAGAGAAAATAGAAAAAGCTTCAATCACTTAGTACGTGACAATATGTAAACCTACACTGAGCACAACCCCAAGGTGGCCCTTTAATCTTGCTTATTTACACACTGCATCTAACACCATGGCCTCTATTTCCGATCACACCATAATTTATATTTACATTGAATAATCAGGAACAATTTCAGAGAAAACTCGCACAACGCAATGTATGATCAGAAAATCCCTAAGACATTTATAGAAGGCTTTATCAGCCAACTGGCAATGGCTCACAATAAGATGCTTCAAATCGCCCTGGGAAGCGAGGTGTTTGGCACAATTACAAACAGACAGTGGAATAAGAGGCACAACTGACAAACTGCCTGATATGGGCAGTTCTCATTAATTCTGACTATGCGTTTCTTTACCACACTCTGCATATCTTCTGTATATTCCACTGAACTGTGAAAGAATGAATGTTTTGATATGAAGAGGGCATTTGGACTTACCTTTTTACATAACACAGAGGTTGTCAATGAATATAATAATAAAGAAAGTGGGCATTTACCACAACCCAGCAGATCTATTTTTCTTTGCCACGAGCTCAGATGGTGTGAAATCATTCACACATGCTGTTCTATTTCACATCCTTTTTAAACAAGACAAAAAGTGTAAAAAATAATGGTGGCTTTTTTTTATGCCCAAACATGTCCACTATCATCAGATGTAACCACAAAATAATGATTGCAGATAGAGTAAGTGGAACACAGCACAGTCAGCTTTCACTAACTTAATAGAAAGTTATATCAAGATGTTGCTGTGTGCAAGAGAGAAATTTATGATCATTCAGTGCTGATGACAGCAATCAGAAGCAAAGCTCTCTGGTTGCTGTGGGGTTTGGGTAATGGTAGTGGAGTACATATCTAACTACCATTGGGAACAGGAGACCTGGCAAGATTTAACAACTCACAATTCACCATTAGCCTCTATAGAAACAAAGTTCTGACCTCAAACCTTGTGTGCTGAAGAAATGCAGTTTGAAAATCTACTCTAGGTGCAGTAAAAGAAGAAGTAGCTGCTGCTATGACATCCTGACTTTACAGTGAGCCATACACAGTCCAGACTGCATAAAGGAAATGGACGTTAGTTATGAATGAGAAAAAATATTTATTTTTTCATAATGTATCATCATTTTATACATTTTATTGGAAATGTGCCTAAAGAAAACATTCAAATAAGTTGTGTTGGCAGAGGATTATAACTCCAGTGAAGACTTTAGCTCTGAGTTGAGTGCAGAGGATGAGATAGCTGTTACTATCTGACGAAAACAAAATGTGCCAAACAATGACCTATACTGTAGGTATGCCACATGGCTAAACTAAAAACATTAGTTGGACTAATGAATAAACATATATTAGCTATTGGTACCTTTTTTGTACAGGGGTATTGCTTATCCCTAGATAAGCACCCACGCATCTATATCAAGAACAGGCTGAACTGTATGACACAGAAGCTGTAAGACATGGATGAGCAGGCTCGTCTTAGGAAACTGAGATCCTTTGACATGTATAGGAAGATACAGCAGATGTGGTGACACCAACAACGTGAATAAAGGCCTGCTCTGCGATTGGCTGCAAACTGAGCACTTGAAGCTGCGGTGGAGTGGAGGTCATGGAACAAATTGTTATCCATTAAGGATAATTTTAACCATACTCTGCACCATTTACTGGACAGGCAGCAGAGCATCTTCTCCAGCAGACTGATTCAGCTCCACTGCCACAAGGGCAGATAATGGAAAGCTCTTCTACCTCATGCAGTGATTCTCTACAAGGCAACACATCGGTCGAGCAGAGAATTAGCCATTCTCTCATTTTAACATTTGCACACATTTGCACCTTTTCTACACACTAAAACACTTTATTACACTATTACACTTTCCACTGTTGTACTTAAGCGCCTCGTGTCATCTGTTTTTATATACATTTAGTAAGCTTTTTAGATTATCGTCTTGCTTTGTTGATTTTGAAATAGTTCACTTGTCACCTCCACCAAGGAGACTGTGTTTTTGTTAGTGTTTGGATGCGTGTCATTCTGTCTGTCAACATGACAGCTCGAAAAGTTTGAAATGAATTCTGATGAAACTAGAATCTGTGACTCTTACAAGTGTGTATTGTCAACACAGAGAAAGTACAGTATAAAAATGTAAAAATATCAGGTCACACTTTGACCTCTGACCTATCCTTAAACGTTAATAGTTTGATCATTTTGCCATTTTTGTCATTTCTTTAAGCAGTCTTCTGGAATACTTCTCCAGGCTTCTTGAAGGACCTTCAAAGCTCTTCTTTGGCTTTGGCTTTTGTTGTGTTCACTGTCAATATGATCCCACGTGGCTTCATAATGTTGACATCCAAGCTCTGGGGAAGACAGTCTGTTAGGGAAAATATTATAAAACACTTCTTCAGTAAAGACTTCAGAGAAGAGAAACACAGACAGTTTTACTTGTTGCTTAGCAAGGGCAGCTCTGAGCTCTCGCACGAGAGTGAGGGCTCAGGGACTCGCGCCCAGAGACTGCCCCGGTCTTTATTTTATAGTTCCAATGTGTGTGTGTGTGTGTGTGTGTGTGTGTGTATATGTGTATGTGTGTGTGTGTGTGTGTGTGTGTGTGTGTGTTGCTGATCAAAGGGTCATAAAGCACAAAAGGTACATCCTTGGTCAGGAGAAGGGTGACCCCCCCCTCACCCTGGATAACACAGTGAGGAAGTCCTGCAGTTCATCTAAATGTAAAGAAGCACTTAAACTAAAACAGACATAGCTACGTTAATCCTACCGTAAAACAATAAAACAAGGTACGAGCTCTTTCCCATGCTCCCAGGATGTGGGGGTGAACCAAGCCTGCTGAAAATCACACATCCTGTCACTACACAATTGATTATATGCCTCTAAGCATACATGGTTAAACATTTCCTAATACAAATAACTACATGCAGTATTCTACCATATGCAAACTTATATCACTAAAAGATTATACTGACTACTAAATACAATTTTCCATTGACACAGTCTATGTCTGATCGTCTTCCACTGTGTGTTTTTCTACCCAGGTATGCTTTTACTGGACTGACAGTGTGTTTGGGATCATCGTCATGTGGAAAATCAGGACATTTGGATTCATCACTCTGTCAGAACCTGTGGCCACTGATTTGCAGTCCAGTTCTTGTGTATTTTACCTCAGCCTTTTCTCCCTGTTTCCTTTCCTTTCAAGGTGTGAAATGTGTGTGTTTAGTTAGTTAGTTTGTTTGCTTGTTTTAATCAATTTTAAATCATGCTTTTTATTTGTTTTTGTTTCTAATGTCTCTGTAAAGCACTTTGAATCACCTTGTTGTTGAATTGTGCTATACAAATAAATTTGCCTTGCCTTGCCTTGCCTTGCCTTTCCTTAAGAATGACTTCTTAGACTAATTCTGATGAGGCTTCACTGAATAGAAGATGGTTTCATATTAATGGGTCAGATGCATCTATCAGGTCCATGGGCAGGTCTTCAAATTTCTTAACACTTTAATGCATGAAAATTTAAAAGAAAAGTGTTTTAGTGAACCTTCTAACAAAATTATAAATTAAAAAAGGAATGAATTAAATTTTAATTTGGATATGTGAGTATTAATTAGTTTCATATTTGCTACATCGGGCACTTCTTGTAATTTGTTTTTTGAAAATGTATCATGCAATTTATTTTAGTTTTTCTGACTGATGATGCAGAAGTCTCAAAAAGTCACGTATCAAATACGATACACTTGGCTTTAAAGGGTTAAGGATATGACTTTCAGATACTGTTTTGTGTGTTTGTTCATTTCTAAGCCTGCCACTTGTTCTTTTGTCCTCCACTTGTCCAGTTTCTCAAATTTATTTAGCACACCTAAGAAAAACTGCCCAGAGAAACACTTTAAAAGACCTTTAGAAAGTCTGAAGAACTTTTGCTTAAGACCAGTTTTAAAAATTACAAGTCTGTCTCACTGGAAGTAAAAAAATAAAAAAGAGAGGAGTGGCTTGAGACCGTATTTAATTTGTAAAAAGTTTCTTGTGTTTAAGTTTTTTTATAGTTTAACAATAGAAATTTCAAAATCTGGATACATTTCTTATCTTAAAAAAAAGTTTATTTAGACTTACAGGATTTCCCAGTCCTCATGGGTTTGCTTGTTCGATGTTGTAGAAGTAGTTTTATGGAGAGTTGGTATCAGTTTTGGTTAATAGGCAGACTGGGTGTATTAGCCTGCTGCAGGGGTTGGTGCCATAAGGAATCTTGTTTAAGAATCAATGAGAAGAAACGAAAGGTAACTTAAATATTTGTTCTTTGTTGTGTGTTCTTACATGCTCACATTGCCCACTGGTATGTTTACATTGAAGACACGATGATCATTGAGACTGATCACTAATAATCACTAATAATCCCAGGTGATTACCTGGGCACAGTGTTTGTTTCTTTGGCCACAATGTCTGAGGGGTTCTGATAACATTGTGTTCACCAAAATAACTTCAGGGATAGAAACATGTAATCCAAAAGGGCAAGCAGCATGACAACTCTGATAATCCACAAACACAGTAAAGTGACATTTTTGCTAGATCACTTAACCTTTGTTTTTCTTCAGAGATGCAGTCATTGTGCAGGACATCTCTGTGCACCACATGATAATGCAAACAGTAGATCACTGGAAGTTGTAAATTGTGATAAACTGTCTGTATAATTGCTTTAATGTTTATGCCTATTTTTTTCTTGAAAAATAATTTTCATTAATAATAATAATGATAATAATAATATTTATTCATATTGCATTATGCATCAGCAATGGCAAATGTACGAGACTCTATGTAATGTAAGCAAACTGATCAAACAAACAAAATCTGCAACAACAAACTTTAGAATGTTTTAGGGATAAACTTATGTGAAGAGTGTGGACTACATTACTCCCACAGTGTGGACGTTGGGTGCTATAGGGGCTTGTATGGCTATGCAGTCATGCGTGTACAAGGCAGATGGCAACAGTATGGAAGACTTCCAGGTTGTTTGAATTTCCCTGATGACCCATTTTTCTGACAAATAGACAAAAAAGGGTAGAGAGCAGATGGAATAGTGAGAATAAGAAAGAAGTGGATGGGATGACCACCTCACAGGGGAAAACAAAAAGGTGCCAAAGGTGAACAGGAATGACAAGCAGGTTGAGCATGGAGGTATGTTGTCCTGTTTCTGTACATATAGAGGTAAGCATGAGATGGGTTTACATGTTCTTTATGTTCTTTTTTGTATTTTGTTTTGATTTTAAGTCTTTAAAACTCCCATCTGTTTTTTCTGTTTTAACAAATTAGCATGCTCCGCGCTACCACTGCATAATTCATTCAAGTACACGGAAAGGTTGAAGGAGCATAAAAGAGTAAGTCGCTAAGTAAGAGAACATATAAGAATTTGATAATATGGGATTATTCCTCCTCCTGTTGCTCAAACTCTAAAATATTCTATATTCATCTCACACTTTTCCACAGTCTCTCTTTCTTTATTCCTTTATTTTGTTTGTCTTTTTTTTTTTTTAAATCATTCAGTAAGTTTTAGCTGTACATTTAGCCTTTGCTCTTAAATACTAAATCCAAGTCTGCTAATGGCTGATTACTTTAGGCTGTGTTCAGCAATTTGAATAGTACAAATGAAACACCGCAAAGTGAATAGAATGATAATGACTTTGGTAACCATCAGGTTTAAGTAAACCAAGCCATTCCACTGCTCATGCAATGCAAACATCAACTCCATATCGATTCATTGGCACAAGCAATAATTAGTGGGGCAGCGGTTGCTACAGAAGAGCTATGATGTGTTGAATTTGTAACTATACAATTGTCATGTTATGGGGAAAAAAAAGGTTGATGCAGTTTCATTCCCCAAGGGCAAAATCAGTTGTAGCTGAAATTAAGTTGCAAACAGTCATTTTAAATGAGGAATATAAATGATGCTAACAAGCTGTGACAGTAAAGTATTAACATTACCAGAGCAATCTTTTCCCTGAGTCTTCCAGCCACTGGATCTGTCCATGGTCCTGACATGCTGCAGTATTGAGAGACAGAAAGCAGGAAATTGCTCAGTAAGTATTCTGTGTCCTGAAAGGTACAAGGATAGCTAGAAGAGCAAGTAACAATCAGCGGTCCAGATGTTTCCATAAAGAGGGGCTTTAAGGAAAGCTAGAACTGTCTAGACTTGGGGTGACTTTTGCTGTTAGAGAAGTTGGAGCTGATAAAGTAGAAGTCTGGTATTTCTTTTCTCCTATTCAGGTAAATAAAGTGGTGCATTTGTACTGAAGCTTCATATCAATATAGTTGTTTGTATCCTGCTTCAAATGCTATCAGTCTACTTAATACCTGTTATCAGTTGTAGTCACATACTTTGTAAGCACCACTCTTTATCTACTGGTTAAGCAGACAAATGCATGCAGTTATCAAGATAACATAGGGGTGTATTTAAGCCCCAAAATGTTTGGGGTGATTTATGAAGTACGCTTTTATGACACCGTGCCAAGTCCACCTTTTCCCTGGGAAAACAGCAACTAAATTGTGCCAAAACAGCCTGCATTTGGTAAAAACAACAACAACAACAAAAAAAACAAAACAATAACTAAAACAAGAAAGCTGTTCACTGGCAAGAACTATTTCATTTGGGGAAAATAAGTTGTTAAAATTTACAAGATGGCTTTAACAATTTTAATTAATTAGGGATATAACTAACTTTTTTTAGGTTATCTTTGGAACTTGCTTTTGTTTTTGTTTCATGGCATTTAATTTTCTTGTATTGTTTGCTCATTTTGTATTTTGTGTACAGCAGTTTGTGACCACAGGTAAATGTAAATGAAAAATATTAAATGTTATTTACTTTATCTTAAATACTTGCAGAGACGATGTCGGCAATGTCATTCGTTTGTTGCTTTGTTCCTATTTGTTTTAATCATTGATGTTACAGGCTACAGTTGCTTGGATTTTTAATACACTAGCCACAATCCAACTGTAGTTAGAGAGCAGCAAAAGTTGACTTTCTCACTTACTTTTTGTTAATCAAGTTACAAAAAGGTTCCTGTTACATTTGCACATGCACCTCAGATCCAGAGATGGGCGGTAACGCGTTACGCGTTACTGTAATCTGATTACTTTTTTCAAGTAACAAGTAAGGGATTACTATTGCAAAAACAGTAATTAGATTACCGTTACTTTCCCGTAGGAACGCTGCGTTACTGCGTTACTAAAACCGTGATTTTTTGCGAGAATGTCTCACGACAGTGACGTAAGCGAGTGCGACGTTAGTGACAACAGCTGTGTGCAGATCAACAATGGATCAAGTATCGAGTGCAGGAGACAGTATGAGCGTGCAGCGTTTAAAGTGTGGAAGTACTGACCTTACTTTGAGCTTGATTCCATAAAAAGTGACAAAAACATTAGCGTCCGTTGTGCGTGGGAAGAAAACTTCTTTTTACAGCGAAAAAAACCCTAAACTTCCAAGCAAGCATCGAGTGGCAACGACGTAATTGGAAATTCACAGAGAAACTCGCGGATTCTTCAACTGACCGCGGCACACCTGCACCAGGGTAAACCTCCGCCTACCGTAGTCCTGCTTTACAGGTGAAAATAGAGCAACAGGACCGCTAAGTCTTTGACTTTATTTATTTTCTGCTGTTTTTTTTCTTGCATCTATTTGAAAGAGTGAGTGTAAACACAAAAAATATTTTCTTTTATGTGCTGGAATGTGTAGAAAAAATGTTAAACTAATTTATTCAAGTCAGAGAATGTTGCATATAATTACATTTTTGCTTGATGCATAACGTTAAAAGATTAAAACTGATAAAACAAGTTAAAAAAAGATGACATTACATTTTGTATGATGGATTATGTAGAAAAAGTAGAATTGGGCTGAAAGATTTATCGCTTTATCACCTCTTGTAAATCGTGTTTTTAAAAAGTAACTAAGTAACTAAGTAACTAAGTAATTAATTACTTTTGAAAATAAGTAATTAGTAAAGTAACGGGATTACTTTTTTGGGGAAGTAATCAATAATTAGTTACTGATTACTTTTTTCAAGTAACTTGACCAACACTGCTCAGATCTTTAAGGATCCTTACAATTAAGCCTGCAGACAGAAATCTGATTCCTTCTTCTAAATGATGAAAATCTGCATTTAATTACCAGAAGGGAAAAGTCCCAACATTTGACATGCACTTCCAGCAGACAGTTACTGTCAAAGAGTTATCGTTTATTATAAATGATGGGAAAGTTTCTGCTCTCAAGGGAGCTCCTTAAAGGATCTAAGCTGCCCACAAGAGATTCTGCTGGGAACACTAAATCCCTCAGGGCATACAGACAAATCAAATGAGAGCATAAGCCTGAAACTTTTAAACAAAACATCAGCGCAGAGGATCTTTTTTACATGCTCAGTGTGGCTGGATATCTCTAGTCATTAAAAGGGCATATCCGCTGATATTTTATTCACCAATCAGCCATACGAGAACAAATAAGCTCCTGATCAATAATGCATCTATGACTTTAGTGTCTGAGCTAAAGTGAGGTTTTATTTGTATATAACGTTATTTGTAGGTGTTGTCCGTGCATTTAAATGACCAAAAAGTCTCTTTTTAAATTTTTAATTTAATGAGTAGTTAAATAGTAGCAGATGAAAAATTCAACGCAGATTGCAGGGAGGCAAATTCAGAATAAGTGAAAAGAGCCCGTGTAATTTGAAAGAGAGTGCTAAGGCCACAGCTATTGCCCTGCATGTAAAAGATGCTCATTTACTGGCAGAAATGAAGCTTTTATTAATGTGCACGGGTCACAAAAACAACACAAATGCAGACAAAAAAAGAATACTTGTTCATAATATCAATATCATATCATTAATGTATTTGATAGTAGTGAATAAAAGATATGAAACACAAACACAGTAAATTCTTACTGTGCAGGAAAAATAACATTTTCTGGACAATTTTTAGTATGAATTTTGGACTCTTTACATCTAATTTCAGCAACTTCATTAGTCCCGTTGGAATGCATGTTACAATGCATCCAGCTGCTAAAAACATTACTCCTCAGCAGCTCTCAACTTTTCACCCATCCCTAGAGCCAGGTTAGTTAAGTTAGTTAGTAAAGATCCACAAAAGTAATGGGACATCTCAGGGGAATGTAAAGAGGGTGTTAAAAATGGACCACCAAATGCAGAAGGAGAGGAAACCTATAGGTGCTTTTCATTATGCTAACTTGTGCTTCCTCGTATTTTATCCCCTTCCGTGACTCAGAAATTGTTCCTCAACTGGTATCATAAAGGATTTCCCAACTCCTTAATTAAACATGACTCTTCCGTGTGAACAGCATGAGGAGAGAGGAGCCTTCTCGAAAAGATAAACCTCATCAGTACAAAGCCATTTGGTCTCTTTGCATGGCTTAGCTGATGATTTGTTGCTCTTAGACGTTGGTAGTCATTTCAGGCCCAGCCCATCAACTAAGTCCCTCGTGTTATTTTCTCATCACTACAAGTTTCTGAATTTCACTGACATTCCACAGTTTGGGTGGTTGCCACATTGCTGCTAGCCTCCTGTGTTTACATTCATTAAGGGCAATAAAGCACAGGTAAATCCTATGCAAAACCTTTCATTGTATCACATGATGGATATATTCTGCACCTCCATGTGTAAGCATATACTGTAGACAATTCATTCTCATAGTGCTTAATTTATTTTGTCGTTAGAGTATAATACATCACAGTTATATTCTCAGGTGCAATATAATGCATAATCAGGCAAATGTAAATCAAACACAGTAGATTACAAAGAGTAATTTGCTTGCAAAGCATCGCGCATTTCTGTTTTTTAAGCTTCTACAGCTCATGCAGATGTTGTGTCATAATTTGAAACTAACAAATATTCAAATAAAGAAATAGTTTCATAAAAATCAAAATCATTTACAGTGACCATGTAACAAGTGAGTCTAATGCAAGCTTTGTTTAGCATGTCATATCATAAGAAGCTGGCTTTGCTTAAGTGCTTAAGCTGACTTTGCTCTGGAAGCAAGCGTTTGTCATTTAACAGCTTCAGCCCCTCCATCCTTTCACCACTCTGTCACATCAGTGCAAGGAAGAGCTGAGACATGAAGGAAGCAAGGGGGCATGTTAGCATAATGAGACATAGCCTAGATATACATATAGTTGAGACAACAGGGTGGGGTAGTGGAAAAACAGAGGAGAGAAGAAGAAAAAAAAAGATACTTTCAAAATAAAATGCTAAACTAAACCAAGCAAACCAGGGCCCTATTTCAGGAAGCCGGTTTAGAAAACTCAGAGTGAAAAACGATACTCAGGGTTGAGTAACCCCGAACTGTCCAACTCGGAATATTCGGTTTCAGAAAGGCTGATAACAATTAGTTCAATCAACGCGGAGTTGCTTTAACCCCAAATTAAGCGCGCGCACGAGGATACATAAAGCCCTGATTAGTGGAGCACAGATTAAGCGAGTCACCATGGAGACGGAGGGAAAGAAGGCGCGGTCAATGTATTTTACAGCGCTTGAGGCCGAAATTCTGATGGCAGTATATGCCGATAACATGCAAATTTTGCAGAAAAAAAGTAACACAGCCTCAGCTGCAAAAGAAAGGGAGCATGCATGGCAAAACATAGCCGACAGAGTCAATGCGTGAGTGTTAATTTAAACATTGATCTAGGGATTTCCACCCATTTAACACGTTATTTTCCATCCATCCATCCATCCATCGTCATCCGCTTTGTCCGGGGCCGGGTCGCGGGGGCAGCAGCCTAAGCAAAGAGGCCCAGACCTCCCTCTCCCCAGCCACCTCCTCCAGCTTATCCGGGGGAACACCAAGGCGTTCCCAGGCCAGCCGAGAGACACGTTATTTTATTATATTTTATTTTATTTTATTTTTTATTTTATACATTTCATTTTGTGATGTGATGTGAGCGCAGGTGCAACCCAACAGGCCCCAAACGTTCCTGGCAGCAAGTAAAAATGAAATATAAAAATATAGTCCAAACAGGTAAGGTGTAATTGTATTATGAGCCATAGTGCTTGGTCTGTTTGTCCGATGTAAATCAATTGCAGTTAGAGGCTACATTAATTTCCCCTCTGTAAGCACTTATTGAAATTATCTGAGCACATTATAAGTACATATTTGCTTACTCTGTATGCTCAAATGTGACCCGTTATGGCCACTAGAAAAAAAGCGGAGGCCCGAAAAACAGGTGGGGGTCCTCCACCACCACCACTCACAGAGCCTGGCCACTTGGCCTCCACATTTGTGATAATGTTGGCAGCATCACATATGATCTTCACAGTGCAGAGAACACAAATTAGCATCCATTACTATAATGAAATAATTTGTTAGTTTGAAATGCTACAGGGAACTATGTACCTGTACATTAATGCTGTGGAAAGACTTCCTGTTCACATAGTCTCCTTCATTTACTGAAGGAGCAATGATTGGAATGTGAGTGCCATCTATACAGCCAATCACGCCTGGGAACCGTGAGAATAAATGTAACATTTAAGTAGTAGTTCAAGTATCACCACATCATGAATTAAGTTTTGTTCATCCTGCTACCTGCAATTTTGTGGAATCCCTCTTTGATAAATCTTGTGGGTCTATGACCGGGGAACACCACAAACGAGTACAGGAGACGTTTCAGTGCAACTGTAACATTCCTGACTGCCTTGGAAACGTGCTCAGCGTCACCAATATTATACAGAAAGCTCTCGTTTGCAAAAAACCGAAGTGCGATACAAATAATATGTACAGAACTGAGAGGATGTCCACGATGTGTCACATGAGCAATATTAGGCCTGAGGATGTTATTCAAATAAATTATAGATTGTGCTGAAAAACGGTAACGTTCACACAGGAAATCATCAGGAAATGATAAGATGTCCAAACCCGCTCTAATCACTCTCTCCCGGCGGAGAGCTCTGCGGAGAATTTGGGCTTCAACATCTACTGGCTCTTCAAGGAAGGGGCACGCCATGTCTGACACTTCCTACAGTCAGGTTTCCGACAAAGAGGCGGAGAAGGTCAGGGTTAGTTGAAGTAAACCTGCTAGGGGGCAGGTTAGCTTCACGGAGTGTGTCGTCATAGTAACTCACTCAGAATTAATCTAAACTCGCTTTGTGAAACCGAAAACCCAGAGTTTTCGTTAACTCAGGGTATACTTACTCAGAGTTTGCACTAAACCGGCTTCCTGAAATAGGGCCCAGAAGTCTAAATGTTAGCAAACTCCAAATAAAATCAGAGATTACCTGGCTGCAATAGCGCACACTTAGCAAAAAAAATGTGGCAATAAAGGAAATGTTAAGCAAAAAAAAAGTTAAATCACACATTAAATCTTAGCAATGTTGTTTACTCTATGTTTTTAGAAGATAAAGTAGAGTTTATATATCTAATAAGCTTGTAAGACAAACTGTTAAACACTCAGGGAGAAACTAGAAGAAAAAAGCAGTAATAAAATGCAATAGTTTTAAGATCCGACCAGTGCGCTGGGTTTCCACTTTGGGCAATCCAATTTCTAGCCTAACCAAGGTGAGTTTTCTGCTTCACTAGCATGAACAGCCCTGGCCACTCACCTGCAGTGTAATTAAAGCAAAACAAACTCCATCAATCAGCTGCCATTACCACAAAAAGGGGAGGAGGGTGGAAAGGGAAGTGGGGAAAAAACTGGTGGAAGGAGGTAAAGAAACACAGGAGGTATGCACAGGGGTGGGGGTGGGTAGGTGGGGGTTAAGAAAAGGATGAAGAGACAGGACAGAAAAAGAAGAGGGAGGGTAAAAAAGATAGGTTGCAAGCAGAAACCGGGAGGATTGGGGGCAGGAGCCAGGAAAAAGAAAATGAAACAATCTGGCCAAATCAGGTTTGGAGTGGAAGGTAGTGAGCAGAGTGATTACAGCAACTAGACTGACTCACACAGGGAGAGGGCCCCAGGGACACGAACACACACACACACACACACACACACACACACACACACACACACACACACACACACACACACACACACACACACACACACGTGGAAAAGCGACCATTCTGTGGAAAACTTATACACAAACCCTGGTCGCATGTGGTCTCTGTAAAATTCAGAGCACACTACTATTGTCAAAAGGACTTCACATTTGAAGTGGCGTTTTCATGTTGGACCTCATAAACACATGCACACCGTGCAGACACAAACGGTTATTGCTCAGTTTAGCGCGTTTGATATTTTCTAGTCCCCCCTTTCTGGAGCATCTGTCGCTGATGTGATGGGTGGGGGGCACGTCACTAACTCTGTCAACGGTCCTAGCCTCGTTTCCTCTGAAGTGTCGAGCATCATCTGTGCCGAGGTGCTCCACAGTTTATCTTCTGCCTCTTCTCGGCACCCCGCTGATAGATGCTATCTGCGCTGTTATTACCCCTCTGGTAATAAAACAACACTTCTCTCTTCCTGGTTCAGGCTGTCAGGCATTACTTTCCTGCGGTGTTTTTTTTGTTTTGTTTTTTTTCCCTCAAACAATCACCAACAGTGACTCATATTCACCCAAACAGATAGCGTGGGATGGAGGTTTCTGCATCAAGAATAGCTTTGGATGGAACCGGAAAATTGTAGAAGATTTTTAAAAAAGGACCAACATCTTGGACTTCCAAAGACCTCACCGAAGCATTCACAGCTGACTCTTTTTCTATTTGTTAAATGCTGTTTTATATTTGATATGACTTGTATTATTATTTATTTCTCAGTTCAGCTAGAATGTAGGGTCAATCCTTAGCTTTTTAGAAAGAGCTGTTAAGATAGGGTTACAGTAGCTGTCTTAATGGTGACTAATCTCAGTTCAAGTGGAAGCAAAAAGTGAGATTATTAAACACGACTCTAAATAAGATCTCCAAAAAGTATACATGACTTCTTAGATGACAGTAGAAGTAACTTGCATTTCTCTGCCTTTCATCGTACACTAGTTAAATAAGTTGACTTCTCTCACATTGGTGCTCAGTGTGTCAGTGAGGTGGGTGAGAAGATGGATGCTATGTTTGTACTGGGAACAAGCCTAGCTCGTCAGGACACGAGGACAGTGACGCTAGCATCCTGGGCCATGTGACAGTTAGCTGTGACAGTTTGCTGTAATGACCTGAGCTCCTGCACTCTCGGCAGGGTGAAGCTTTTGGAGACGGGAAAGAGTGAACGAGGGGTGAGGGGTGGTGGCTGTGGGTGAGGCGCACAAGGGAGACAGATGCCAGCTGAAACTGTGGGAGGGGAACGAGTTTCTCTCCAGCCCTCAGGCAGCTAACACTCCAACCACATTACTGTCATATAGGAGTCCATTCTGGCCAAACATTGGCCCGTCACCCACTTTGACTCCCCACTGTCTGTTCAGTCAGCCAGTGACAGCAGTTAAACAGCTTCTACTTGAGGCACTTTTCCAGACTTTAATGTGGCAACTTTTGACTTAAACTTATACTGCCACACACAGCCCTAATGCATCTGAGTGTGTGAGCACTCGCAATTTCAAAAAAAAAAAAGTGTTGGCATATTTTTATTGATTGTGAACAGAAGAAAAGAAAGACGAGCGACATTTCCGTAAAACAGTACATTAGGATGATGCCCCTCTCTTTCAGGCACCCAGCATTAGGTCTGTGCAGTCGTTAGAGGCCGACACAGAGTGACAGAGAAACAAAGTGAGAGGAGGGGAGGGAAATGGCTGAACAAGACGGGAGGACGAGGACTATGCAAGCCAAAGAGGAAACAGCGAGAAAATGAGAGAGAGGAAAAAGAGAGAGAAAGGAATCAATGGCGGGGCGCCTGATAGATGCTGTCTACGGGGTCATTATTGGCCATTGTGTGTCTTTGGCATGGGATAGGAGAAAATGTGACAGATAATTAGGAGGTGGTGATTTAAAGGGAGAAAAGCGAGGCTTGGCTACGGGGAACACAGTCAATGGACAGAACAAATAAGTCAATAGAATAAACAAAGCCAGCGTGCTCAGTGTACATATGCACCACTAACTCAGCAGCACAGCAAGGGTAGTGTCCAGCATTGTGAGTCAACCCTGCATATGCATGCACCACTTATGAGCTAAGAGCTGTTGGGATTGCACACAATGAATCATTCTACCTATGTGTGAAAATGCTTTGCATTTGTAAAAAGCTTTTCGATTGTTTCATGTATTCACAACAGTAACTGCATTTGTTTTAGCGCCGATACGATAGATCATTGCATTCTGACTGATATTTAAAACTATTCACCTGATATTTTTATGGGTACTTCTACTTTGGCCTTGGAACAGAAGTTTTCCAATATTCAGAATACACCAGACTAGATAGTGGAATAAATTTGTATACCAAAACAGAGTGCAAATATTGTTGAGGCAGAAATGGTTGAGTGCCTGTCATTTCAGATCAACCTCCTCCATATCTAGCCCAGTGCAGGTTTGGGATGTTTGTCTGTCTATCTGCTTATCTGTCTGTGTGACTGGGTGTCTGTTTGCCTCTGTGTCTGTCTGTCTTTTCCTCTATCCAGACAGACTTGGCACATTGCCTGCCCTCTGCCACATGATTAGCCTGGAAGCGGCTGGGGTGAAATTGATTTGAAGTGGCCTCAAAGCATATGAAAGATTGATGCTTCGCATCAACTGCAGCCACTTGAATAGTCCCTTCCCACCTCTCAAATGTCCCTCTTGTCCCTGTTCTGCTCAAAACATCCTGATTTAACCAATGACAAACAAAACTGAAAAGAAATGTTATATATGCTTTGGAAAGTGAGCATAAAACCAAGACTGCATTTCAGAGAGACAGAATACAGATGAATGGCACTGTTAGATGTGTCAGTCAGCATTGATTTTTACACATCGTTTATTAATACGTAGGTTTTTGGAAACTTTATATCATTTAAATGTGGATTATACTCGCACATTTATAAAGATATCGATGGATAATATTGTTTATGACAGTAAATATTTATTGGCATCGGACAGAATTACCTAATGACTGAAAAGAGTGCCAGTTATTTTGGTAATTAAAAAACCTTCAACCTACAAGACAGCAGCAATCGTGTGATAATTTTAGACTATGTTTTCTTATTTCATTGGGCTGTTTTTATGCACAGGGAGATGTGCTGCGCAGTATTTTAGAGAAGTAAAGAGTGGTGTTCTTTCATTATGCATCAACGTTGATGTAGATAGGCTGTACACTAATAATACCTATTGAATCAGGCTCCGGTCCATGGCTGCAATTCCTCTGCTATTTCTTTTCATGCACAGTCATGATAATAGCTGCAGGAAATATCACAGGAACAAGGCTGTTGCTGCCACTGTTAGATTTACATCCTAAACTGGAACTAAAAAATATTTTGTTTTGCTCATTTTACCTCAACCTATTCCTACTGGAATTTCACTGGGGGACCAGTTCTGCATCGATAGGTGCATCATTTCATGCTGCATTCTTATTGCTTGGTAAGCAGATGCAAGTCATAACAGCTGTCACATTCTGACACTATTGGATGTGTTAGAAAATGCTAAATCAAGAACTATTCTATTTTTTTCACAATACCATTACAGTTTTCATATGGACACTGTGTGTGGGGGGTTTACTGTTATGGAACCATAACTAAAAGCTACTTCTGTAATTCTTTAACATTCGTCATCTTCCTTTAGCCATAAAAAGTCAGGAGGATGCAACAATGTTTAATGTTACTATCATTAAAAAATATGAGGGCAAATGAGTGAGTACCATTTTTGTCTCTCAGTTTCTTTGCAACCTAAAAAAGTGAGCTGCATGCACAAATTTCACTTATTAGCTTTTAAGCTAATGACACATATGAACAGTTGTACTTTTCATGTCTTTATTGATCTGGCTAAGTAGCCACTTTCAGTGCAGGGTGGAAAAAGTAAGTCAGTCTCTTTGCTAATGACTTCTTCAAAAGCTACTTGGAATCAGATGCTCCAATTAAGGACGCGTATGTGAAATGTGGGTTTGCACTAACAAAGTCGGCTCTTCTCAAGAAAGACTGGCTGGCGTGCACCATGCCTTGATCACAGCAGCTTTCACAGGGCAATGGAGAAAGGAGTATAGACGTGCATAAAGGTGGAAAAAAGACTCCAAGGAATTTCTCAACACCTGGCTGTTCACTGAACAAAAAAGGCAAATTGAGTACAAATGAAGAAATTTAGAATTGTTGCAACTCTCACTAAAAGTGGATGTTCTGCAATGATAACACCAAACGTGTTATGCAACTGCAATGTACAGTCCTGAAAGAGATTAAAAAGAACCCAAGAGCAATGGTAACTGCTACAATTTACACATATTTTTGGCTGTGTGCAGTGTGCAGTGTTGGGAAGGTTACTTTTAAAATGTATCCCACTACAAATTACAGAATACATGTTCCAAAATGTATTTTGTAACGTATTCCGTTACGTTACTCAATGAGAGTAATGTATTCTGAATACTTTGGATTACTTAATATATTATCAAGCTTTTTACACCTACATGAATGTACTATTGCTGTGTGATTTATTACTGTTACTGAAGGTTACTCGCCATACCAATACCAAGTAGATTTTTAAATCTTAATATAAAATGAGTAACAGTAGGTGGACATTGGGTAAGTCTGCACTTTTTGCAGCGATCTTGTATAGAAAACTATTCCGAGCATATATAAAACAGGTCCGTGGCTCCGAACCGTACTAAGGGGACCTCTGGCTAATACGTCGAGTTCCGTGTCGGGCTCGTAGCTGAAAACTAGCTTTACTTTGTTGTCTGGGTCAACTTTGCTAACGAGAGACAGAGAGAGGCGTTGAAAGGCTGCTCCAACGGAACTTATTGTTTCGGAGGAAAACAGGAACACAGTGTACAGTCGAGTCTTAATAGCTTATTTTAAAACTAGGCTACAATGCCCATGAGGCTACATTCTTTAGGGCTATGCCTGTAACACTCTGCCTTCATATTAAATAATTTTTTGAACAATAATTTAAAAAAACATTTCTTCACGTCATTATGCGGGTCGCAAGTAGAGGTGACATAGGCCGCGAGATTGAGACACAGGCATTAGAGCCTCTTAATGCGTGTTTTGTTTGGGTTTCCACCGGTGTGGAATTACCAACAAGAGAGAGGGCATAGCATAACATATGAAACAGGAAAATACCGCCGTGTAATCCATTTATTTCAACAAAGTAACTGTATTCTGAAAGACTTTTTTAGATGGTAACTGTAACGGAATACAGTTACTCATATTTTGTATTTTACATACATAATGCTGGTACATGTATTCCGTTACTCCCCAACACTGGCTGTGTGTTTACAATAAGTAAAGTTTTTACCCCTTTTCAGGTACTACTATGTTTCAGTGGTTAGCCTCCAGCTCCTTCTTCCACTCAAATTTGAAATTCCACAGGATTTCAGTGTTGCTGGGCTAAACAATGTTTTAGATGGGTCAGTTCAAGATTTGCGATTCTTGTAGCACTTCATCTTGGAGGACTGTCTTCCTGATGGCTGTGAAATGATTTAGCTGTCACTAATCCTCACCATGGTTCCTGTTGGCCTGCAGGATACCCAGGTACTTATAGCTCTCTTTTATGTCTTCTGTATAGCTTCTGGCACCCTAACCTCTAAGGGTGACATGGCTCAATGACTTTCACTCGTACAGGTTGATATCATCAGGAGGTGGCTAATCACTCCGCTTAAGAATTCATTCTTTATGATGCGTTTGATAGGCGAGTTAATGCTTATGCAAAGGTGGCTTCCAGTGTTGCGTTTTTCACAGCTGCATTGCAATCTCGATAAAATTTTTCAGTAGCTTGCCATCAGTCTAGTCACTGCTCAGAATGGTCTGCCAAAAGTCTTGGTATACTTGGTATACTTCTCTAATAGCCAGTAGCTCGTGCATCCGTCATGATCAGGATTATTCTGCCCTTCGCTAGCCAGTCTGTTGTTAGTATGTATATGTTAGTATGTTGGTGTTACCAGGTTGCATATAATTTCATTAATTGGGTCTACTGTTATGTTTGCATGACATCAATTCTGTGTTCTAGGTCATTGCTCATTTGGACCTTGCAGAAGGAGGGACATTGGTTCAGTCTAACACTTACTGAAAAGGCTTACTGGTAAGCTTTCATTAGACTACATAAGGTGTAAGATAACTCACTGTTGTCCATGCAAGTAAATATTATTCCACTTAAGCTGTCTCCTGTCAGCAAAACATGTATGAGAATTACAAAGAAGAAACTACTGTGACTGTAAATGTCAGAAGTGTACACAAAATGATTCATTTTGATCCAAAATAAGACTTGTGCAAATAGATTAGATGAATAACACCAGCACATTTTTTATTGTATTTATCCTTGGCTTGTTTCCCTTTATTATTTCACTAAAATAACACAGGTAATTTTTACTCCTGAATGTAGTTCTTTATTATTATTTAAAAATTTAGAAAAGTTGTTTAAGTTGAGCCTGCTGTTAGTTTACAGATCATTAATTTAACACGACCAATATACTGGTATTGGAAAGGAAAAAGCTGGACCTGGCAATCCCTGACATGTATCTGTTTTGGGGCAGGTTTACAGATTGTTCTTTGGAGATCCGGTCCTAAACTTTTGATCAGCTGTAAAACAGCCTGTTTCAGTTTAAGTGTTGTGCTCAATAAATTGCATGCTCAAAAAAGTATTTTGTGTCACTCACATTTCTTATTGTTGCATGCTGAAGCTCTCCTTGGAACATTGTTAACATGCAAAATGTGATTTTTTGCCTTTTTTTCAAGTGGTCTTACACTTTTGATCGAGACTGTATGATTGTGTGTGTGTGTGTGTGTGTGTGTGTGTGTGTGTGTGTGTGTGTGTGTGTGTGTGTGTGTGTGTGTGTGTGTGTGCGATGACAGGGTGGACAGTCACCACCATGGCCAAAAGGGCTATCAGCACATATCAGCAGATGCTCCCATTCATTCCATTCACTCCCAGTTTAATGTCTGACTGCAAATAAATACGAACATTTAGCCGTATCCCAGCCACTCTGGGCCTCAACAGTAAATTATTGCCAACCTCCAGATGGGCTGCAGAGCTGTAGAGTTGAAAGATGAGATGGAGGAGGGGAATAGGTGTAATTTATCACTCTGTTCAGCTAATAAATGCTAGTATGTTAGTAACACGTCAGCTGGTGCGTTCATAATTCCAAAGTATCAGTTTAAGTGTTTGGGGTGTCTTTGCCATCAAGATGCCTTTTTTTGGTCCCATAAAGTTCCACAATTCTTTCCCATTTAAATCAGAGAAAATCTTCATGCTGCCTTTTATCAGTCATAGTAAAAAGTGTGTCTTTGAAGAGTTTCTATAAATCTTGCAAGAAAATGTAGTGCTTCAAATTCACTTTGGTAAACTGTCACTTAACTGCGCAGAGGTGTTCACACACACACACACACACACACACACACACACACACACACACACACACACACACACACACACACACAACGGCATGTTGGCATTCGGGGAATCTTTGTCAAAGATTTCCAGCTAATCTCAGTGTGATTATTGCATTAGGAAAAGTCACAGATTCCTGCTTTGCCACAATGCAATCAGACCCACTCAGAAATGACATTTTGATCCAGGGCCCAATCTTCGCCTCAATCATCTCACCCTTATTATACCAATCAACATGCCTTGTTTCAGTGCCAACTAAAGGGATTCAGTCAAATTATTGCCAAGGGAATTTGACTTGGAATTGGAAAGGGAAAAAGAAACAAATAACAACAAATGCTGGTTATTTTTGACAAGGACACTGATTGTGCCAATTTACCAAATGTAACGATGCCTGTCAAAACTCAGATAAGAGCCGGCAAAAAAGGAGCTTTGTTGGAGCATTTGAGGAGCACTTTGCTGTGACACTTAGCACTGTCTTCCCATTAGCCAAAGAAATGCCCTTCACTGAAACTTTGAAGATAATTAAACACATAATGGATATCACTGTCACTCTCTGACTTGTTTGCTCATTTGTCTGAGTGTGGCTGCTGCAATTGAGACCCTATTAAAAGGGAATAAATCGCCTGGTTACTAAGTCATTTCACCATCTAGGAAATGATGTGTGTGTGTGGGTGTGGGTGTACGTGTTTATCTGACTATCGTGTATTAAGTGGCTCTCAGTATCATGAATAATTGATTCCTTTCCTTCTTCAGCTGTCATTGTTTGGACAACTTGCTAAAATGCCCATTTGATTTGACAAGACAAAACAATGGGGTGTGAGCCTCTATCATTCATTCGCTGAAATTCTCTGTATAAAAACTGTCATCGCAATTTTGCTCTCTTCCCACTTGTGTGCTCTGTGTCCATCAGGATTTACAATTCTCCCCCACTCCCGCTCTCTGTCACCACCCCTCATGCTTTGTGTTTTAGTTCTTCCTTCCTTCTTTTTCCATTTGTGTGTTTAGCCATCAGTCGCTTTGCTTCAGTTTCTCTGTCTTTGTTCTGCATCTATAGGATTCCAGAGACTGTCAAGTTCATTTCTCAGAGGCAAATGGAAGAAATAAATCTTCAGGTTGTTCCACAACGACGCTGCATTTGCTGTTTCTATATCACAGAGTAGCTGGGTGCAAAAATGCATTTGTGTCTGCGTTTCGATGTTTTACAAGGACGTTCTTTATGACTGCTGTCCTCATTTGTTTAACATGTAACTGACAAGGAGACACTTTGGGCATGTTGTAATGATGTCCAAGCCAACCTGTAAAACTTTACTACTGCCATTATGTGCACTTAAACCGAGGAAGTTGTGGCTTGCAGCTCTACACCAGATTTTTTGTTGTTGTTGTTCCAGTTAGAGAAATGTATCCACGGTATGTCCTTACAGTGCCATGTTGCTGCTCATGTCAGCATAATATTCTTTAAATCTAATTTTATTTTGGAGGGAAGTCTCCAATTAGCACAAGCACATAATGGACATTGCTGCTGTGCTGAGGTTTTACCTGTATCTACAGGGAAATGTTAGCAAAACATCCAGCTGAGTTTAAGCTGCAATGTAGCACAAAAGGCAACACTAAACACGAATCAACACCAAGCGCTTTTGTTTTGGCTTCTCTTTATTGGCGCTCTTTTAAAACCAGAATCAAATTTTCATATCCTGCTGCTCACATGCAAGGGGTTGAATATCAGACCCCATCACATCCTCGACCTCATACTGTACTACCATATCACCCCATCAGAGCACTTCACTGTCACACACCTGGTTTGTGATTCTTACAATATTTAAAACTAGAATGGGGAGCAGAGACTTCATCTTTCAGGCCCCTATTTTTTGAACCAGCAACCTGTTTGAATTTGGGTCAGACTCTCTACTTTTAATAAGTCTTAAAACTTTCCTTTTTTATAAAGCATATAGTTAGGGCTGGATCAGGAGACCCTGCATCCTCCCTTAGTTATGCTGCAGTAGGTCTCGGCTGCTCGGGGCTTCCCATGATGCACTGTTTTTTCTTTACTGCCTTTTTTCCACTCACTATGTGAGTTTATACTTCGCTCTGTATTTAATCATTAGTTATTATTTATAGTTTTCAGTCACATGACTGACTCACTACCCTGGCGGGAAAAACATTATTCCATCGTACCGCCAATAATGGACAGTTGGTCGTACTGATGAAAGGTGTTTGGGGTTTTTTCACCTGTCTTGAGCCAAGGAGGAAAACCAAAGGTATGAAGAAAAATTATACATTTTAGGGACTTGTGATCCATATTCTGCTCCGCCAGCTTTATTTAAATCCCTGAAAGTGGCGACGTCTCTCCCAGAGCTCCAGTTCAGTGACATCTACGTGTATCTTGTAGAGAATCTCTCACCTCACAGTGCTGCCGGGATAAAAGCTTTCAAAGTATGGACAGCTACATGTGTTTTTGATCTGGATGAGTAAATAATGCTGCCATGTGGGAGGTGATGAACAATAAATTGTTCATTGTTAAAGCAAAAGTAAGCTCTACATAGCCAGCTTAAATGAATTGCCAAACATTAATCGTTTTGTTGACTGGGACTTGTAAGGCCAGAAAAGTTCTGGTAGTATTAATCTGTCACATTAATGTGGTGTGATAATAGTAAAGTTGAGCTAGTATTTCTCCAGTGTCAAAATAAAAAATCATTCCTACAGTTTAAATGATCCACCACTGATAGCCTGAGTTGCTGTGGAGAAGTAGGAATTGGTGCAATTTAGCCTGTAAGGCAGGGTTAGAAGAGGTGTGCGACATTTTTGTGCCATACTCTACACCATTCTGGCAGCTGTAAGAAAATTTTTTTTTATTTTTTTAAAAAAACCTTGCTTACTGCATCCAATAGCATAGCAACTATCTTGCATTTAAGCTAAGTTAAATTCTGACATTCAAGACATTCAAAGGAAAGCTGGGGGACAAAGGACCATATACTGTTTTGCCCGCCAGGTGGGAGCGTCTCAGTAGCTCTGATGTCGCATGAAAACTATGAATTAAACTCTGACTCTCTTCCATAGCGTGTCTTTGTCTAATCTCCCTCCCCTCATCCCCCCCGGTTGCAGCAGATGGCTGCCCCTCCCTGAGCCTGGTTTTGCCACAGCTTCCTGTTAAAAGAGAGTTTTTTCTTTCCACTGGCGCCTTCTAATTATTTGGGCTTTCTCTGTTTTCTCTGTAATACTGTATGGTCTTTACCTCTCAGTATAAAGCATCTTGAGGCAACTATTATGATTTGGCATTATATTAATGTAATTTAATTTAATTGAAAAGATTTGAAATTCCAATCTTCTTAGAGTCCCAACACTTTCTGAGCTTGATTTTCAAAAGTTAGAATAGAATAGAATAGAACAGAATAGCCCTTTACTGTCATTGTGCAAGTACAACAAAACAGTAGGTGCTCCACAGCTACTGTGCATATAATTCTAAGCCATCAAATATTCCGGTTCTCAGATGGTGAAAGAGCATTTCATCTCTGTTTTTCACACTTACAGCCAGCAAGAAGACATAGCCTATGATTCACATCATTTTCATAGTCATCAAACCATTCAGTGACCCTCTAGCACTCAATGGATACATGGCACATTGTGTTTCTGAAAGAGACCACTCCTACCATAAAAGAAATGTGTCTTCATAGAGCAAGGGTGATCACTCAGAGCATTTTTGCATTGATTTGCTTTGACTCTTTATGGGGACAAGCGTACCCAAACCATGGCAACCAGCTGCTCTCCACAGCATCCTGTCACTTTAGGTAAGGGGTCAGATTTGTATCAGACTGCAGTGCTGTTAGGCACAAATACACAGTATAATAGCCATAGACAACTACAATGACTTTCAAACTTTGTTCTACATATGCGGGCAAACTGAGAGGTTAGCTAGGAATTTTAATGACTTCTTTTCTTTTCTGCCCACATTATATCTCCCAATCTTCTTTGCAACCCACTGTATAAGCTCATGTCGATGCAGTCCGGTGGCCTTGGGATTTTGTTTCAAACATTTGTGTCAACTCCCCTTCATCACTTTCATCTCACCTTTATCTTTAGCACCCAACCCCCACCTACACAATCCCTTCTCTGGTCTTGGCCTTCCACGCTTGGAGGAACAGCATGAGGCGGCATGGCCTCCGTGCGGCTGACTGATTATTGTAATTCATACACTTTAATTAGCTGCACAAACCATTAGCCACAATTAGACTATTACAGAACGTTTTGTGGCAGGAGCCAGCCCCAAGATTGGCGTTATCTGCTGGAGGGAAAGAGAGAAAAAGAGGAAAAGAGAAACGGAGGAAGAGGCAGAAGGGCATAATCTATTTAGCTAAGCATTAGTGTGTGTGTGTGTGTGTGTGTGTGTGTGTGTGTGTGTGTGTGTGTGTGTGTGTGTGTGTGTGTGTGTGTGTGTGTGTGTGTGTGTTCAAATTGTGTTTTCGGTATTTTTTAATAATGCTACAACAACCAGGCATTGTTTATGTGCATGCTTAACAGTATTCTCAACCTTGGGTCTGAAATCAGTTTCACAGAAATATGTACACAATCTTTGATGAAATGCAGTTACAGACACATGCATTTCTTTGTTCTGAATCTTCTTCCCTTCTAGATGTAACTTATTTTTTCCTTTGCTGGCATGGCAGCAAGTGCAACCACGCATTTTCTGTCACTGTACTGTAAGTATGAATCACTAGATCATTTGTGCCACAAGTTTTGCCTGAAATGGCAGGGTGAGTTGGGTTATTAGACCTTTAAATCCATTAGAGCACGCTTGACATATCAACTTGATCCTGCAGTACAGATTAGAAAATATATACATCACCCGCATGACAGTTGACATTACATGGTTGAGTGGATTGAAGACTATACAAAAAATATGCACTGAGTGCTGATTTATATTTACATGCATTAAAACCATCGTATTGCTGAGAAAATGTATAGGTGGCTTACATTTGCTCTGCAGTAGTGTTGTTGAAGATGACAATATTAATATTGTTATGCTACTTATATGCTTCTAACTTCTATATGCACACATGGGGTTGTGTTTGGAAGTAAATTGAATGTGTAAAAGTAATTTTCCAAAAAGCTCCCAATAAAAATTGGCCTTTTATTCTTTTTAATGAATAATTTTTACTCTTGGTTGTCTTTGTCATAGTTTCACATGACCCTCAGATATGTTCTGTGCACAAAGCTTGACCATAATCATAACAATTTCCACTCGGCATCCAATCCTTTTCAGCATACCTACCCGTGCTCTCCCTGTACATTGACTTTTTATGTTGTCATTAGGCCACACTGCAATTGCTGTAAGTGAAGGCACAAAGGTTGCACTGATGGCTATTAGACCTAATGCCACCAATAAGCTCTGCTGTGCGAGAGGAAGCAGCCCTTCAGCACTGACAGCATGGCTCAGTGCCTCCACATCGGATCTATATGTTTGAAAATGGCAGAAACCCTCAGGCACAAAATAACATTCCCAATTTTTTATTTTTTTTTACAGTAGAAATTCAGTGCATTAAAACTCTATAAGACACTGGAGAAGTATGACGTGTGGCTCAACAGTTTTCATCTGAAAACATATTTAAAAAAATGTTTTCCAAACATGTAAGAAATTTATTATTTGTGAATATTTGTGGAGTGTTTGAAATATTTACTTTAAACCAGTACCAATCAGCAAAATGGCATTCAGGTCAGTTTACAGTTAATAGACAGTTCTGGTGATTAAGACGTGGCTTATTAACTATTAAAACAAGTAATAAAAGAGCCATCCATCCATCCATGATTTAAAACATCATCTCAGAGCTGTGGATGGATGGGCTATAGAGAAAAGAGAGGTCCGAGAGAATCACCTTAAAGCACATGTTTGCCTCATGTCTGCACACACTCACTAAGGGGCATTTCAAACCAGTGTGTGGACACCAGTTTAGACAATTAGTTTTTGAATAGCACAAAGACAAAGAAGTTATTAGTTTGTCCAAACCATAAGGAAACAATCAAACACACCCTTAGGTTATTTAACCTTACTGCTATACCAAATATTAGTAATATGCCACTTAAAATTAAGTCAGCTGTACATAAAGAGAAAAGGTGAGTAAGATGTTAGCCAAGGCCCAGCAGATCAAAAGCAACACAAAAAGCAGCGCTCATGCACTGTTGGCCAGAGTAGCGGTTGCTGCTCCTCTATAAGAGCTGCCAAGTCCCTGTGACAGATAGTAAAATAATGTTAAGGCCAAAGATGAAAATAAAAAATATAAATCTAGCATTGCAGCAAGATAACATAACATACAGGTCAAATGTACCTGTGACAGCTTTTGCAAATTAGGTGATCAGGTGAAAGGTTGTGCACTACCCGCTATTTATAATGTAACCATATACCGTAAGGCAGTTGGCTGATAATCAGGCAATTAAGCAAGGCAACGCTGCTTTTTCTCCAGAACATAAACACACATAAGCATGTCATGAACAAAGGTACAATACTACTTCTACTACAATATAAAACTAAGGCTGAAAAGGCCTTTTTAATGAGTAAGTCCAGTGTTTACATTTAACTCCATGCAACACCAAAAGAGGTTGGTTTATTTGCTACAACTTCTAACATAGTGCCGGTAAGATGATCATATCAATTTAGCAGTGAGCTTATTTCTCACTCACACTTATTAATGTTTATATGCACCCACTAACACCTATGCAGTGCGCACACATGTCAAAGCTCAGAGGATTAAGGAAATTCTAGCAGTGCACAGCATCCCCCACAGCAAGCAGCAGGAGGAAACCTTTGAGACTTTGTTAATGTTTGTCCAGCCTTTGGCATACTGTCTTCCTGTATCAAAATTGTTGGGTTTTCTATGAGCCGTCAGCAAAAGTGACTCCATCTTGCCCTGTTCTCACATGGCTACATTGCAATTGTCTGCTCCAGTGAAGCCTATTGCCGTGTGGGAAAGGTCTGCTCTTTCATGGACACACATACACATGCACTTACCCACACATACACTTTTGCATCTGGCTGATTCACTTTGCTGAAGCCCACAGACCCCCGACCGCATGATTTATCTAAGCCAGCGAATCGCACCATTCAGGTTGTTGCAAAATCATTCCAGCTCCTCCAGCACTCCAGTCTATAAACGTTTATTCTTTGCGCTAAGAGATTAGCGGTGCAGTTTTTTGGGTTTTTTGTGTGTGTGTGTGTGGGGGGGGGGGGGGGGGGGGGGGGGGTATTTTTTTATAACTCTCAGTTACATTTGTCAAAACATCAACATTTTAGGTATTTTGGCAACACTATTACCAAGACAAAAATCAATTATCATGGGTCACTGCATGATGAATTGCTTGAATTGACAAACGATCGGTCTTTCTTATAGCTATAAGACTTGAAAATCCAATAATTAAAAAGTTGGCAGACTGTTTAGATTTTAGGTGTACTCAAAATATCATTCTACAGTCAGTTAATGGAGAAACTTGATCAAAATCTCGGTTTGATTCATTTGGTGGAAATGGGAAAGCTTTCAGATGGACCTTATTTAACAATTAGCAATTATTTCATGGTTCAGGCTTTACAGGCTTAAGTACTTTCAGTACTGTAGTAATCAGTCATCATTCGATCATATTAGTAGGTATTTTAGCCATATTGATTATTGCCTTCCATCTTACTGTCAGCAGTGGTCAGCTTTTATCTACAGATTCCACCTCTTCTGTTTTCCAGTTGTAGATTCGGGTCAGTAAGTGTGGAACAAAATGAAGAATTACCTCTTTTGTAGTTTATGGATTCTGTGTGGGAAAAGCCATTTTTACAATTACACAATCAATTCTGTGGGATATTATTTGACAATGACATTTTAGATCATTACACTTCTATAAGCCCGAGTCACTTTGTAAAAGTTGGCTTGTCAGGTTTTTTTGTTGGTTTTTTGCAGAACTTCTGTTGATAGTTTGTTATGAGCAGCTTTGGGGGACAAGTCAGTGGACTGCTTCACTGCGTCTTACACAGAATTTTGCCCTGAGTTCAGAGTAAAAGTAGTGGTCACACTAACCACTGAAAACCACCTCCGTCCTTATGTGCCTGAATGTCCTGACGGGGCAAAAAAAAATGCCTGTGATTGAATTGTGGCTTTTTGTAAAGAATCACGTCAAAATGGCCTCACAGAGGAGAATACTTCTTACAGCCCCACAGCGCTAACGGTACTGGATGTCAGAATATCAAAGGTTAGAGTTGTTAGTATTAGTAGCTATGATAAAACTGTGCCCCATTAAACTGCCAGACTAAACCCAAACCTTTGTCTCACCTTGAATTTCTCATCATCAGATATTGGGTAAATTCTGTCAGCTTACCATACATTAAGCTTCGAGTTTCCAACCCCAACAGTGGGCTGTCCACACATTAGCTTTGCAGTCATGTGAAGGGCAGATGCTACTGAAGGGGAGATAATTGGTGGCGATCTGTCTAAAATGCATAATTAGACGGGACAAGACACTCCCCCTCTTTTCTTTCTTCCCTCGTCACTCTGCCTTTTCACTCGGTGATCTGAGTGCCTTAGCATGAGCTTTAAACTGGGCTAAAGTATCCTGAGCCTTTTCCAATAGGATCTATTTAATTCAACAGGCATCACCCTTTTGTTTTCTCATCTGGCACAGCGCAGCTGTTTGCGACACGTTCGAAATCACGCGTAACTCCAGGAAGTATTGTTTCTCTTTGTTTCTTTGTCTTTTTTTTCTTTCTCCCCTGCTCATGTATGTACCAAAGGGACTGTGTCTTTGTAGTCTCTGAACAACATTATGAATGATTATCCTTTTACATGATTATTATTCCTCAGCACACCATGGCACATCAACTCAGACACAGACAGAGCGCCTGGACTCCTCAGTTTTGCATTATGGCTTCATTATATCCACAGTTTCATGCCTTGAAATGTGCAGCAAACACAGAAGTTCATCCATTACAGTGAAAAGCTGAGATGTTAAACAGTTCATTTACCAAAGGTTTTATTGGTGACTGAAAAATGGCGTCTGTTGGTGATTGCTTTTCAGTTTCAAATATGTAAATGGGTTTCAAATATGCAAATGGTTTTCTGTTTATGATTTCTGGCTCGAACAGGCTCACAAGGGTTTGATCTGAGAGTTTAAAGTCATCAGTTGTGCCCCTTGTGCCATGGCACATTACCATCTCATCCTCTCCCCAGTCCAATAAAAGCAGCTTGAGTGTAATGAAGGAGAGTTAGGAGAACTAGAGGTCATTTGGCCTATTACTGATGGTCACAACAAGAGTGAAGGGACTGGTATGAGGAGGGTAAGGAAAAAGGTTAATTATTAAGATAACTGACTGTTAGCAGATTCTTAAGGGAACAGTTAAGGATTTGGGGACATATGTTTACTGGATTGTCTGATGAAAACATCAAAAGTGATCTTATCTGGGAAATAAATAGAAGCTACTACCAGAATAAATATGAGGCATATATTTAGGTTCATCAGTATTTGGACCATGAAACATTTTTTTGGCCTCACAGTGGATTTCAAATCAAATGGTTGAAGTCCTTAGCATTGAGCTTCCTTTTGGCAGATGTTCAGTGAAGAATATTCCAACCCTTTGACTTGAGAAACTATTTGGTGTCATTGTTGTTTACACATTAAAACTCCAGCCAATCGTTTTTGCTGAACCTGAGAGTATAGCCCTGATCACTTCACAATTCAACTTGCTACTTTTATCAGCAGTCACATCACTAAAAGCACTTGTGACCTGATTCCACTATAGTGCCTCCACTATGTTTGACAGATGATGTGATATGCTTCATATCATGAGCTATTTCTCTGGTTTTCATACTTTTCTCTTCCTGTCATTCTGCCACAACTTAACCTTGAGTTCATTTTTTGTAGAACTGTGCAGATGTTTTCTCTCAAAATCTAATCTGGCCTTCTTGTTCTTGAGTGCAACCAGCAGTCATACCTTGTTGTGAACTATCTGAATTTCCATATTTCCATTCACAAAGGCATCTCTTGATTGTAGTCGATGACAATGGTCCTTGAAGGTGCTCTTGAAATGGCAAGATGCTGTGAATGGGGTTTCTCTTACCCAAGAAAAGACTACTGCAATCGTCGGCTTTAGTTGTTTTCAACACCTTTTTGTGTTGCTGAGCTGGCTAGTTCATTCCTTCTTTTTTAACAATATAAGAGAATGATGATTTAGCCCCTTTGAAGGTTTTGCTATCTCCCTGATAGGCCTATAATCTTTTTTTTCTACTTAATTGTGCTTAATCTATCATGAAATAATGAGGGAACAGGCCTTGCTAGGCCATGAAACTGCTTGTAAGTCAATTGTCCATATAATTTTGAGCCTGAAAATGGGGGACTACATATATAAAATGGCTGTAATAAACTGGCAGTACTTTTGTTAAACTCCTTGAAGGCTGAATGTCTGCACTTCAATCATATATTTATTTAATATCCACTATTGTGGAGGCAAAATTGTACTTATGTACCAGACTGAACAGTCTAATTATCCAAAAATCTAAGTTAATAATTTCAATAATTTGGAATTTGTACATTCAAAATTCAAAGGTTTATTGTGAGTTCTAGCTTCTGCTGTGTACTTAAAATTATATTTTATTCCTTAAAACCAATTTAATTCATCTAATTTGTGTGTGCCTGCATCAGTGCATGCATGGCACACATGCATGCACTGTGTATCTGTTTGAACTGTGAAAATCCTAATATAGTGTTTATACTGTAATCCTAATTCTGTGGAAAGAAAGGTTGTTAAATGTCCATCTTGCATGGAATTGTTAATTATCCACTACTTACTGACTATCACATGACTAGTAGTCAGTAAAGTCTTTTTGTATTGTGATGTACATTTAGTCTATGTTTTTTTTACCTAATTAAAGTGGTCACCAGTTTTTTGCAGGGCTAGCACAGCAAGGCAGACAACCATTCATACCTATGGGCAATTTAGAATGAAACTAACCCCAATGTGGAAGAAAGCCCCATTGGAACCCACGACTTTCTTGCTGTGCCACTGTACTGTCTAACAAACCTCACAGCTCATAGCTTATCTTATCATTCTCTATGGTTCTCTGTGGTGCTCTACACTGACAGGTGAAGTAACTAGCACTTATCATCTTGTCATAAGTCAGTTCTGCTGGGAAACTTTGAGTATTTGCATATATGTGGATGTTATTTGTACATTTAGCACCCACCTAAATATCTCTTCGTGGCAAGCACCCCACCTCCACCCCCATTGAATGATATTCCTGGATAGTAGCAGCCTCCCATAGCAGGCGAATCCTCTTGCCATATGGCAAAAATAATGCTTAGAAACTGTTGGATGTACACAAAGGAGAGCAAAAAGGTATTGCCCAGACCTCCAAGCTTCCCAGATTACAATCAGATTAAGCATCCAAAGTCTGCATCTGAGTCATGCATGTGCCACCTTGCAATGGACACAGGGAACAAAGGAGCCGCTGCCAAGTCCTGGTGCCAGACACCATAGAATATCCCCAGAGGTCTCGTGTCTGTCTGTGACAGAACAGAGCTTTTTCAGCCATCCGAGGGAGCACCTACAAAACATTAGACCGGTGGTTTTAATGTTTTAGCTCACCAGTGTTGTAATGTTACACAAAAATATCTAATATTATATTGTGATTAGGGCGCCCTAATTGTGGTGCAGATTTAAAGCATTTAATTTGAGTTGAATAAATTAGGTGAAGAAAATTCAGTAGCAGCATAAACAGCAAGCCTCCCAACCTGGTCTCAGACAGAGCAGCTGAAGTGGTCTAAGGAATAACACAGAGCATGTGTAAATATTGTGCATGTGCATCCCAAATCTTAAAACTATTTGTTACATTATAAAGAGCAAATCCAAACAGTCTTATTGGACGTTGTCTTTCTCCTTTCTCATACTTTCTCACGTTGCATCAGCTGTAACACATCTGCACGAAGGCCACCAAACTAAACTCTGTTGGGCGTACAGTAAACTGACAGTACATACCCATAATGCTTGTGCCAGGCTCTGAAAAGGGAGCTATTTCCCTCCCTCTTCTCCTTCACTCTCCTCTCTCCATCTGTTCCTGGGCTGAGGCAGGGTAAGGAGCCAGGGAGGGCTACGAGCTGGAACAAGTCTATCTGCAGCAGCAGGCCTGGCCTCAGCAGCCACAGAGGGGCTCAGACTGAATGCTAGAGCCCCCTCTTCCTCCATCCAGATGCAGATGACTTCGCTTTTCCTCCGCCTCTCTGCCGCACAATAATACCCTTTTGTAGCACAAGGGCAGAATCCCAGCTTTGTCCAGTCAACCTTAATTTATGGCACACATATTCTGGACGCACATATTGTTGCACAAGCTACAAAGGCATAAGCTTTCAAAGAGGCAGAGAGGAAGTGCTGGCAAGAGGATTCTCGCACTTTCTCTGTTTGAGAAACGGTATAAATCATTCACTACAACATGGCATTTGCAGCTTCACCAGTGCATTGATTTTCACAACTTCAAAGAGGTGTAGTGAGTCAGAGGTGATTTTTTTTCTCCCCTCGCGGTCGTCTTATTACATTTCTATAACTTTCTATTTCAACGGTCACTGACTGCCAATCATGTTTCAGTGTGGCTTCAGATGTTACCATGACCCCTATTTACAGAATGTAAAAACACAGATCCTTTGTAATTTCTATCTAAAGCAATATTGCAGTGTTTGAAAAAAAAAAACCCCAACATAAATACTCAAATATATAATGTTGCAGTTTTTTTCTCCTCATTCATACAACCTTTCTCAGCATGTACGCAAAAATCTATCCACTTTCATTGAAAAGACGTTTGCCTGTGGCCCTTACGCATTTGGTTCTTTGGCCCGTCTCACCTTTTTCTCTCTCTCAGCTAAGACATGTGCGATGAAAGAGAACTGTATTCCTCTTTGTCTCCTGTAGAGCCAGTTTTTGTTCTCCTTGACCTGCCATCCATAGTCTAATCTAAAGTGACTGACTGCCCCCTGATGCAGAGAGCACCAAGCTAGACCTTTCAGATTTCTGCTTTTACAATGAGCATGACAAGAGAAACAAAAGGGAGAAAGCAAAACCCGCTGATGAACTGATTGGCATCACCTGCGATACGTGAGTCAAAACTATGTCGGCACTTTGAAAAAGAAAAGTTTACTTTACTGAACTGGCACCACGTAACACCTTGGGTTTTGGAGGACATCTATACATGGCCTGCAAGGATTTGTGCGTGGGCGCCTGCACCTGCAAAACGTGGAGGCTTAAAATGGATGTGCAGCAAAATCACAAAGTAAAGACGCATATTACACATCTTTAAACATTTCTTCTGTAGAAATCCTCTTAATAAAGCTCCTTAGCTGAACCCCAGTCCACGTTTTTTTATTAAGAAAGCAGAATGTCACAAGGACTGTCTTTTTAAAGGGCAAAGATGACCAGCAAGTCTAACAAGGAGAATATGGTCTGACAGCAGGTGCACAGAGACGGCATTCAACATTAAACACAACCACAAGAGCAGCACGTTAAATACGTGAATTGAGTATCCTGATGTAGCTCAACACTGCTCGCTAAATTTCATTTTCAATCACATTTTGGCCTTTTGCTGGGAACTTAAAATCAATGTTAGCCTTCAAAGCAAAGTGCATACATTAAATGATTCATGTTAGATCAAGTAGCTCTGTCAGAGAGCTGCAAAAATATGCTTTTAGCCAAGCAAAAACATATTGGATTGCTGCACCAGTGGGGACCCTTATTCTGATCCACATCTAAGGAACATTACATTTATTTGGCAGACAGCTTCATCGTGATAGCCTTCTGTCAGAGACTAATACACACTAAGCAATAGTCTAAGCAAAACTCAATCATATTTGATCAAATAACAATATAAATCAGGAGCATATCCTCTGCACATCTACGGCAACCAACTGGATAATTAAAAGACCTCTATTAAAATGTCTTGATTAACAAATATGTGGCTGAAGCTCTTACCTAGTTGCTCCAAATTGTTCCATGTATATGATGGCTGGAAAAACAGCAACCTCCAAATTAGAATTTAAAGACACAGATAGCACGTGAATAATGGCATGCATTATCGTGTCTTCTCCATAGTGATCTAATGGCTATCTAGCATTAAATAAAGGGAGGGAATTAAACTGGAGCAGATGGTGAGAGTACATCACTGGCTCAGGAGCTATTTATTAAACGCATTATTAATTATTTTCAACATGATGAGCTCGGCTGGCTTCCTTCTGGATCGACTCTGAGAAAGAGTTCTCTAACCCCCAGTGTCATTAGGTAGGTCTTTCACACATCACCAACCCGCCATCAGGTTAGCAACTCGTACCTTTATTCACATGCAACATTCAGTGATTTCTACTATTTTGAGGAATTTTCTAGGTAATAGAAAATGTGTTTTTTTTTAACCTGTACTAAAAAAGTTGTATTTGTGCACTTTAGATTGAATTGTCTGGCCGCTTGTACTCTGTCCCCGTGTCACTGGACAAAGCTTATGCACTTTAAATGACACACAAACATTTATGCACACGGAGATGCCTTCTTTAATGCCTGAAATGCTTGTCCGAGGTAACAGTTTCCTCAGTTGCCACAGGCAGCGAGCCACCTGCCATACCACTCCCTAACCCCAACAAACAGACACACAAATTGAAGCCTTTATCCACATTCAAAGAGGTGGCCGAGGACACGAATGTCACGACTGACAGACCCTAGTTCACGCTCTGCTGCTTCCACTAGCCAACTATCATTTCTAAACACCTTGCATGCCATATCCCCGCTGCCTGTGGGTGTTTTATAGAGCATAAATCTTTTGTTTTTGTTTAGACAGTTGGCTAGGAAACATTATTTGACTTACAATCATGCAAAAAGGGCACGGGGATAAGATAACAGCGACAGTTTTAATTGTTACATGACATGTCGCGCTTACAATATAATTTCACGGTTGATCTTAAACAGCTGCTATTTTTTACTCAAAGTCATTTTAAAAACAGAAATATTACATTTAAGACTATTTTTCCTGCAAGTGTATTATGCAGCAGAAGCCAAACAAAATTATAAGAGAGGTTCAAAAATACTGTACACACCTTCACTATGTCTCCTCCACTCTTTCGTTCTCTCACCCAGTCAAGGCCTGAACTGTAGTTGAACTGAGCCTCTTGGGATATTTAGTTGGCCAGATCGTTAGCTGGCTGACCCACCTGGAAAGAGGAAAGAAGTGAAGGGTTAGAGGAGAGAAGAAAAGAGGTATAAAGTTAGCAATGGGCAAAGTGGGAGGGAGAATTATCTGAGGTATGCTCTGGATCTATGGTGAGACCTGAGAACAACAAGGTAGCTTCAGAGCATGATAAACTATGCACTCAGTATTCCAACCTGGCTGTGGTATTGCATGTCAATAACTTACAGGTGCAGAAAACTGTGACACCTCTGATGCGTATAAACTACACCTTTAGAAAAAAAAATACTCACTTAGGGCTTTACCTCATTCCTCTCTGGTCTGTACTTCTTCCTACTCATAAATAAAAAGCCGAGTGTCTATATCTAAACAGCCTTCATTAATATTGATGTTTTTCACGGTAGTTTGTGATCATGCTCAGATTATACAAGCAGCACATTTACAATGAATCATAGGCCTTTCCAGCCTGTCACTGAATCACGTTGAATTGATACATCTTCTACAATGGTAATATATCATCGATCAAATGTGTCTTTCATTGGTGCTTCTATAACAACAATTGGATGATTGGTGGAAAGCTGTCGAATAAGTCCTCAAAAAAGCTCATGTTTCAAGATTATTTTTTAGAGATGCTTCTACTATAACTTTTGATGATGCATTGCTTCATGGTGTTGAATATTTGAACAGGAATCTTCTATTACTTCAGACATTTCTACAATCATCCTAGAACTGGAGACCTTATTTAGACATTGACATTATGAAAAAAACTGAGTCTTATTTTATTATTTTTTGTCACACGTCTCATAGCAACAGCAGTGAATGTGATAGGGAAATTTGTAACTTAAGATCCTACTTACACACACAGATTTATAGCCCTGCAATTTCCCCTACAGCCAACATTTCTATTGCTTTTTCCAACACAGGTGGCTCTATAATACATTTCAATCTGATCTTATCTAGGAAAGTCTCAGTTTTGGATGCTTAAAATACAAAATGTCATTTGAATTTTCATTTTGTAGATTTTTCATTTTCGGTCAAATTCCCAAATTTAAAGCTAAAGTGTCAGATGTTGACAAAAATGGGTACAATTTGATCTGAACAGCATGAAAGGTTATAATTTGTTAAATCATATCAAAGCAATTCTGCTAAAAACAAATGGTTGCTGGAAAACGGTGAAAAGAAAGGGTTATCTAACACTTCCCTAGTTCTTGTAATGAATCAGTGTTTGTTGCACTTTTGATTTTTCCGTTTGGTGTGTCTGCAATTATTTGTGACATTGCAGGTCAGTTCTCCCGGACAATTTGCAATCCGTATAAATGGTAAAATGGTAAATGGCCTGTATTTATATAGCGCTTTTACTAGTCCCTAAGGACCCCAAAGCGCTTTACATATCCAGTCATCCACCCATTCACACACTGGTGATGGCAAGCTACATTGTAACCACAGCCACCCTGGGGCGCACTGACAGAGGCGAGGCTGCCGGACACTGGCGCCACCGGGCCCTCTGACCACCACCAGTAGGCAACGGGTGAAGTGTCTTGCCCAAGGACACAACGACCGAGACTGTCCGAGCCGGGGCTCGAACCGGCAACCTTCCGATTACAAGGCGAACTCCTAACTCTTGAGCCACGATCGCCCCACATTTATAATTGCTCGATCATTCGTGTTTCCACTTTCATTCATGCTTTTTCTGTGATTTCTCCATGTCAGCCAGTTATTTTCTTGGGTATAGTGTTATTGCAGCTGCCAGCACCGATGAAATGAGCTTTAAAATTAAAAATCCATGTTGTCATAAGTTTTAGATTTATTGTAGCGCACTGAAAAGACTTGCAAAATAGAGATTTTCTGTCTCCTTCTTATCAAGAGACGTTGTTTCTAACCCAGTTAAACATTCAAAGAAGAAATTTTGTTTTTTTTCCTCTGGCAATCTACTCACTGATATCTAAAGTTGCACATGCATGTGTAACCTTTCCACCTCACATGTGCGTGATATATAATAATCCAGTAATCAGACATGTGCATGCTATTTTATTTTCACATACAGATTGTGATCCCTTTGATCGTGGATCAAAAATTATTTGGACCAAGTATTGCAGAGACTTTTCATCATTTTTGTATATAAAATTTAGCGTCTGTTAATAGATTTTTCTGCTTTTTACTTTTTTTATGTGCGATCATATGCTTATCATGCTTCACTAAGAGTTTCACAGATGCCTTGCAGGGACTTGCATTTATTTGCCTTGTGTGGAAAAAAACATTCTGTTCATCTGTTCATGGTTTTGTCATGTAATTCCCAAATGCCAGCCAGCGGGGGTCTTTATTTTTTTTTTTTTTTTTTTTTTTTCCCCCAATGTTTGAACATTTTCCCAATGTGCAAATGTTCAAACTAACATTGCTGTTTCTTGATACTGCTCCCATCTCCTTAGCCATTTGGAGAAACAGATCTGGGGAATGAACCAGCCAAGAGGGTGTCGTAGCGAATTTCTCCAGGTCCTGGCATGGGGCCAAACTCTTCCTCAGATGTGACAGTTCTGGGTTTCAGTCTGAAAGAGCCCTAATTTTGCCATTTTCAGCATACTGCCTCAAGAGTTACAATGTTGCCACAGCATGAAGACATAACACTGAAGGGAAGTCAGTGTACTAAGTAAGTACTTGGAGATGAAAGCAGATGGCAGTGGTCATTAAAACATTTTTGGTGGTGTCAGTGAAAATGAAATAAAAATGTACTTATATGCAAAAAAGCTTGCATTTGTCTATAAGGCCTGTATTTTGTTCTTGGTTTACCTTTATGTGCATGTAAGCATATACTGCAGAGACAGCTGTTTACATAACAGCTGTTTGGATTGTTTGAATTAACAGTTAACAATATGTACAGTGATCCTTGTAGTTTAATTGAACAGTTTGGATCAAACTCTATCATCTGAGACATCTCCCGGTGTAAGCTGTATATAGTGTCCTCTCACCACACTTCATCTAGCTATTATCCAGCATTATCCCATCGAGGACTGAGCTTCTCCGGTCTACGAGGCAGAAAAAAATCCGTAGACATGTCGGCTGCTGGGGACAGATTTGTTCCTTTGTCAGCAAAGAAGGGGGGGCGGGGTAGCTGGAGGACAAAAAAGGGGAGAAAAGGGCTATGTTAAATAATACTGAAAGTTTACAGGGACAAACAATGAATGAACATAAAACTGTGGATAAACAAGTTATGGAAGTGAGGAAGACTTAACAGGCGAGGGGAGACAACAAGTTGTGAACAGTTATACGGGAGTTTCACAAGGAATGTGGACAAAGAATGTCCATTATAGCTCGATCGAGGGAGTGAGGGCAGGCGATACAGAAAGAACAGGAGGCGTGGGATCAATTAGGTTAACTACTGAAGATGCTGGAAGACTTTGAAAGCAGCCACCATTTTGCCGTTCCCTGTTGTATTCTTCCCTAGCTTTCTTTACAGTATCTGTTCTCCCTCGTTCCTTTTTTTCTTTCCCCACTGCCATTGTTCCCCACCCGCCTTCTCCTCCCCACCCTCTCCCTGGCAGAGTGCTCGGGGAACACAGTCCTCCTCTGTCAGCCCCCCACACCCCCCCCGTCTTCTGCTTCACAGGTAATTAAATGGATTTCCTGTCTTGTAGTCGGCGAGAGAACATGACCCTGCACTCTGCCAGAGCGTGTCCAAAGGCACTCCAGGGCCGGCTCCCTGCACCATCTGCATCTCAGTGTCCGAGCAGAGCAGTGGCCCTAAACAAACACACTCCACCCTGGGGACTGTCAAGCCACAGGCTCCCCGGCTAAACACACTCCACAGATACAGTGAGTGGTAATGAACTATGGGGAAATAGAGCTGTAAATACCAAAGAGCTGAACTAGGGAAGCACGGTACAGTATAAGCATTAACAATAGCTCAGCTGCAGTTATTATCCAGTTCAGAGCAGTTAGTGCTGTACAGAACTACTGGCAAAAGGGTCTTTTTTTTTTTAGAAGTCTGAAGTAAATGTTTAGAGAAAAATGCATAGTTTTTGTGTAGATTGACTAAGAATCAAACTAAAGATGAGGCGTGTTTCTAAAATGCACACTGAGTGCACACAGGTGTCAACACAAACTCTGTGTGGATGCTACTTTCTGGTGTTGTGCAAATGTGTCTCTTTTTTTCGTACCACCACGCTTTCTTCTGAAAGCAGTGAATGCAGAAGACAGGCAGTCAATAGTATGAAAGCTCTGCTATGAGCCGTGGCTCCCAAGGGCAGCAACTTACTGTCCTACACACCCCCCCCCCCACACTCCCACCCCTCACCCCCCACTGTGATGAACTTACTCCATCAGCAGGGCCTGAGTGCACTTCAAATACAGGCCCGAAGATTAGCGGCGTGGGAGCAGATCTCTCTTTTAACCTGCTCTTCTTCAAGCATCTTGACACAAGACTTCATAGCTCTGTCACGAGGAAGAATTACACCTGACAAGTCTGCTTACGGGCATGAGAGAATGTGTACATGCGAGCAGGAGCCCGTCAAAAGCGATGGCATCAATGCAAGAGCTCAAAATGTCTGCTGATTTTTTTACTGCCAATTTAAATAGTGTTAGAAAATCTGAACTGGTGAAATGTTAAGAGTAAGTCTGAAAAATGCTAATACCCTTTCAGACTATTCTTACAATTTTCCATTTTCTTTGGGGTTTTCAATGGACAACATTCAATACAATTTATAGGAATAGACTCAGTTATTAAATCTAGGCAAATGTCCCTTACCTGAGACACAAAACTTGATGCAAGAGAATCTCAAAATACTATAAAGTCAGCATTTACCTAAAATATGAACGCTTAAATCTAAATATTTTTGTATTCTTGACGATTCTACTTCTTGCTGAGGAAACAGACAAGCGGTCGAGCTGAAATCATAGAATGAATATTAGAGTAAAATGACAAAAATCCACTATAGTTGCAGTCAAAGCCAGTGCAATTCTGGGACCACATGTGCATATGTAAGAGAAGGCTTTAGTAACTGTACCACCGCCCAGGTAAAAAATAATCACCAGACACCACTGGTAGCCATTTCAACAGGTCACAGCTCAAGGCACTACCTTCCTGTAGTAAGCACCCCTGAGTCTGAAGGTGGACTTCGCTATTTCGCTGGCCTTATGACCCTGCCATTAACAAGCAATTGAGATGAACCAATAGAAATCACAGCTCGCGCTCAGAATTCATTAACAGCAAAAGCGTGACAAGTCACAAGAAGCACATTGATGCGGAGCAGGGTAACACTGCTTGGCTTTTTTCCCCCCACCATGACTGCTGAACATAAATCAGACAACGAGACACTGTCATTGAGACAGAGGACCCCTGAAGTCTCTGTACTAGTCAGAAAGGAGTATGCAAATGAGGACCTTGACCCAAATCAAATTCCAGCGCCCGTTTGTTAATTGCAAATTACAGACCTTGGCACCCCAATCAACTGCCTTTTAAGGGAATGATTTCAGACTCATTTTTTGCCATCATCTGAAAAATATGAAAGGGCAATAAGAAAATGTAAATGTCCCGGTTTTGTGATGCACTCGCTAGCGTGAATGAAGTGGAAACCTCAGCCAAAATGCTGCCGTTCAATCCAGTTTGCCAATGAACACAGTGAATGCTATTAAGAGGACAGTTCATGCTTGTAAATCTGACCATCATAAAGATGTCTTCCCTGGCTGGCAGAATGCTCAGAACTGTCATCTAATCCTCCTCCTCAGTTAGCCAGCAGACACAAGCACTGCTTTGTGGAGCCAGTTGTCTTATTACCCCATTAGCAAAGGCCAGAATGTGGCAATCTTCCTCCAACATTAATATAACATGACAGGCCAGGAGACATCAGTTTGTTAAATGCAAATCTCCCCAGCGTTCCTCAATGTCTCCATCACTGTTTTGTCAAGTACCCTGCAGGCCCAAAGACAGCAAATGAGTTCCAATTCATTTTTTTGTTTTCCAGTTTTTCACACCTCAGCTGTTTTCTTACAGACTGCGAATGGGGAAATAGAATATGCGCAATTTACATATTCCCTATGAATGTGGAATAGTGCATGTTGTTTCTTTCTATTTGGTATGTGCCCCTTGTCACCTAAGTGATTGTGACAGGTATTTTGCTTTCATTATTTTATACTATCTGTTAAATCAGCAAAATCGTCTCTTGGTGCCTCATAATGCAACTGGTAAGAGGAAGAACTAATCATGTCACAGTGCCTATGGCAACTCAACTTTTCTGTATTACCCTGAGCAGAGAGGTGCACAGACCGCACACAAACTCATGCTGACACACCCACATGCACACACATCCACTTATCTCTGAACAAACTCACAAACACACACACACAAACACATACATTGCTCGAAATCAGGCGGTTGGAAGCTGTGAATGAAGCGATATTGTAACCTCAACCTATATGGCGCTTTCCCACTGTGGGTTCAGCCAATGAATTATCCCCTCCAATAAATCCTGTTTGGAGGATAATCCTTTTCCCATCTTCTGGACAGACACTTTCTGTAATGAAATGGCCCCGGGTCCTTCCCTGTAGCCCAGTCCCATCCTGGCCCTCTAACTCTGCCTGTCTCAGGGGAAAGAACGGCTTACAGTGTGGCTTCAACCCCACTCAACCTCTGCTCGGCTTCAATGGCTTTCCCACCTCCCAACTGCCCCCACACCTAACCCATCTTCACGTTACTTCTTCCTTTTCTTGCTCCAGGTGCAACTTCATTTCCCGCAGAGCCATACTACAGTGCCTCTTCTGCAGATCTCTCTGTCTGCTCTCATTCAAACAAGTTTTTCCTCTTTTTTCTCTTCATTTCATTCTTTCCTCTTGTTCAGCAAAAAAAAAAAGATGCAGCAAAGCTCTAGCAATCTTTCCACGTCTGATGATGTGATTCGAGCCAAACACCAGGCGAAAACCGCCCGTAATGACATGTCTTGATGTGTCGTATTTGCTGTCCCCAAGAACCCAGTTTCACTTGTGTATTGTGTGTTCCCGGTCGGCAGGGGGGCTGTTACACAGCAGCCTCAAACCAACGTAAACCAGGGTGGAGTGGGAGGTGTAAATGACATTGGTGGAGAGCTGAGCGGAAGCTCTCTGGGGTCTGAGATGGATGCAGGATGCAGTGGAGAACTCTGGGAAGACTAAGCCAGGGTTTTACCTGGTAATTGGGTTGTTGGCACAGCAGGCAAGCTGGCCAAGAAAAGATTCGTAAGCAATAATACATGCTGTAGAAAATGTTCTTCATCAAAGCAAATTGGCTTGTTTTACTGTGTATCAGAGCAAAATATAAAAAATACATTATGTGAGTCCCAGATTGATAGAGCATCCTTTTGTCAGGAGATACATACACTCACCCAACATTTCATAAACCACACTTTGGTTCGTAATTTAAGTCCATTTGCTCCATGTTAATGACCACTAATAATAACTACACTCTAAGAAATAAAATGTTGCATTTACTCCACCCAGTTATGTCAACCGGTTCCACATAACTGGGTTAGTGAAATATAAAATGTATGATACACTTAATTTGAACAACAAATTTTAAGTACATCTGTCAAGCTTTGGCTAATTAAATGCAAATCACAAGAATGGTGTTGTATTAACTAAATATCATAATGTTGATCTAACTAACATGTTGAGTTAAATTGACAACACTAAATAAAATCTACTCAACCAAAACAAGCCCTACTTACTCTATAAAATAAGATGTTGCATTTACTCCACCCAGTTATGTCAACCGGTTCCACACAACTGGGTTAGTGAAATCTAAAATGTATGACACATTTAATTTGAACAACAAATTTTAAGTACATCTGATAAATTGACTAACCCTAAACGAGCTCTACTGAAACTATAGGATTAAATTACTTACTCTATTTAAAGTAAATTGAATAAATCAAACAATTTTATTCAGTTAACCCAACTTTAATAACACTTTGTGTAAAATGTGCTGAAGCAAACTTTGAGCTGTTCAAAATTCTAGATCAATGCCTTTTTCCTAAACAAAAATATCTTCACATATATGCAAGTGCATATTAAGTTCAGGAAGACATAATACAGAATGTTAAAATCAAGTTATTAAAACTGGAAAGTGTTGTGATTCCAACATTTTTAACATTAACATGACTTAATTTAAACTTGCTTCGGGTACAATGGAAAACTCACAATACAGTCCTATAAACAACAAGTAGAAATGACTTTAGTGGCATTTTTGTCCATATTTAAAAAACCTTTTTTTTTTTTTCAAAACTTAAAATGAAGTCCAAACTTAGGAGCAGTCTTGTTCAATGTAGCTGGAGGGTGGTAAAAGTTCAACATGAACAAAAAGTATGAGGCCTTGCAGAAGTTCTTGCGGAATTCAAACTGAACAGTTTATAAAGTGCAAGGAGATGGGTTTGAGAATCTTGTAACCAGTTCAGTGTCCTCTATAGTTCAGTGCAGGCTGTTTCACTCAAGCAGTTTGTTTTTCACAACTTGCACCTTCATGGATAGGTTGTTCCCATCCAACTCCATCAGCACCTTCTGAAGAAATTCAAATGTGTATTTCAGGTGCTTTGGGTAGCTCAGATTTAGACTGTAGATTAGTCCAAGCAGGAGGGCACACCCCTTTGCCACATCACTAAGAGCTTTCAGCACAGTGTATCCTTCTATGATGACACCAATGTCCTCAGGTGTATCTGCAGAGTCTGCTCCTTCATGTCTGACAACACAGACTCCTAAAGTCAGCTGCTCCGTTTCTCTTCTTGCACAAAGATCCACATCCTTAAAATGAAAACAAGGGGGGAAAAAGCTAATTGCATATAGATACATATGAATAAATGAGCCCACATTCAATTTACTATCCCAAATTAAAAAACAAACAAACAAACAAACTGATCTTTCCCCTTTTCTAACTTACCAAGAATTCCTTGAACAGGTCATCTGGCTTTTTATTTAAGTAGACACAGATAGTTTTTAGAACGCATTCCCGTCGAACATCAATGCTGATATTCTGGTGGAGATAAGAACTCAATGTGAGACAAGATTTTGGTTCTTTTCCACCTCTTCCCAAACCAAAGTCAAAAATATTAACAGATGAGTGATTAGCGATGAGTAATTAAACAATGTTTGACAACTCACATTAGTGACATTCAGTGAGGTTAATGATTGGTTAGGCACTGACTCTTCTGAGTCAGATCAACAAATATATGAACACAAAACTAGAAGCTTTTCAATTTTGACAATACATGAAAGCTTTCACTTTTGCTTTAATCAATTCTAGACTGTTCAACAATATAATTATTAATTGTACCCCTAAAAATGTTAAAAAGAAATAGAAGATTAGAACTCAGCAATATGGATTCAAAATCCTATCATAATATTTTCTGGTATTTATTACGATAACAAGAGTTACAATAAAAGATAACAGTAACCACAATCACATCTGAGCCACTTTTGTTGCATCTACTGACAGACAACTAGCTGACCAACGTAAAATGAAGGGGGGGAACACACAAATTGTCACTTTGATAATCAATGGAACTGATACAAGGAGTTAAATGCATTACATATAGCTGTATTACACATAATGCTGCATTTTAATGACACAAGATAAATGCATGTCTTACACTTTAATCACTGATATTAACACTAAACCAGATATCAACACGGGTAGAATTCCTTCAAACAATGTAGCAACTTATTTGATGCATGTTTCTAAAATACACTATACATATATTTCATTCTTCAAACGGATAGGATCGCTGGCGCTCCTGGTGCCGATTACTGACACCAGGGAGCATGCGCAGTAGATGTTGGGAATAATTTTAAATCTGCAGTTCTTAGTAGGCAAGTTGCAGCTTAACATGAATCGTAAAACATTTTGGGAAATTACACCGAAGTGGGCCCGATAATATTTGTTAAATGCCTGACTACTAACACCTGTGAGAGGCATACAAGCTAGAATGCTAAAAAAAAATTACCAGACATCATTTGTTTTAAAATAAAACATACAGAAGTACTCCCGAAAATGTCGGATGTTTATCATTTAGTACACATTAACCAAATTTGTCATCCTTAAATGGTTGTACTTACCAAATAATCCTCAAATGGCAATGGATTTTATCCAGGCTTCTGAGCATGATGCAAGTTTCGGTTGAAAATGGCGGTTGTTCAAACTTCCACATTGCACATGTGCAAACTGAGAAGTACGGAGAGCCTGTTAGGACAATCCTCTTCAAATTAAAGTGCTGTTCATTTTAAATGAACTTTTTACGTTGGATTTAATGTACTGCATTTTGTTGTATTGAAATATTGTGTTATTAATTAAAATCAAAACAATATCCTTGTGTTTAGAGTTAAAAATCAATTGGTGACATTAATTTTAACATAAAATGTTTACATAATGCTAGCAACATCAATGTATCATTTCTTAGAGTGTAATAACTAATAATATTAACTAATCTAACATTACTGCTTACTTTTCTTAAAAGTAATGTAGTTTAATTGTCAGAGAAAATAACTCAATACACTTCTTGTTACATTACTCCATAACATGACCTGAAACACACTGTCATATAATCATTAGTTAACTTTACAAACCTGAGGCTACAGTGACAGACACTGACAAAACTCACCATCCTAAAAATATACACATACAGTCTTTCTTTTAGTGTTGTATGCCCACAAAACCAACAACAAAATGCAAAGCTGAAATCCAGCCCAAAGAGACTTAAAAGCAATCGCCACAGTGATTCCACTTTAAAAACACAAAGGTACAAATGGATGCTACAATCATGTAAGCCTGACTGCTCATCACTGCCTTTGCTACCTGTTGAAGATCACGCTCTGGCAGCTGAGCTGGGGTCAGCATGCCTTCAGCTTGAACATCACTCCCTGTTCTTCACTAGCTCTGTGTTAGCATGTTGCCGGTGCAGATATTTGTAAAGAGACCAAGTTGTGTTCGCAGTATAATGTTGTTGTTCCTGTTCTAGATGCAGTCTGCACTTAATTAACGTGCTCTTGTTGTTTTGTGCAATAAAAATAAAAGCAACCATTCCACTATTTTCCTCCTATCTGTCACGGTTCTGGGTCCGTTGGACCCAGTAGTTTGAGTTTTATTATGTTTTAGTTTGCATCAGGGATTGTTTTCTTGTTCTCTTGTAGTGTTGATGATGATGATGTTTATTATTTGAGTTTCATGTTTCTGTGGTGTTTAGGATTTGTTCTTCGGTTGTGTCTGCTTAGTATTTGTCTAGCTCCATGTGCCATTGTCTGTCTGTCTCTCTGTCGAGTTTGTGTCTTAGTGTGATGGTTTCTTGTTCCTGTTTTATTGTGATGGTCTGCGTCTCATGTGAGTGTGTTCAGTTTTACCTTTGTCTCGTCTTGTTGATCATTCCCAGCTGTGTCCACCACCTGTGTGTAATTCCCCTGTGATTCTCCGTGTATTTAAGTCATGTCTGCCGTCATTGTAGTTGCTGGTCCGTCTGTGTAATCCACCCTGCGTCATCTGTGTGTTTCCCTGCTGTCAACCGCCAAGTGTTTCTGCTCATGTTCAGGTTCGTGTTCTGTAGTTAGTTTGTTCCCAGTCTAGTTAGTCATAGCTCCCTTTGCCGTTTGTATTTACTTTCATGCTCAATAAACCACCTTCACACCTTCACGACTGCCTGCGTTTGGATCCTCCTTCATTGCCTCCACACGGCTCACCTCACTCGCCGTGACAGTACGGACCAGCCAGATATGGATCCAGCGGCATTCACCCCACCCACGGAGCTTCGGGACCTCATCACGAACTCCGCTTCACAAATAATCAACCTGTGGCTAGAGCATGAGGGAGAAGCATTCCTCCACGTTCTGGAAGCCAGACTGCAACAGCTGCTCACGGATTATCCCTGGCTATTGGACTCACTACACCCACTCGCGCAAGACTTCATCCTTCACGAACTTCACCTACACCCACCAGCCGCTATCGCTTCCCAACCCAGCCGGACGCCGGAGGTTTTGCCCGGCCCGCCGGAGGTTTTGCCCGGCCCGCCGGAGGTTTTGCCCGGGAGGAAGCGACGATCGCGCCGTCGGCGCATCGCCCCACAGCTGGAGAATAGGACTTCAGAACTGCCGGCTGTGGTGAGTGGAAAAGACGCTCTGTCTGTTTCACCAGTTCATATGACTGTTTATACCGGGGCTGTGTTCGTTGAGTCAGCTGCTCAGCCGGTAGCTCGGTTAGCTTCCCAGCAGTCGCTAACTCAGTCAGCCACTCACTCATCACCTCCATCACAGTCACAGTCAGACCCAGTAGACACCATGTTACAGTCCATAGCCCAGTCAATAGCTCAGTTGGCAAGAGAGTCATCAGCCTTATCAGTTCAGCCAGCCACTCCACCACCTGTTACTACTTTGCTACCTGTAGCTCAGTTGCCACCAGTTCAGCAGCCTGTCCACTCATTTACCCAGCCTTTATCCTCACAGCCTCATTACAAGCAGGGAACACACTCCACACAAACTTTTGCTGGTTCATTTAAGCTGGCCATCTCAGAGGCAGTTGCTCCCTCTAGGGCCTCCCCAGAGGCTGGGTGTCAGTCACCAGCCAACTCTGGACCCCTAGAGGTCAAGACACCAGCACCAGCAGCCTCACCGGAGAACTCACCTGAACAGTCTCGGCTCTCAGCACCCCCTGAGAGCTCAAGTGAGTTCACCCGTCCGCCTCAGTCCTCTGCTGAGTGTATTGGGGAACACTTCCAGCCCTCTGAGGACTGTATCCCACTGTTGCTGCCTGAGTCTAGCCACGGTGCTGCTCAGTCCCAGCCAGTGTCCACACTGGCAGAGGTCTCCGTACCTGCTGCTTCAGAGACTGCTTTCCCTGGAGGGCCTGAGGAGCCCGTCCAGTCTCAAGTCATGTTAGCTGGGGGTTCAGGTGAACCCAGCCAGCGTCCTGCCTCGTCGGCTGGAGGGCCTGAGGAGCCCGGCCAGCCTCAAGTGTCGTCTGCTGGGGGTTTAGGAGAACCCAGCCAGCCTCAAGTGTCGTCTGCTGGGGGTTTAGGAGAACCCAGCCAGCCTCAAGTGTCGTCTGCTGGGGGTTTAGGAGAACCCAGCCAGCCTCAAGCGTCGTCTGCTGGGGGTTTAGGAGAACCCAGCCAGCCTCAAGCGTCGTCTGCTGGGGGTTTAGGAGAACCCAGCCAGCCTCAAGCGTCGTCTGCTGGGGGTTTAGGAGAACCCAGCCAGCCTCAAGCGTCGTCTGCTGGGGGTTTAGGAGAACCCAGCCAGCCTCAAGCGTCGTCTGCTGGGGGTTTAGGAGAACCCAGCCAGCCTCAAGCCTCGTCTGCTGGGGGTTTAGGAGAACCCAGCCAGCCTCAAGCCTCGTCTGCTGGGGGTTTAGGAGAACCCAGCCAGCCTCAAGCCTCGTCTGCTGGAGGGCCCGAGGAGCCCACCCAGCACCACGCCTCGTTAGCTGAGGGTCCTGGAGGACCCAGCCAGCACATCCTCACACCTGCTGACGGTCCTGGAGGACCCAGCCAGCACATCTCCACATCACCTCCTGCAGCGTCGCTGCCGTCAGGTTCCGCTGCCGTCAGGTTCCGCTGCCGTCAGGTTCCGCTGCCGTCCCGCTGCCGTCAGGTTCCGCAGCCGTCCCGCTGCCGTCTTCATCATCTTCGCCTGGTCCTGCCTCTGCTTCGTCCTCGCCTGGTCCTGCCTCTGCTTCGTCCTCGCCTGGTCCTGCCTCTGCTTCGTCCTCGCCTGGTCCGTCCTCGTCTGGTCCTGCCTCGTCTGGTCCTGCCTCGTCTGGTCCTGTGGTTGCCACGCCGCCGTCGGTGCCAGCTCGACCCGTTCCGCCTCGCCTCTGCCGGCCGTTTTCCGGGCCTCTGAGATGGCATCATGGCCTTCGGGGACGGCCTCCGGAAGGTGTTCGTCGCCGCCGCTGGCATTGCGGCCGTCCTCCGGACCTGCTCGGTGGCCGCCACTGCCTTCCACGTGGTCGGCCTCCGGAACTGTTTGCCCGCCGTTGCCGTGTGCGCGGTCGGCCTCCAGAACTGCATTCGCGCCGCCGTTGCCGTCCGCACGGTCGGCCCCCGGACCTGCTTCCTCGCCGCCGTTGCTGCACGCACGGTCTGCCTCCAGAACTGCTTGCCTGTCGCCGCCGTTGCTGTGTGCAGGGTCGGCCCCCTGAACTGTTTCGGCTCTTGTGTTGTCGGCCCCCGGACTTTACTGTGGACTCGTGAATGGTCTTGTTTTGTGTTGGCCTGTTTTTGGTTTATTCTGGTCTCTTGTGCTCCTTGTTTTTGTTTCGGACCCTCCTTCCTGGACCCCCTCCGCCCGCCCTGGCTTGGTGCTTTGTGCTTTTTTGTTTGGGGCTGTCGGGAGCCAGCCCTTAGAGGGGGGGTACTGTCACGGTTCTGGGTCCGTTGGACCCAGTAGTTTGAGTTTTATTATGTTTTAGTTTGCATCAGGGATTGTTTTCTTGTTCTCTTGTAGTGTTGATGATGATGATGTTTATTATTTGAGTTTCATGTTTCTGTGGTGTTTAGGATTTGTTCTTCGGTTGTGTCTGCTTAGTATTTGTCTAGCTCCATGTGCCATTGTCTGTCTGTCTCTCTGTCGAGTTTGTGTCTTAGTGTGATGGTTTCTTGTTCCTGTTTTATTGTGATGGTCTGCGTCTCATGTGAGTGTGTTCAGTTTTACCTTTGTCTCGTCTTGTTGATCATTCCCAGCTGTGTCCACCACCTGTGTGTAATTCCCCTGTGATTCTCCGTGTATTTAAGTCATGTCTGCCGTCATTGTAGTTGCTGGTCCGTCTGTGTATTCCACCCTGCGTCATCTGTGTGTTTCCCTGCTGTCAACCGCCAAGTGTTTCTGCTCATGTTCAGGTTCGTGTTCTGTAGTTAGTTTGTTCCCAGTCTAGTTAGTCATAGCTCCCTTTGCCGTTTGTATTTACTTTCATGCTCAATAAACCACCTTCACACCTTCACGACTGCCTGCGTTTGGATCCTCCTTCATTGCCTCCACACGGCTCACCTCACTCGCCGTGACACTATCTGCACATGAATAGAAATCAGCTGATTGTAGCACAAGTGCACATTAAGAAAAATGAACATATCGATTTTTTTTTTTGTTCTAGTTGCACAGTTGTACAGAAAACCTTTTACATTCGTAACCCAAGCAACAACACATTTGTAATTGCAATGTGATTACTGAATTTAGTACAATGTGCTACATTACTGTTCAGTAATGTCTAATCCTAAAAGCAGACAGGGTGTCTGTCTCCAAACTGGGAGCAGATTCCACTGAAGATGGCAGTCTCTGCCTCCCATTCTACTTTTAAATACTCTGGGAGCCACAAGTTCACTCTGAGAGGGAAGTGCTCTATTGGGGTGATACGGTGCAATGATGTCTGTAAGATAAGATGGTGCCTGATGATTCAAGCCTTTGTATGTGAGGAGAAGGATTTAAATTCAATTTTTAAATTACAGGGAACCAATGAAGAGAAGCTAATATGGGATAAGCGATGGACATAGCCATGTTGTTTTGTTGTTGTTGTTTTTTTTAGTTACTTTTGCTTTCCTGTCAGCTCAAAGCAGGCCAGCCATTCTTCTTTAAACTCTGGCATGAACAAGACATTATTGCTCAGGGAACTGCCACTCGACATTTTCTCTCTTTTGGACCATTGTCTCTGTAAAGCACTTTGAATCACCTTGTTGTTGAATTGTGCTATACAAATAAACTTGCCTTGCCTTGCCTTGCCATTCTCTGTAAACCCTAAACATGGCAGCCTTGTTTTTCCACACTTGCTGCAAGAAACCAGAGCTCAGAAGAGATTTTTATTAAACACAAATCTGATCTTGAGACATTAAAGGGTTAAATCTTTCTCACTGTCCTCAATATAAGTTACCCTTTATGAAGCAGCGCCCCAAAGATGGGCGTCCTTTTACATCTTATCAGTAGTAAACTCAAGTTTAATGAAAAGGTAACTCTACATCACTGCAATGGATAACATTTGATATTAAGAAGCCTACTTATATAGAACGTAACTACAGAATATTTAAATATTGCTCAACATGTAGTACCTCAAACTCCTTAAGGTAGCCCTTTCAACATGAACACTGTCCAGGTAACAACTAAACCTCCCAAACTATATCTTCCACATACCCTGAGAAAGATATGGCACTCATGTGAACAGAATTGGATCAAACTGAAGAAAGAAAATATTTTCTTGAAACACCAACTTCAATTTAATTCTAAAGACTGAATTACATCCTAGTTTAGAATAGGGATGATAAAGTGCTTTTTATGCAACACTGAGTTTGTTTGTGTAACAACAGCTAGAAGGTCTCCAGTGCTGTCCTCCTGTCAAACTGACACATCCAGGACTCGGCCTTACCCTTTCTTATCACGTGGCTTAGACATCTGGAAGTTTTTGGCAGCCATTTTTTGTTAATTCAGTTTTCAGAGCATTAAATAACTTCTCTGTTTAAATGCAGTTCCGAATTTAATACTGCATTTATCAGCTCCTTTCAAGGTGATAGTTACTGCTTCTTCATTTTGTTTATATGTTGCATATTTTAATATATTGGTTCAACAATCATTCGCCCATCCATGGCCTGAAAAAGTTTAAGAAACTCTGTTTTAAGCAGCATTATTAAGGACTGATTTCACAGCCTGTACAAAAGCTGCTCATCTGAATCCAGTAGCAGCCTACTTGCCTCATGTCTGTGTCTGTAAGTGCTGTCTCCACACTCCAGTATCCTCTCTCAGAGCTGACAGTCCCCCTCCCTCCGCTGCCTCAGTCTCACTATATCTCCTCCATGGACACCTGGCTGATATGGAGGCTAGGAGGCTGGAAGCTTCCTCCACTATCATCATCTCTGTCTGCCAGGCTTTTGCCACACCACCAAGTCTGGTAGTGAGCCTGCTCTCTCGCACTCTGTCTCTGTAACGCTGTGTGTGCATTTAGAATAAGCAATCGTCTGACTATAATTTGAGGTAATCTTCACAAATGCTAGATCTTGAGAATTTTAGGGTGACTTAAGGCTCAGTTTCAGAACGGCATTGCAATTTATACATTGGAGAAACATGACAAATCCAAAGTACTTAAAAAGAAAAGAAAAACACAGTTGCACATACAGACACATCAATGTACGTCTTCAATTTCTGAGCGCTATATTTATAACATACGTTCCTTTGCAAGTGTCTGGTGTCTTTGATCATATCACTGACAGCTGTGATTCCCTCTATGTTTAACCTATGTTCCCTGTTAATCACATAAAGCCAAACAGTGCATCACTTGTGTAGGCTCTGATATCCCCTCCCCTAAATACTTTCCCTTACCAGGAAATGCTACTCTTTGAGATGCACTAATGTTTTCAATTAATTGGCATCATTAGCGAAGCGGTCGACCCACAGTGCAGGGAGACATGATAAATGGGCAGACTGAAGGGTGCATACAAGACTGAACCCTTGTTGTTTGGCAGGTGGATGTGTGTCAGAACATGCAAGGTATCATTATCCAATGTTTACCAAATCCAACAGTGTAACGTGTTTACCATCCAAAGAACAGGCTGCACATATTTCAAACTCTGAAACAGGTAGAGAATTTCTATATTTCTCCCATTATAGGCTGTCAAGTTTCCTTCTTCAAAGATCATTGACCTAAATGAAATATGTGAAGAACACAGTATGAGTGCACAAGGTTATTTGTGGTTGTCTGATTTTCTGAAAGCTCGTCCATGCAGGAGTGTTCGTGTGTGCGTGCATGCGGGGGATATATCGTGGCATTGTACCTTCAGTCTCTATTAAAATAATGAGGTTGTAATGGATCTCACGCTCCTCTGTCATGTATCTAGTGTATATGCTTATTTATCTGCCCATCCCCATTATTCTTTTAACAACACACGTCTCTCACTTTTCTGTGCTCAAAGGTCATGTGTGGAGCAGTCTATCTCAGCATCATCACAGCCCTCAGGCTCCCACTGCATCTCAGGAGTTTTGCTTAGAAGAAGATAAGGTGTAGGCAGGAAAACAGTGAAACTGAGTGTTATTTAGTATATGAAAGCTTTAGGGTCAAAAGCTTATTGAAGTCTTTGCATTACATACAAGCGCTTATTTATATATGCACTCTGTTGGGCCATGGCAGGAGCACGATGGTAAAACACAGCTGCCTTGTTTGCGGACGTCATTAACACTCTAGTCATTTCCCATGGTGTTTCTGCTGAGGTCAGAGGTGAGTGGTAGCCAAAGGGTAGAGAAAAAGATGTGAAAGGCCAAAAAATATATAAGCTCTGCACCTCTAAAGGTGGCCTATAAAGGCACTGCCAATCCAATAAACAGGGCATGTTGAATAAGGACTTAGAAGCCAGTATTTTAAAAGGTCAACAGAGCAGTCTTCAGTGATAGCCCTATTAGCAGTTTTAAGGGATTGGACACCTTGTTTGGTGCGTGTCTCATCTGAACTACGTGAAATACTGTGGCGCCATAGTCCAGCAGCAGTTCTACAGCACTGTGACATTTTTTTTATCTTGATAAATGAAACACTAGTTCTACTGAGATTTCACCGTTTTAGCTGATGCATTTGATTTGCAAAACAATCAATGCTCAGAGAATCAAGGAGACCAAACGGAGTAAGCTAGCAGAAAATCTGCTTTTTTTAGTAACTTAGCTAAGCTAACAAGCTAACAGATATTTAACACCATTACAGTTTTGTCATAATTAACGAGGGGTTGCATGAGGATAAATAAAATATGAGAGGACCTAACTGAACAGCAGATAGAAAACAAAAGGACTGGAAAGCTTTTCTAGAGAGTTAACCATTCACTTACCTGGCGCTGTACTGAATAGTCGTTTGCTGCAGCACCTCTGGTTGTTGTTTTATTTTATTTTAGCTGCTTATTTTATTTTAGCCGCTTTATTACCTGATAAATTTGATCATTCTTGTGGCTTCCTTTGTTTCGCAATTCTAGTTTTATAACTCAATTAGAGGTTTTTCTTAACAATAAACTCATTCAATGGAGAATCTTCATTGGCTGATCTCGCTAACAGCTACTTCTTGGAGCTAGGCCTGTAATCATGTTTGAATCGAGTTTGATTCAACACACTGTTTGGATTCCTCCATCAGGTCACACGAGTCATCCAAAGGACTGTGGCTGGTTATGGTTAATGGCTTTGGATAATAACCACCCTCAGCACCACTTATTGGGCACGGAGCTGATACATTGTAGTATCTTTCTGAGGTCATCTCCCACAAGAATAGATACAGATTATCTTCTTTTTCAAAATTTGAATGCTTCAACACAGTAATTTTAAAAGAAAATGTATTTTTTTTTCTTATCCAAAAACTAGTTCTGAACATCACTAAGCTTCAAGCTCCATATATTTGCACGACACAGATTGATTTCACTTTACTGCTTTATGATAAGAGGAGGACTTTATATTCCTAATATATTGATAATACGTTCCCATGTCAAATTAGTATACATAGTAAAGGATATAAAAAGGTGATAGTAACAAAACACACTGCATGTTTTTATAACAGGTTTGAACACTAAACCTGTACAAACATGTTAACATTAATTAGTAGGGAATATCATTAAATGAGATTAGGATTCACAGAGCTGAGCTTCCTGTTGATTTTACTCCACATCAATGATTTAACTAATTAATTTTATCTATTAATATTTATGCATGGGGAAAATTATTCATTAATGAAACGTCAGAATTGAATAGATATCTTTTCTCTGTTTCATCTTGACGTGAGGGTGTTTTGACAGTTCTCCTCCCATCTGGAGATCTTATAAGAACAAGAACAGACTGCTTATGAATATTGACATTTCTCCAGTCCAGAAAATGGGCAATTTGTGTTGAATTATTTTAACCTATCAAGTATTTATAATTCTGAATTGATTAAGTAAACTTTAAAGATTGATTATCTTCCAAGTCCATATCTTTTGGCAAATATTCCTTCCATGATCTGAGCCCTGTGTTTTTTTTCTTTTAGTCCCACTTCAATGAACTGTGCGGTGACGGCTTGCTGATTATTGTAGGACAGATGGTTCTCCTCATCAAATTCCAGCTACAGGTTTTTTTCTGCTTATCTAGCTCCAAATTAAAACCCACAGTGGTATCAGTTTTATAAATATGCTATTATTCAAGCACCTCTGAGTTAGCGGGGACCCACCAATACCCTTCAGTAGACCTACAAACATTCTTTTTGATCCCGTTTTGAGCCTCATCACAGTTTGTAAGAGGGCATATTCTAATTAATCTCTTCTACTATCTGACTGTCAGATCTTTCCTTGCTAATGTTGTCCTGCTGGCCTGATCTGGGAAACATTAGTTGTTTTGTTTTGAAATGTGTCAAGCATGAAGAAACCATTAACAGTTAAGCCCCACTGGCTGCCCTCCGGCACACTGTTTCACATTGCTGCTATATCTATGTGATCTTTTTGTCTATTGTATTTCTAATATTGTCTTCCCAAGGATAAATTCCTTTTGATATGCACTTCTTAGCTCACTTGAACCCCGTGTGTGCATCAGGTAATTCTGTGGCCTTTGTAATCATTTCAAAGCAATTGACAGCAACATTAGTATGGAGTGCAGAAAAGTACTGTAGTTAAATATGTTCATCTTTGTTTCACAAAAATCCCAAAATTCAAATTAGTAACATTCTCTATTAGTCTTGTATAAGAAAAACACATCAATTAGATTATTACTAATCATGATAGGACAGCCTCTGCTGTAATGTGACACTTTTATTTTTATTAAACATGTAATCAGAGATTATTGACACAACAATAATATCTCACTGCCTAATGATATTCATGTTTCTGTGTGTGTATGTGTGGGCAGGTGTGTGTGTGCCAGTGTGTATGTGCTTTCTTTGTTTTCCCCACTGCTAATGAGTTGACCTCAACCCCATGCAGCCAGGAAAAAATATCTTTAAAGCACTAAGCACTGTTTATTATTTAAGTGTCACCACCGCTGTCCAGGGTATTGGTGGAATGCGTTTGTGAGTTTTTTTATTCATCTTTCTGCCACCCCGGTGCTGAGTCCGCAGGCCATTAGTTCTGTAGAAGCAAAGAGGGACCAACCGTGGAGTCGGTGAGGTACTGTAGGACTTCGACGGCACAATATCTCACTTTCTAAAGAATATTACTGTCGGTGGGGGGAAAAAAGATCTAGTAATGAGAGAAAATTCTGTCATGGAGGCAGAAGCTATACCGCTGTGTGAGGATTATTTCCACAGAGTAAGGTAAAGGAAAAGGACAACCTGCATTTCACTTGTTAGATCCATTTCAGAAAGGCAAAAAAGGTAAAGCACAAAAGCTTCAGGGCAAGGTCATCATTTTTGTGCACGTGGCACACAGAGAGAATATCTGTGTAATAGTCTCTGCTGGCAACTGGTGTGTGTCTTTGTATGTGAGCCTGAATGATGTGTGTGTGTATGAGAGAGAGAGAGATGTGTAGAAAAAAAAAGCAAGTGTACAAGTAAGTACAAAGGAGAAAGAAAGAGAAAGATTCTTGGAGTCATTTATAACGTGGCAGCCGTGCTCCTTCCATCTCCCTGGGTGTGTGGCTCCACAGCGGTGTGTGTAGCCTTGAGGGAAACACCAGACAAGGACAGAGCTGGGATAGCTGCTGACGCTTTGGCAGGGGAGATACATCTTGTAACACAGCATGCTAAATGACAAAATGATATCTCATCAGAGGGCCACCCCGTGTGTGTGTGTTTGTCTGTATATGTGTGTGCATCTCAGAGAGAAAGTCCGCAGACACCTCAGTGTGTATATGCTTTCATGGTGTTTGTAGAGTAAGCTTTGAAAAAGAGTGCCGGGCTGCTCCCGTTGTACTCCGCTGGCAGACTGGAAACATCGCAGGGTTCCTGCACTGCAGTGACTAACTGTCACATATCACAACATCTGGATAAGTGCTAAAAATTGTTTCGAAATTATGCAGTCACACTGGATGCAGAAGAAATGTTTATCAGCCCGTATCAAAGAATCCACAGAATATCCACAAAAGAAAATACACTATAGATTGAAGCCAAGCAAACTGCAAGCCTGTTAGATTCCACGCCAGCAGCATAATACAAGCAAGATGGTCATGCCGCCTTCTCACCTTTCGAAGAAGCCATCGTGGTGGTACCAGTGGGATCCACAGAGCAACCAGGGCAAAGGTACTCAAGGGGCGGACAAAGCCCAAATAAAGCTTTTAATGCGCTAGCTATTGATCCCTTCACTGAAATAAACTCAGGAGTATTGGCAGGCCCAGAATCCCACTTTGAAGGGACTCCATAATGAAGCTGGTCAATGCTAAGCTGTCCTCAATCAATCCCCCACATAACAGTTAATTACAAGTGATTGCTGCCATCAAGCAAAGAGGGGAGAGAGGTGGGCTGAAGCCAAAGAGAGAGAGGGAGAGAGAGGCAGATAGATGTAGGATGAGCTTTGTTAAGGTGAGGGGGTGGAGGAAGAATATTGAGCGGTTCAGGGCAGGAGATATGAAAATGAAATGCACCAAGTAGAGTGTTTGGGTGTGTGCGTGTGATTCTCTAATATTTTCCCTATGTAGGCTATATAATGGGTCTTTCTGATTAGGCTCTATTTTTAAGGCAGAGTTAGTTTCTTGCTAATAACACTAGAACAGGTACAGCAGCCTCAGACCACGCATCCACACATGGATTAATCACTGAGGCTAAAAACATATTTGTTCTCTCATCATTTGTGTGACAGGAGTACAGCTAATCTGAATGCTACTGAGCAGTCTTTCTATTTATATATCACTTATTTAGAGTATTGAAGGGTGAGACTTTTGAATATATACAAAATATATAATTTTTAAGTATAAACCAGAAGCAGTCTGTTATGTAGCTCTGGTAAATAATGGTCGTCTCAAGTGGACTGATGCATTTGTATATGTCTTTTAAATTCAAGCTGTTGACCTTTATTGAATCAGGTATTTTTTTTTTGTTCCATTTCTGAGTCTCTCCTCTGCATCTTTCCTTATACAAAAAGTAGTTTTATAACACTGTGTGTGCTTTGAATGTGTAATGCGACTGTAAACATTGCAGACAATGCAAACAGCTGATGTCACTGGTAGCACAGCACTGAACTATCTGCAAAACCGGGGGTCCAAACACTTTATGGCTGTTGCCCTATTTGTGAGTGTGTGCGCACGTGTTGTGTGTGTCTCCCAGGCTAATGGATTTACTGGAGATGGTGTCGGGTATTTATTACCACGTGTAATTGAATGCAATGATTATCGTTGTTGTGTAATGTGATTTTAATGTGGCAGCGATGGTTATGTATAAGGCCTATAATGACTTTGCCTCCAAGGGGGTATGGCTCCCCAATAAAAAAAAATAAAATTAAAAAAAAATGTAAAAAGTGGAAAAATTAATCAGAGTGTGATTTTAATTCCTCTGTCTTTCCCTTTTATTCTCAGGACAAATACATTTAATAATTTAATCAGTGTGCTGCTCATTTAATCAGACTGTTTCCTCAATAACGAGCTTGCCCTTTTTGAGCCTTTGTTTACATGGCCGGTCATTAAGTCAAAGGTCTGCGCACATCTTTGTGTTTGTATTCTGAAGGTATGCATGCTGACATCAAGGCAAAGCGAGAATCATAATTGCTAACATATTTCTGCAGAAACTGAATTAGGATCTAATTTTTGATCGGACAGCTGCAGAGTAAATGCATTACCCGAAAGTCTGAATAACTGATAACTACAAACAGAACAGCAGGTTTTCCCAGGTTTTACATAAACAGTGCAACTTATGGAAACTGTTTGCTAGACTGTATAGTAGTTATGGCCATAATCCACAGCATAAACCATCAGCTGTTAGTACACTCTTACTTTTTGACCGCTTAGTTAAGTTTGCACCACGCCAACGGAAAATTAAAGCACCTCCAAATGAGAAGTTCTTGTAAGCAGCTGCCGCAGAAATTGAATTCACAAAACGTTTTGTGACACTATAGTGTGAGTACAAGCTCATAGACTACACACAAGTCCGCGTTACACAAAGCTGGGGCTTTGCCTGATATTATTAGTTTTGCATTTGGGCTCTGTGCCCAGAGTAACAGTATGGATTTTTGCCTTGGCTCTCTATAATTGGATGAGTTAAATTTCTCCATTCATTATATGTGCATCTGACCTCCGGACCACTGCAGCTCCTGTGTTTTATTAGCACTCTCATCCCCTGATAATAGGGAACCCGATCGCTCTCAAACACATTCTCTCCTCCGAAACAAAATCAACTCTTTCTGTTGACTGTCCACATCAGACACAGAGAGACCGAGGCACAAAAACATCAGTTTTAAACCTTCAAAACCTTCAAATTCAAATTTTAAGGATTTTGCTGTAAAGTCCTGCAGAAACCAAGAATAGAAAAATTCAAGTTCTCTTGAATTTTTGTTTTTAACAATAATTTGCAGGCAAGCAACCTTTGTAATCAATGAATCGTCCATTATAAGGCTGGCAGCTCACCTAAAATTGACTTCTTCTTTTTTTTTTTTTTAAGTAAAATCACTATTTAAATCAATTTATACAAATGGTGACCCTTTTTCAACAAAAGGTGAGTCAAATAAATCAAGACAGTCACAGATGTTTTCCTCATGGTTCTGTAGGACAAAGGTGAATTGCAGCTTAAGCTTTCTAATCCTGTTACAGCCACGGGCTTTGCATGCTCACTGTGGTCATGTATATTTCATGGAGGCATATATATCTAACAGAGCCATGTATACCATATGTGGGTATGATCTATGGATACTGACAACAGTCCTTGACATTATATGCACAATTACTCTTTGCCCCAGCAGTAAATCCTCGGGTTGAGCATAATAAACAAAAAAAGAGGGGAATCTGCCTGGGGGTGGATTCAGCATGACACAAGGTCAAAGCCATTGTTGACTTCATCTGCAGCTTTATACAAATAGCGCAGATTGAGAATCCATTTGTCACTGAATATTTCACAGATAATGTATGCCGCAACAAATGTCGACACCCAGCAGCAGTGGCGTAGATATCAAGGGAGGAGAAGCTTTTTATTCCTCCATCCAGAAGTTCAGGCTTTCACATTCAGATCTCACTCCTCCCTAAACGACCAAGTGACACCTTATTGATCGCAGCCATCTTTCAAGGCCAAGATCTTAAAGCCTTGTGTGGCACATTCAATGACCTGTGTAGACAGTAATGTTGTTGGCAATGGCTCTCCGAGGATCTGATGAACAAGTATCTTCCTGACTACTAGCTATTGGATAAGAGTTTCCGACAGCTGCAGAACAATGCTAATGGCTGCTCTCTTATAGCAGCCAAAGTGTAATCAGCTCGGCACTCTGCTATTAAAACTTCACAGCAGCAATGTATGCAAACACGAATTCCATTTATTCCCCACCAGGTCCCAACTGTTAGGCCTTAAAGTTGCAAACTGTCTTACATCAAAAACTACTCTGCTGACACTTGATACACTTTAGATTACTCATATAATCCTGATTTCCACATTAATTAGTCTGATTTGCCAGCACATTTATTATTTAGTGGCATTAAACTCTTTCTACCCACTTTCAACACTCAGGGGTGGAAATCAGTTTTTACAGGTCATTTTTCTTTCTTCTAGTCGAATAATCTGCTACCACATAGTCGTGAGTACTGGCAGGAATCATTTTTTAACAGACTGTATGAATATCCTTGTCGATTGCCTGTTTTCAGAGATAATTCAGTTTACCGGTATCTAAACAGACTTTGAATTCTTGTAAGGCTTCTCGTCCACATAAAAATCCACCTTAAAAGTAAAGTCTAATGTAAATATCAGTATAGCAGTGATAAAGTGCACTGTCAATGCAACGAGAATGTGAATGAGGTGGGAGATTTTTTTCCGCTTGACAGAGAGTTTCCAAAAGGAGTTTTATTTGAGTGTATGCCGTCCAGCTGTGTACCAGAAAATGTCCCTATCTTCCAGTAAAATCACAGTGGGTGCTGTCATACTGTCCTAGAAGTTTTCCCATTAGTCACTATCTGTGGACACAGTGTGAGATTTTTTATTTATTTATTTAAATTTTTTTTTAGACACATCATCACAAGTCACCCCATCATCACTGCGGTTTGTCTCACTGCTGTTTGGTTCAAGAAGAAATGTTCTGACTTAATGAGCTGCACAGTATCGCAGAAGAAAAAAAGAGTACTGAGCATGCTGTAGTCTATGGAGCCTACTTCTTCTTTGATTAGTTTAGTTGTGTTTCCATTCAGTGCATTACATCCATCACTTTGCATTGCTTACTGTTAAATGGTGTAATTAAATCACCTCACTTTATCTTCTGAATGATCGGATCATGCGGTTTTATGGTGCTCTGTTCTAATGGTGAGGATGTAAAGTATTTACATTCAGAGTTACTAATATTAGAAATCAACATCACATGTGCTGATAGCTGGTTACTTTTCAGGTTATTAACGTGTCCACTGGCTACAGTTAAGAGTGGTAATCAACCCCATAATCTACAGTTTTGGATTAGTCTCTTAACACATGTTGATTTGAAATGGTAGGTGTAAAAAGGTAACAGTTTGTCCCTACACGGAGTTCAAAGGCAGAGTCTAGCTTTAAATCACCTTGGTTACAGCAGATTACAATTGTGATTGGATGTCATTGCATAAAACACATCATCAACTGCTGGCAGAATACAACCATAGAGATTTATGATCAGTTCCTTTGAGTTCATAAGTGGATGTTGGTCTGCAAACCTTAGTGTATTTCATCCCAGCAAACAGTATTGCACAGGTTGGGCTGTATGTCTGACTGAAAAGGGGTCCTGGTTGGATACCCAGGAGCTATGATCATAGACTGAACGGATCAAATGTAAATGTTATTAAAGTGATGTGTTCATGTCTTGTATGTTTTATACAGTAGGTTAATGGAAAGTGTTGATATAAATTAGATCTCTCTTAGAATTAGATTAATTGTAATGGCTGTAAATCATCTTCAAAATCCCGCAGGCAATTCTCGCCAAAAGAAAGAGTGAAAAACATTACTACATCTTCGTCAACTCTGTAAATCAAAGGCAAGTGAGTGGGCGATCGTTGATTCAGAGGTGTCTTGTTTGACTGACAGAAACAAATATTTGGGGGATGTCATTGATCTTGCTTCAAAAAAAAGAAGAAGAAGAAGAAGAAGTGCTTGATGGATGCACACAACTGAACTAGTGCTGATTCAGACTGACCTTGGAGATGCTGTGGATGTCAGGATGTCTCACACATTCTCATTGACATGCAGCTTATACCACCAACAGCACAAACATGATATGTGATGAGAATGGCAACACACACAATATCAATAACTGAAATATGCCTGTGTGTATCAGCTCGCGCATGTGTTCACATCTGTTTATTTGAATTAATGGCAATGCACGCTGCTCTGCAGTAAACACCGAAATAGTTTGAATAGTTTTCTGCGTATTACACTCCTGGAATGCACTTTTTTTTCTTAGTGGACTGTGATTTGCATGGCAAAATGCCTCTTATACTGCTGCTAATAAGGAGCTGTTTAACTGGAAAAAAAACCCCAAAACATATTCATGTAATCCTAATTCTGGTTGTGATTTCAAGGCTTCTGTCTCCAGGACCTATATGACATTCTAACCCCAAACAAAATAAGTGTATATTCATGGGAGTAAAGAAAACACTGAAAAGAAATCTGATGAGAAAGAAACATTTTTTCAGAGCAGAGCTGTTTGCAGTTACACATTTCCAAGGACTGAGCAATTTAACAATCACTTGATTTTCAAGTACACTTGGCGGACAGTGCAATTAAGTTTTTCTTTCTTGTTGTGAAGTTGTTGTTTTTTTCCTTCTTCTTTTTCGGGACTGTCATTTTGAAAACACAGTTTGATCGATGCATCAAATAATGTCCCGTTACTATAAAGTGTTTGAGCATATTGATTTCTTTTTTACTGACTACAGAAAACCAGGGTCATTAGTGGAAAAAATATCATTGAGTGGCCACCAGATATTACTGCATGGCCACAAGATCAATAACTCGTTTCTTGGAGTTTGTAATGCGTGGGAATGAGATAATTAAGTTCTGGCTAAGAGTTAATAAGGCATGGTAACATGATGACTAAATTGTAGCCACATCTTTGCAATGTGCACCAAAGAAAAGGAAATCTGCTGTGGGGCTAGTATCAAATGAAAACGGGATACATTTTATTTTTTATTAATTTTGAGATGACTAATAGCACTAATCTGCAATATTCAGGCATTTCAATTTCATGTTCTGTTTTTTTGTTTTTTGTCACACTTTTTAATCTGCCATAAGGACATGAAAGACACAGAGGGTACTGCTCAGGTACAGGATAGAGAAAAAGTAATGGAATGGATAAAAACAAACACCTAAGTGCTACCTTTAAATAATCAAAACTGTCATCACAAGTACAACATTGTTTATTCACATTTAATAACTACGGTATTTACAATAATTTACTTGCTGTCAGTAAATGTTGCATTAAAACAACTGTTTATGTAGTGATGGGGTTGACAGGATGTGCTTTTATTTTGGAGGGCAAGGCAGTAGCCCGTTAAGTGCATTACTGCTGGTGTTACTGTAGTAATTTTATGAATGATACAGCTTAAAGACCAAAGGCAGCACTTTTTTTTAAATCTGGCTACATCACCGTGGTAGCTAATTATGTACCAAGTTACTGAACAGGTAACTTGATACGTAATTGTCCTGTTGACTATGTCGTGTACAGGTGCGAGACAAAAGTAAAGCTAGCTAATTGTAACCTCAAAAAATATGCGCCATCAGAGGTACTATTTATTCTAATGAGTATGATGCTTGTTCCTAATATCTAAGTCTATGTTACGTGGCTAGAACTGAAGCTAATCACAGCCTATTTATCAGTGAGAATATTCAGTCTGTAGAAATTATTTCACTTTGACCAAAAACTAATGTGATTTCCTGTCATGGTCCTGGGCCATGTGGGCCCAGTATTCTTAGTTTTCGTGTATTTTTGTATTTTGTTCTTTATTTAGGCCATGCTTCCTGGGTTGATCTGTTACGTTGTTCCTTATGTGTTTTCCCTTCGTGACTCTTACCCCCTGTGTGCCCCTCTGTGTATTTATGAGCCCTCGTCTCTCTTTGTGCTTTATTCTATGTTTTCCCCAGCCCGTTATGTCTGCGTTCTCCCCGTGCTCTCTCTCCTCCTGTTTGAACCTCTGTGTACTTCCTGCTTTACTTTGCCCATCTCCCTTCAGTGTTACGTTCACTCCTGCCGTGTCTTGTTATGATTATCAGTGTCACCTGTGTTCCCCGTGTGCATCCACTTCCCCTGATCATCCCTCATGTGTAATTAGTCTCTGTGTTTCGTACAGTCTGTGTCGCGTCGTCTGTGTTCCCACCCTCCGTGTTTCCATGCCCGGTCTATTATATTCCAAGTCATAGCCTTACCTTAGTTTATTCCCAGTTTAGGTTTCTGTTTAGTTATTGCTCTTGTGCTGCCCTTATTCTGGTTTGCTTCTGTTGTATTCATCAGCCACAATAAAAGGCTCGCTTTTGTTTAAGTCCACTTCCTTATCACTCGTGTCTGCACCTGAGTCCTCCACGCACTTTCCACTCGGTCCGTCACAGCGGACCGTGACAGTACGACGCGACCATGTCGGACTCAGCGGACATTTCGGAGGAGGTGGGAGAGGAGCTGAACAGGCTCTGCCGCGTAATGGATCGCATCATCGGATGCACGGATCCGAGAGTGGTTTCCACGGGATTGGCGGCCGTGGACGCCATTATGTTGCGGGAGCCGCGGTTGCGACAGCTCCCCCGCCTCGTCGAGGCATTTGACTCCCTGGGCCCCCTGAAGGAGGAGCTTCGTGCCCGTGCGCTGGCCCAGAGGGTCCTGGATGCCGCCTCAGCACCCACACCTCCACCCCGTAAACGGGTGTCGGCGCCGCTGCCTCATGAGCCAGAGGCTGCGACAGGGGGAACGCTGAGGCCCACTTCCACTCAGCCATCGCCTCACCGTGGATCGGCTTCCTCGTTTCCGCCACCGTCATGCTGCACTAACCGGCACACGGAGGCGGTGGAGGCCATAGACTTCGGGGACGATGAGCGTCAGCAGGTGTTACGGGCTTATCGGGAGGACGAGCTCCGGTGGAAACCCTGGCTCATCCCAGAGGAGGAACTCTCACCTGCTGCACCGCCTACCAGCCGCTCGCCGTCTCCAACCCGCTCAGACTTCGCTTCCCCTGCCTCGCCGTTAGCGAGGATATGGGCAGAGGAGGATGTTGCCGCTACGCCACCCTCTGCAGTGGTGGCATCAGCGCCCATCGCGCCAGCTACCAGAAGGGGGCGGCGCCGGCGCCGCCGTTGCACCGCACTAACTCCGGTGAGTGACTGCGTTTTTGCGCCTCACGTCCCTTCTATGAAGCAGAGTGAGATGAGTGTTGATTTGCCGGGACCGGAGACTATAACGGAATTGGGCTCCAGAGCTGAAAAAACTGTGTGTAACTGTTTTGAAGGAGCACACAACGAAACCACAGACCATGTTCTTGTCTCTGTAGAATCCAGGACTTTTTCTAGTGTTGCTCCCATAGCCGCACCACATGGAGCAAAGGTTCATGAGACAGCGAAAGGGATTCACACGTCGACTGTACAGTCTGCTTCTGAGCCTGCTAGGAATGGCGTGAGCTTTCTCTCCGCCTCAGACTGTTATCTACTGCAGCAAACTCGTACAGCCGAGACGGAGTGTTACCCCCGCGTGCAGATCGTAGTGGAGTCTAGTTCCGTATTCCCTGATGGTGGGATTGCAGACAGTGCTCAAGACCAAATGCACAGGAACGTGAGCTCTGATGCTACTGCTTCTCAGTCGCAGACTGTTAGGCCAGCCATAAGCATGCCTGCCTCTTTATGTGACTCTGAATCCAGCTACGGACTTATGTGCAATCCTACCATGAACTATTGTGTTGACAATACCGACAGGGAGTTGGCATCTACTACTCGAGTTACCGAAAGTGTTCATGACCTGAGAAATTATGTTTTCAAAGCTTGTCATGCTAACAGTGTTCTATGTGCTGCCTCACCAGTCGCTTCTGAGCTTAAGACTCTCCCCAGGGCCTCCTCAGATGCCACGTCAGCTGGAGGGTCCGAGGGGCCCGTTCAGCCTCCCGTCTCCGCTGGAGGGTCCGAGGGGCCCGTTCAGCCTCCTGTCTCCGCTGGAGGGTCCGAGGGGCCCGTTCAGCCTCATGCCACGTCAGCTGGGGGGCCCGAGGAGCCCGTCCAGTCCCACGCCACGTCAGCTGGAGGGTCCGAGGGGCCCGTTCAGCCGCCTGTCTCCGCTGGAGGGTCCGAGAGGCCCGTTCAGCCTCCTGTCTCCGCTGGAGGGTCCGAGGGGCCCGTTCAGCCTCCTGTCTCCGCTGGAGGGTCCGAGGGGCCCGTTCAGCCTCACGCCTCGTCTGCTGGAGGGCCCGAGGAGCCCATCCAGCCACCTTCTGCTACGCCTGGTCCAGCCTGTGCTTCGTCTGCTGCAGCTCCGGCCTGTGCTTCGTCTGCTGCAGCTCCGGCCTGTGCTTCGTCTGCTGCAGCTCCGGCCTGTGCTTCGTCTGCTGCAGCCTCAGAGTCTTCGTCTGCTGCAGCCTCAGAGTCTTCGTCTGCTGCAGCCTCAGAGTCTTCGTCTGCTGCCGCCTCAGAGTCTTCGTCTGCTGCCGCCTCAGAGTCTTCGTCTGCTGCCGCCTCAGAGTCTTCGTCTGCTGCCGCCTCAGAGTCTTCGTCTGCTGCCGCCTCAGAGTCTTCGTCTGCTGCCGCCTCAGCCTGTGCTTCGCCTGCTGCCGCCTCAGCCTGTGCTTCGCCTGCTGCCGCCTCAGCCTGTGCTTCGCCTGCTGCCGCCTCAGCCTGTGCTTCGCCTGGTCCCGTGCCCACCGGGCCTCGGCCAGTACGCCTGACACTGGAGAGCCGCCGCCGCTGCCTTGCGCGCTGCCGGCCCCCTGAACTGCTTCGCCGCCGGCCCCCTGCCTTGCGCGCTGCCGGCCCCCTGAACTGCTTCGCCGCCGGCCCCCTGAACTGCTCCGCCGCCGCCGCTGCCTTCCGCGCGGTCGGCCTCCGGATCTGTTCTGTCACCGTGGCCACCTTTCCCGTGGCCGGCCTCCGGAACGGTTGGACTGGACTTTTGTGTTGTCGCCTCTCGGGTTGGCCTTCGGGCCTCTTTGGACATTTGCCTTTCTGTTCTGGACTCTTTTGTGTATTTGTGGACTCAGTTTTGTTCTCGTGCTCCTTGTTTTTGGTTCGTTTTGTTCCCTCCGTCCTGGTCCCCCGCCTCCCGCCCTGGGTGGGGTGTTTTCTGTTTCGCTTGTGTTTTGTTTCTCGGGTTTGGGCTGTCGGGAGCCAGCCCTTTAGGGGGGGGTGGTGTCATGGTCCTCGGCCATGTGGGCCCAGTATTCTTAGTTTTCGTGTATTTTTGTATTTTGTTCTTTATTTAGGCCATGCTTCCTGGGTTGATCTGTTACGTTGTTCCTTATGTGTTTTCCCTTCGTGACTCTTACCCCCTGTGTGCCCCTCTGTGTATTTATGAGCCCTCGTCTCTCTTTGTGCTTTATTCTATGTTTTCCCCAGCCCGTTATGTCTGCGTTCTCCCCGTGCTCTCTCTCCTCCTGTTTGAACCTCTGTGTACTTCCTGCTTTACTTTGCCCATCTCCCTTCAGTGTTACGTTCACTCCTGCCGTGTCTTGTTATGATTATCAGTGTCACCTGTGTTCCCCGTGTGCATCCACTTCCCCTGATCATCCCTCATGTGTATTTAGTCTCTGTGTTTCGTACAGTCTGTGTCGCGTCGTCTGTGTTCCCACCCTCCGTGTTTCCATGCCCGGTCTATTATATTCCAAGTCATAGCCTTACCTTAGTTTATTCCCAGTTTAGGTTTCTGTTTAGTTATTGCTCTTGTGCTGCCCTTATTCTGGTTTGCTTCTGTTGTATTCATCAGCCACAATAAAAGGCTCGCTTTTGTTTAAGTCCACTTCCTTATCACTCGTGTCTGCACCTGAGTCCTCCACGCACTTTCCACTCGGTCCGTCACAGCGGACCGTGACAATTTCCAAATGTAACTCTCGCCCTGTCTGCCTGATGTACAATAGCACCAAATGGAATTTCTGCTACTGTAACAAAGCATTTTATTCTATTTTGTACAGTTTTTTATTCTATTTTGTATAGTACTTTATTCTATTGTATACTGTATTTTATTCTTGTTGTATAGTATGTTATTCTTTTTTTTCTTATCCTATTCAATTGTGTTTTTCTTCATTTTTACTGCTCCTAAACTTTCTACCGTGACCAAAGATTTCCCATGTGTGGGTCTAATAAACGTTTCTCTTATCTCTTATTTCTCTTATCTTAAATTCAGTGCTTCAGTTTCAGAAAAGTTATAAAATGTATCAAAGCAAGTCAGAACCGCCTTGCAGGGGTCAGTAAACTACGATTCTGTATCACCAATTGAGCTGACACATTTCTTCACAGTAAAAATATAACATATTTCGAATTTCAATTCATCACTCCAACAGACCTGTTACCAATGATTTTTATTCTAGTTTTTCTGTCATTTCAAATCCCTCACTCAGCTTTTTCTTCTTGTTTTTAGTGAACAGTAGATGGATCACCTGAAGGGAGAGATGCATCTCTCGCCCTGTATCAGGTCTTTGCTGTATTTTTTCCTATTTCTTAAGGACATGACTGTCAGATGCTGCTCATCTCTGTAGATAGCTTTTTTTATAAGGTTTTATAAGGACACACCATGCAGAGATTCACCACGTTTTAGCTAATAGCTTTCTTATTTTGGATAATTCTTTGTAGATTTAACTAAAGAACAAATTGTGTGGTTTTATGACAGGCAAATAGTAACAAAGATATAATTAGTCAAAGTAAAAAAAAAAATGACAAAGAAATGTCCAAAAAAAATTCTGATAGGCCTTCAGGAGTTTTGAAGAATTAGCACTCAAAACCAATTTAAAAAGAAAATGGAAAAAAAAAAAGTCTGGCTTCTTGGAAGGAAAATATAAAGAACTTTGGGATGGCTCAAGAGTTTTGCATTAACATTCAGTATAATCAGATCACAAACTATGAGACGGGGACAATTTAACTAAAAACAAGTTTTTAATAAGCCTAAACTGACTTGGTTTTTCCAGAAACTATGTTGTGTGTCAGTGTGACTCATGTTGCAAATTAAATAATTCAAATGAAAATAACTGCACATAACTGTATATGTCATATACAGACTATTCAGCAGGAGAACTATTCATTCTAATTGCGCTACAGGAACAGACACATCATGCAATCATTTGTTCTAATACGCACAAAAAATAAGAAGTAAACATTTGACAACCTGCAGGTTGGCCGGGTTTTCCAGTGAGTGTCTCACATTCTGTGGAAGGAGTAACACTGCTTTGTCTTGGACTCCAACTGGCAACAGTTGTCCATGTTCTGCTCTTTGGAGATGGTGGTGAGCTAGAGGGCCACTCCATTCAGAGCCTGCAGCAGAGCAGTTTCATGCACCACTACAACAAGTTAAGGGAGGTTGTAGAGCAGGAAAAGGACTACAGTCATTGTATGCAGATGCTGGAGCCTGTCAGCGTGACAACAGAATCACTGGTAAAGCAGCTGAATGACTCTGAGGCCTACCATAACAGCAGTCTGCCTAGCCTGCAGACAGGGAGCTTAAGACAGGACAGGAAAAGCTGTTTAGCAGCTTATTTTTATTAACTTATTTGATTTGATACTTAAATATAGTATTAACAATAGCAATCTCAGGTTTTGCATTTTAAGTCATTCATCAAACAGTGAAAAAGACACACTGATTGGATCCACTGTAGCAAAACATTTGCTATGTTTTTACCTGCTTAAGCAGATCTTTTAGTCAAATGAGTGAAGTCCAGGTTGAGGACCTGAAGTAAGCAACAACTGACATTTTATAGAAACTACACCTTTTTTGACACATCTGAATTTAGCGCATGAGTTATGTGACTAAGCACCAGACCAGAATTGGAATCCAAATGTCTTGACATTTAATTGCCACCTGTAGGTCATGGGCTTAGCAATCCAAAACCCAGCAGTAGATCAGCTAATCAGACTGCTGACAGATTCCCAGCTTCTCCCTCCCTTCAAGTTCTCTCTCTCGCTTTCTCTCTCTCTCTCTCCCCCCTGGCACCTGATGTCAGTGTGAGGTGCCATGCAGGCGGTGATGACCTGGTCAATAATCAGTAATAAAGATGGTGTGCTGAGCATGATTGTGGAATGATTGGTCTGTCGATAGCGTATTGAGCAGACACACCGAGGGCCAGACAGATGCACATTTTGGAAGCAACTGAAAGGCAGCGCTACATGGCTTGAAATGTGTGAGTTATATTAGAGCAATAAAAACACTAAAACACTGCAGGATTGAGGCTCTAGGCAGGAGCCTCAAACACTTTGCTCATGAACTTCCCAGTTGATTTTTTTGTGGTAGATCATCTAATATAAAATGAATACACGCGATGTGCAATCCATAGATATATACGGCACGAACACGAAGCACCAAAATTTAACCCAATACACCTGCAGTGGTAATCCAGACATCCCACTGCCCTCCGATGCCAAATGCTTACTTGCCAATTGGGTGACAATAAAATGAGTTACAGTTCTGTCAGGTTTGTTTACATCAGTCATGGCGTAGGTGATGTGCAGTGATGTTAAGAGAAATCTAATCACGCCCAGCTGGTGTCAGACTGCTCAGTGTCACTCCTGCAGAGATGAAGCATAAACCTCAAAGTGACAACCACAAATTTCAAAAGCCATCACAACATTTCAGTTGGACCCGGAGAGCTTCAATTAATTATAGACACTAGACACCTTAAGCAGCAACCTTTTTATCATAAAGCCCGAATTTTGTGGAAAGTGTGTTTCACTCCGTACTTGTGAACCTACCTGGATACACCTCAACACACAGCTCTCTCGTTGGAGCCAAGAAGTAAAAATCAACTCACTAACTGTAGGAAGGGCTAAATCAGCAACAAAAGTGATTTATTTATCACATTAATCACAAAAATGTAAAGTGATGAGACTCTAACTTATGAAGTGAGGAAAAAGTGTTTAGCGATGTAAAAAAATTCAATAACAATATTGTTTTGCTACAGTCTGACTGAAATTTCACGCTATCTTAAAAGAAAGTACCTCTTGAAATTTAAATTTGATTTAAACTAACAAAAAATGGATGATATTTTTATTTGAAAATGTTAGATTTTTTCCTACAATATAGATAGTTGGCTATAATGCTGATTGTATGAAGTGAGATTATGTGTTTGACTGAGTTAGACGTTAATTTTTATCTATTGGTTTTTTTCTTTCTGTGACTTAATTGTAACTAGGAAGAACCAAAAATGATTTGAAAACCGTTATGCATCAAACTCCACGTATACGAAACCAAGAGTGTCCCTACTTATATTACATTTCAAAGAATAAAAAGTGTAAGAAAAGCAAAGTGTAGCTACATTTGGCTGACGCTGTTAGAATATGAAAGTTAATCACTCCATTACCTCTGAAATCAAAATGTACAATTTACACAAATTCGCACTGTCTTGTCAGCTGTGGTCTGGTTTTCTGGCCTGTATCATTTTTAAAAAAATGTCTGTAACATAAGATTGTATCACAGCATTGCCTGATTTCTAAATTGAAACACTCAATTCAAATGAGACAGACAAAGCTCAGGCTCTGAGGGATGTGGGCACTGCGTTAATGCTACTTAGATGGGCCATGGGGTTGCAAATTTTCACCACTGCACTCCATATTCCCCAGAGGAAATTGAACATTGTCATGGATGGATTAGCTCTGTAATGGTGAGACACATAGCTTGAGCAGAGGAGACCAGCTAAAAAACGTTGGGCAAATGAGGGAGGGAAAAGGTATGAAATTCATTTCATACCTCTTCAGACACACTCACTTGAGGAGTGCCTTTCTGCAATGCTAAGCCAATACATAAGCAACTTTTGAGCAGTTTTAGGTTATATAATACTACTTTTAGAAGTTAGAACTCACTAACTTCAATCTGTGGTTGCACAGGGGCATATTCCAATCATTATCTAGAATATTGTACATAATGGTCTGTTTTATAGGCATGTGGCTATCTATCAGTTATTACAGTAGATAAATAGATTTAAAATATATCAATTTAGATGAAGTGCTTTTTATGCCACTTAGAATTAATCTACATATTTAAAAAATCTAAACTTTAGACTAATCCATGTAGCTGTTATCTCTCTAATGCAAACTGTGTATTGTTTCATGTCTCACATAACGGAGTGATTTGGGCTGTGACAGGCTTGCCTTTTTAAAAATGCAAGAGGTAAGACTACACTTAAAACGCATGAACAGTGCGTTGAAGGTATCTGTTGCACAGATGACATGCTATATAGACAAAGATCAACTCTGTGCAAGTGCTTTTAAGTTTTTTGAAGATAAGAAAAAAGATGCCCACTTAGAAAATCCATCTGTATACTGTAAACACTGCTGTAAAAATGTGAAAGTTTTAAAACACACAGATATTATGCGTTCATAAATAATTATATTCAATATGTAAACCTTAGCCTGGGATTTCAAAAAAATTATAATCTATGTGTTTTTATACACCACTGTTACGGCTGCCGTCGTGGGTTGGGATTATGACATGCAAATGTGAGTGTGCAGGTGCGCCTCCAGGAGTGGTGACTGGATGCTGCACTGGAGGCGGAGTATAAGACGGCGCGGTTGAGGACGGCAATCATCCATCCTCGGTTTACCCCAACCGGCTGGGGCTGGGACTTGCCCTGTGTTGCTTTGCTGGTCCAGGAGGAAGTAGGGGTGGATCGCCTTTTCAGTTGGGTACAGTTTTCTCATGTTTAGTTAGTCAGGGAGGTAAGTGATTGTTGTTTGGTTATGTTTCTTTGGGGCTAGGTAAGCTCCTCTGAGTTAGTTTCCCTTTTTGTTTGTTATTTTGGCGTGGGTCCACCCCGAAGCCCAAGTGACTCCTGTGAGCCCATTTTTCGTTTCGTGTTTGTAAATAAACCATTTCATGTTTTAACTTATGGTGTGATGTGCTGCTTGGGGTCGAGCAGGGGATGGATCGTTCTTCTTGTTGCGGTCGGGTTTTCCTTGATCGGCCGTAACACCACTCAGGTATAACATTATGGCCACCTGCCCAATACTGTCTTGAGTTGGTTCCCCTTTTACGGTGGCCCCTAGAGACAAAGCACGTACAAACTCCAAAACACTTGCAAACTCCAAAACACTTGCAAACTCCAAAACACTTGCAAAATCCAAAACACTTGCAAACTAAAAAACACGTACAAACTCCAAAACACGTACAAACTCCAAAACACGTACAAACTCCAAAACACGTACAAACTCCAAAACACGTGCAAACTCCAAAACATGTACAAACTCCAAAACACTTGCAAACTCCAAAACACAACGGAAGTGCTCCAGGACACTAGGAGCAGTGTTGAGCTCGATTTGCAAAATAAACGGCAAGTTTGTCTGTATGGGACGGTCTAGTCTCCGTCACGCTTCCCAGGTTGCCTAGCAACCATGATACTAACCGCTGGAAACGTGTCATACAACTTGGTTTGACAGAAATGAAGGAGAACATATTTTGTTCATTTGTTTGTTTGTTTCTACAAGAGCTTTGTGTGATTTGATAAGTATCTGAGGCTGAGACCACAGGACAGTAAAACATGATTTTTGGGCTTCATTTCTGTACTGAACAGTTATTTCAAGATTAGTTAGTAAATAAGAATTAGCTGATGTTGTTCATGAGACTAAAGTCATATCACTTTGGTAATGTAAATATAATATGGCCAATATTATAGTTATTATATTAATCATTATTAGCTATTACAGCAGTGAACATGAACTCTGTGTCAAATACTGAGCTTCAGTACAGATTCAAGTTGCAGTTATTTATATGTCTTATCACCTTAAATCTTCACTCAAAGACAAGTATCTTTGACAGTGCATATATAGGTGTATCATATATAAGAGACAAATGTTGTTCCTTCATGCTGGCATTACTAAATTTGGCTCATTGCTTACATATATTTATAAAAAGAAAATGTACAAGCTGTGATAACTGTTTCTGATAAAATGAAGAGTAGACTGATATATGAAATATTCCTTTATTGGTCATAACTGCTTTCAGTCATACAGAATAGATATCAGAGCCTTAAACAGGCTGACTTCTGCTAAATGGGTCAAACTGGGCAGAAAGTCTACAAACACATAACATCCTTACAGAATATGATGTAACACTATAGATCAACTTAGCTCAGAATATATAAAGCATATAAACAATTACAGTAATATGATGCAACAAACACAGCAGTGCTAATAATCCAAAAATAGTCAAAGCTTCATAGAACTGGAACAAACATTTATTTTTAGGTCCATTCTGCTGCTGATACATACTTTAAGTTTCTGAATATTACACTTGTTGCTGCCTTTCATAGTGTGTAACCTGAAGGCCCTGAGTACTTTCTCCCACACTGAAAACACTGGAATGATCAAATTATTTGAACATTACCTAACAAGACTGATTCAGGACAGACAATTAGTTATTTTAAACTTTCCTAGCAGTCCTTCACAAACAGGGAACAGTCTGTCTATTCTCCCCATCTGTCAGCTGCTGCTGGCTCTTCCTCCTCCTCTTCCTCACACACTGCTTTGTCCTGGTGGATCATCAGGGGTGCAAAGCCTCACAGATGATGTGCAGCAGTGGGTCCCTCAGTCTGTCCTCACTCTGGACACTTGCAGTTGTCACACATGGAAATCAAATGTGTGATAAGCTGCAGGATTCAAACACAAGTGTAACTTATTAACACATGTTCATACTTTTATTACACAATCAGAGAGAAAGAAAAAGAGAGAGAGTGCAGGACAGACAGACAGGTGGCAGTCTCAGGTGTATACACTGCTACAAAACAGCACAAGAGAAGGAGGATTTAGTGTTTGTGTTATTACGAAACAAGAAGAGTTCCCAGATGGTACAGTGAACACATGTGTGACTCCTGTGATTAAAGCATCTTTCTTTCAGCGTAACGAGTGAACCGTCAGCTCGTTCAAACACACGTTAAAGTCCGTTTGGCTCGACACCACCGAACAGAGGCAGCAATATAACATAGCTAACATTAACAGTGCAGTGGATCCTGCTTGTGCCGTGATATTCAGGACCGCAAACCGAGCAGCATCACTGACTTTCAGCTTGTTGTGTTTGTGGATATATGACTGACTTTAATTATCCACAAAATCATCACAATCTCTGTAAGATTAAAGTCGACTATATATTTTTTTTTTTAAAGTAAAGGCTTTAAAACCAAGTTAATTCTGAAAGTACAGACATCGCTAATGTCACATAACTTTCCCGACATGTGGCCAACAATAATGGTTTAATGTTCTTCATTAAAAAAAAATATTTGCGCATAAATAAGTGACATAATATTCAGTACTTACTTCTGAAAGTTTACTCTTCCTCCGCTCCACTTTCTCCGTTTTTTTTCGGCAAAATTATCCACACCACCACCGCACTATGAAGTCTGGGATATGCTGGGCCATGAAGGCTACACCGACCCATCCTTAAAATTCAGGGAAATTAAGGACGCATTTGAGGGCCGCATTTCGAGCAGCCTTTGAATTGGGAAAGCCTTCTCTTGTCGCTGTGACGTAATCGGCCTTAAAATGCGGCCTTTAAGGCTGCAAACACCAAATCCGGTCATTGGTACTTCCTGGCTTGTGTACTTACTAGGTAACAAAAGCTCAACACTGCCCCAAGCATCCTGGAGCACTTCCGTTGTGTTTTGGAATTTGCATGTGTTTTTTAGTTTGCAAGTGTTTTGGATTTTGCAAGTGTTTTGGAGTTTGCAAGTGTTTTGGATTTTGCAAGTGTTTTGGATTTTGCAAGTGTTTTGGAGTTTGTACGTGTTTTGGAGTTTGCATGTGTTTTTTAGTTTGCAAGTGTTTTGGATTTTGCATGTGCTTTGGAGTTTGTACGTGCTTTGTCTCTAGGGGCCACCGTACCCTTTTGCTGACCTGTCAAGGTGTGGACTCCATAGACCCCTGATAGCAACAGAGTCCTTAAATCCTGTAAGTTGCAAGCTGGGGCTTCCATAGATGGGAATTTGGAGGTGAAGTCAATCCTTCAAACTTTTCCTGAACCATTTTTTCTTTGTGACAGGGCGAATTATCCTGCCGAAAGAGGCCACAGCCATCAAGGAGTACCATTTCCACGAGAGGGTGTGGCTGGTCTGTAACAATGCTTAGGTAGGGTATACGTGTCAAAGTAACATTCACATGGATGGCAGGACCCAAGGATTTCCAGCAGAACATTGTTCAAAGCATCACACACATTACACAACAACCTGTGATGCATTGCGTTTTCTGACACCTTTCGATCAGAACCAACATTAACATTTTTATCATTATTAGCTCCAGTAGGTAATCTGTTGGATCGGACCACACAAGCCAACCTTTGGGAAGCAAAGGTTGGCTTGTGTGGTCACATGCATCAATGAACCTTGGCCGCCCATGACCCTGTTGCTGGTTCACCTGTGTTCCTTCCGTGGACTAATTTTGATAGATGCTGACCACTGCAGACTGCTCACTCTCTTATCATATATAAATCGAAAAGAATTTTAGTTAATAATATTGGCATAAACCCGAGCTACGAGCAAATCACTGGGGATTGAGGTAAACAAACCCAGTATGCCACATAAAAGTAAAACTACAACACTACTACAAAAACAACCTTACAATTTTTCTTAATGCGGGAATGGATTTTAGCACAAAGGGTTAAAAAAGAACAAGAAAGCATTTTTATAGTAAGCGACGACTCTCCTCTACAAGGACAGTTGCAGACACACACTTTATTTACTAGCTTTGTCTGTGTGATGGCTCATATGTGTGCCTAAGATGTGTGCATAAGATACAAAGATAATTAAAATGGCAAGCCTGGGAATGTAACAGACAGTAAGGTGCCAAAAGTTTTACTTTTTCTGTCTTGCCTCTATCTAATTCATTTACTACAGTGTCTGGTTTTCTGGCAGGGTGGTCAGAGATAATGTTAATCTTGGTCAGCAGCAGTGGGAAGTCATGCAGCTCCACACAACACAACGGATTGGAATGATAACGAAATATAGTCAGAGGCAGACACAGGGAACTTATCTTGGTGCTGAAAAGTTTGCAAGTGGCCATGTGTGACAATACAATCCTTGAGTCATTCTGTTATGTTGATTTTATTGCATATTACAATCTGATGCTAAACACTAAAACCTGACAACACGACAAACCCTACGCCAATGTTTTAATGTCATGCTCACATGTTTTCCATGTGTATAATAATATAAAATAATATAAAGTAGGTTCAGAATGAAAAGGCAAACCCAGGTAAGAATGGGTGAGAGCTGACAAGTGCTAGTTACCAGTGAGTTAAATAGAGCAGGTGAATAAATAACCTTTTCTCTTTTTTAATTTCAGTACAGGGATCATTCAAGTTTCTAATTGACAACTCAGACTCCCCGCTATTATGACTTCATTATATCTGAAGAGATAAAAATTAATGAGTAGCAGAGGCCCTGGATGGATATGCCAAACTTAGCATTCATTTACATTAAAGAGGGAAACTCTCAGTTGGCCAGAAGCATATCTGTAATGACTTTAATCTACGAGAACTTCTAATTTAATGCCATAGTTCATTCATTGTTATTATTCTTTATGACCTTGTATATTTATTACTTTAAGCTCCCGTGTTCCAATTCCGCTTGATGATCCCTCATTACGCACATTTATTCTTAATGTTTACTTTTTCTAAACCCATTCTTCTGTAATTTCTTGACCCCCTTTTAGTGCTGCAGTTCCATTTCCACTCTCTCCTTTCTCTCCTTCTCCTCCGACAGGGATAGGTTTCATTACTGTAGTCAATCTGGGCCCAGTGGACAGCTCCTCGGCGGCACTCTGCACCTCAATATAATCCTTTTAATTAAAGGCCTGCCCCCCCCCCCCACCGCTGCCGCCCTGCTCCCGCCTCTGCCCTTTTCTCACATGGCGCCAGCCTTTTGTTCACCCAAGCACTCACCAGCTCGCTTCATGTCAAGCCACGCTCTTGCCATTTCAAAAGAGGAGACGTCACCTTTGTCTCTACCCCTTTCATGTGGCTTTAATCTCTGCCGCAATATTGCAAAAAGTGTTTTGTGTCCGTGTGGGTGTGTGTGTCAGAGTGACTGGTGCTGTCTGTGTGTGAGGTTCATCTAGCTTAGGGCTCATCAGGGTTAAATCAGCCTTTAAAAGAGCCTGATTGCCTGTGATTGGGTGCTGATAAGAGGCCAAAAGGTGGGGTGGCATTTAGGCTGAACTGTGCTGTAGATTCTCTATATTGATTCGCCATTATAAAAGCCCTTCCCACCTGTTATTCTTCTCTGGTTTTGTTAATAGAAGGCATCTTCTTCAAACTTGTTGAATTTGGCGATTTATGTCTTTCCTTTTATTTACTGTGTGTTATCGGGCTGTGATGCCTTTTGTCTGTCTGTCAAAAAGAAATAATAGCGAAATCTGTCCATACAACCCTACGCTAAGCAACAGCAGCAGTTTATTGTTACCTATATGCAAAAAAAGGAAACTGAGTTAATCAGTTGACTTGAGTCAGACAGGCTCATTACTTGGATTACATATCACCAGCCATAATGTTTTTTCCTCTTCTGTGCATCTGTTTTGTTTTGGGTCGTTTTTTTTGTTTTTGTTTTTTCATTCCAGGGCCATTAGAGGAGCTTTATCATGCCATCGTCACCACCCCAGCCCCCAACAAGCCCAGCTTGGTTCTTGTCTTCTCCTATTCCCCCGATGACTCCCTGATTGATAAGAAAAACTTCTTAGCCCTCCCTCCACCCGTCTTGCCCTTGACCCGTCTCCATGCACTATTCATTGAGGTTGTTAAAAGTCACATCGGGCTTGCTTGGATTGTCTGCTGTTTGAAGCAGGGGGGGCGTTATCAATCACACTGCAGAGGATCTCTCCACTTCCTGGCCCCCAACCTCTAGGGTTTTATGCATGCGTGCTGGTTTGCGAGAGTGAGTGCACTCTGTCCCGAGTAGACAGGGCATTTATTCACTCAACTTGCAAGTCTGTTGGTGGTTGGCGGCCATAGCTAAAATGGTCTCCACCTCAGTCTGTCTCGCTTGCTCTCTTGCTCTCTGTCCCATCTTTCAGACTGGGATGTTAGCATGCGCAACAAGCAGCCAAAGCCTTGGCCCCTTTGACAGGCAGACTGTGGGGAATAAGACAAGTTGGAAAAGAGGAAGATGAAGGAGAAAAAGGACCGAGTCACAGTGGTGCCCTAGAAGGGTCAGCTCGGGTGTTGGCGCTGCCTCATTAAGAATCATGCAGCGCTGAGTTTAATGACCATGCACGGATGAACGACGCAGGCCGGAGCTGTGCTGCATAGAGGACGCTATCATGAAGACAGAAATTGGAGACTGGAATGTCTGTTTGTGGAATCAAAAGTACAATTAGAGAGATATGGCAAAGCATGCACACAGCACTGCACACGTGCTTTGACCTTTCGTGTCACTCACAAATCATGCCAGCCTTCCTTCCATGTTGTCTCTCATTATGTTGTGATCGATTGAAGGAGACAACGGGTTATTCACGAGCAACACTTGCAGGTCAATACGGTTCTCCCTATCTGCCTTCAGTGGGTGACTGTTTTATTCTCTCATTAAATGGGATTCGACACTGCCATCCTGTTTGCATTTGGCCGTATCTCTCCATGACAACCAATTAATGCATGTTCAGGCACCCCTACAGTAACCCAGTTAAAGGATACAGAGTAATTCAGCTAAACACGGGATGGCAGCTTGGTGTCTCTTTTTACCACCACCTCCTTGAAGCATAAAGGGTTAACTTCCTATGGCCACATTTTCATTTCCTGTAGTGGGCTGTTCATATTGGTTGGAGGTGTTTATGTGGAACTCTCTTTCTCTGTTTATTACACTGCCAATGACAGATCAGGCTCTCTGACCCCTCTGGCTAGCTTTAAATAAAAGGAGTTTATTCCAAGGCAGCAGCCTCACTGTAGACCGCTGACATGAAAGCGCCTGAAGAGTGCCAGGAAAGCAAACGGCCTGTTAAAGGGAAATTATATTCCTAAACAAGGTTTGACAATAAACGCATGAGGGGGACAGATAAACAAAAGGTACTGTACCTCCTCTTATTGCTTTTCAACAGAGTGTATGAAAAGGCACAGGGGATTTGGTGTGCTTACTGTGCTGTGTTTACTGGTTCTACTAAATATTTTTGCTCACCTTTGGCTTTCCTCTGCTACATCTGACTCTACCATATGCTGTTTATTGGCTGGCTTTTCGCAGATCTCTAATTCAAAGTCACATTAACCTCACTTTGTGATGGAAGACTATTAAAGTTAAATACGCTATAATCAGACATCCCTGTCAGTTTGAGGACATAATCAATCAGTCAAACTGTCAGTTTCCATTTTGTTTTAGAAATGGCTTCTTTCAACTTTGAGAACGGGAGCCAGAGTTTCTTAAAAACACAGCATAGGCATGCTGACGACATTATAATTTGCAATATATCCAGACACAATTCATGTAAAACTACTCCATCCATGTGTATCAACTGAGAATTTCTAAATTAGCCATAATTTTGCAAGAAATCATGAGTGGATGTGGCCATAGGTCATGTCCTTAACAACGTCTATTTAATGGATCTGATTCAAATTACAGTAGCAGAGCAGCAAATTGCCCAAGGATAATGTGAGGAGAAAAAAATGATGCAATAAATGATCCAAGAAGTATAAACACTGGCATTTTTCTTTTAATAAAACATTAAGATTTATTAGATTGGCAACGGGAATAACCTTGAAGCGAAAACGCTCGGTAGCCTTTCGAATCCTATGGAGTAGCGCATGAGAAGGGGGGAAAGCATCCTTGTACGCTGAGATGTTTTGTATCATTACATGCAGCCATTATGTCAGGCACTACTGAGCATGCTCTGAGCTGTCCAGCAGTCCATCGGGGGGCGTTGTTATCTCTTCACAGAGTCGTTTCAGTCTCTGTGTTCCCCCCAAAGAGTCAATGTTGCAGCACATCAGAAAGAGCCCTCGCCTCATTAAGCCATTGATATTCTGTGATGCTGGCGCCCTGCTGAACACCATATATAGGGACGGCAGTGCCAGGAGAAGGACACAGTGTGTGTTTTATGACGAGAGTCTACTAATACGGAGGAAAATGATATTATCATGTGGATATGGGCACTGTCTAGTATGTGGATGTGTGTCTGTGTGGAGTTGTGCGATTAGTGTGTTCACTGGAAACTGTGTGACGGAGAGTGAGAGTGCAAGTATGTAAGTGTGTGTGTGTGTGTGTGTGTGTGTGTGTGTGTGTGTGTGTGTGTGTGTGTGTGAGCGTGAGCGCGTGAGAGAGAGAGAAACTCAGTATTGCATCCACAGCCCTGGGCAAACCCACTGTTATAAATACAGCATTCTAATGGTGACTTTATGGTGTTGCCTGTGTGAGACTATGGCCCCCGGGGGACCACTTCCCCACAGATATTCTCCTCCCTCATCTTCCTCCCCCTTCTCCCCTTTTCTTTTCTCCCCCGCTATATTCTCCCGTTTCCCCTCACTCAGAATTTACAGCCTGACTGGGTAAGACGGGAGCTGTAAATCCCCTCCACCCCACCCCCACCTTCACTGAATTATTTATCTGTAGGCCGCGTGACACAAGCAGCAGATGAGGACCCTGGTTAAGGAGATAAAAGGTGGAGAAAGTTGGGGCCTAATTGACCATGATGGTGAGGTAATGGAGAAATATTCGACGCATGTTAGGGCGGAGCGATTTTACTACATTAAGAAGTGTTATGTGCGGTGGTGTTTTAGTAAATAAAAGGAGACTGGCAACGCGTTCGGGCGCTCGGGTTTGTTCGTGTGTCTGTATGCGCTGCACAACAGGATTACTGTATGAATGCTATCGGTGTTAGGAGCTTAAGACATCTTGAGCTATGTGTGAGTCAGCAGCAATGTCAATGAGTCATTTGTTTCATTTTGCATCTCCAAACAAAACGCAGACCTGAAAACAGCGGGAAGGAAAACTCTTTAATTAAATCATCCAGGCTTTCAGCAACACGCTCATCTCGCTGTGCAACGTCTCTATCTTTCCTCTGTTTTCCCACACTGATGCAACCACTTCCTATATATTGTACTGTTCAAATGATAAATGGTGATAAGAGCGGGCCATTAATACACTGCACCACAAAAGTCAAAGGGGACGGGACGGAAAAGTGAATGTGATGTTCTCTCAATGCCTCCACCCCCTCTTCCCCGACTTCAGTTCTAATAGCGCTGCAGCCTCTGTGAGTGCAGCCCGATTTTTCTCCCTTTCATGCACTGTATTAAGCAATGACATGGCAGGATTGCGCCGACCCCAGGATGTCAACCACCTCATTCTGATGACCTCCAAGTTTCCTTCTAACAAATGCCTCTGGCTCAGGGCCAGGGGCTTCTATAGAGTTAGGGTGTCTGACAAGAAAAGCGAGGGACAGGGGTGGTTGGGCAGGAGAGAGAGAGAGGAGGTAAGGAGGAGGATATCTGCAACACTAATAGATCGTTATCGCTCCCCCTCACCATTGGCCTGGAAGAACACCAGGAGCAGCATGTCTACTGAGATAAATAAAAGAAAGCCTCCAGATCGATCCTCCCCACCCCTCTGGTTTTCAAGGGGCCTTGGTGTGACCTTTCCACATGATAACGTGGTCACAAAGGTCACCTCCCACCCCACCCCCACAGAGGCGAGCCGAGGGTGGGTGGTGGAGAATCGGGATGGAGGGGAAATTATTCTCCCCACCCACCACTCCAACTCCAAAGGAGTCCCAAGGAAGATTGACAGAGTCACAGCAGCGGATTGATCAGATGACGATTGTCAGGTTGACCTTTTCTGAAATGCATCAGGAGGTCAAAAGATGGCACGTCCTCCCCCTGCTCAATGCCGAGGTAAGCGGTGCCACATCCCTCGCGTCACTGTCTTATTTGTGTCAAGTGACAGCAAGGGAGCAATCTAAAGAGCAGTGGTGCTGGGATCACATCTCTGTTATTCCTCAGTTGAGAAAGGTTACAGAAACAATCTATAGGAATTTAGATTCACTGCCTGTCATCAGCATTCTCCATAACAAACCGTTGTCTCCTGAGGAGAAATCCACATTCATTCTCAGAAAACAATGAGACAATGTTTTCCTTAGGCCATTTGGTAAATGTGTATCGTTACCTGGTAGAATATATATTTCTGCTGACAGTTGTTCCCTTGATGGTTGTTTATTGTGTCAAGGCAAACACAGGATATACACGGATGATAATATGGTGTTTGAACAAAGACTCATAAAAAGCGTCTTTGCTGATGTCTTTCTCATCCTGTCTTCCAGAAAATATACGTTTCATTTGCATTACTTTCACTGGGAGGATTTGGCTCTCACTGCATGTCCTTATTAACGTGCAGCTGAATTACTCCTACTTTCACTTTGCAAAAGTCAATAACCTGAATTCGCAAGGTTCTTTGAAACCAAACAGCATGTTGGTGGTTTACTTTTTCTATTTTGAATAGGAACCTTATTATACACTCGCACGATACACAAAAATGCATCCAATTTATTTCCTCCTTTCATCCAGCTCAGTGTCGTCAGTTTTGATTGAATAGGGACAGCCTGTTCTGCAGCTCATAACCTTGACACAGGTAAATAAAGACGTAAGCAAGAGTCCAGATTAGGTCTTATCTTGAGTAAAGGTACTGCTTGGTGTCAGGTGCAGGGGCGAGGTGATGAAGATAATAAGCCTTTTTTCAGATGGGAGAGGACACCTTTAATTCCCTCTGTGCTCCACTGAAGAGAAAGTATTCCTCAATGTCTTATCTCTGCATCATCTCCTCTCGCTGAGCGAAGAGCCTGGACACATCTTAGAGATAGCAAAGCAGCACCTATAGATTGCAGGCTAGCACTTCATATCCAATCACAGCTGTAATCACAGCTACTAACAAATTCATAGAGAGGGGAAAAAAAGTTTCAGTGTGTCCCAGAATTTATTTCAAAATGGTGGCAAAACTGGCTTGTATTTCCTATTTTCATGCATAATGTACTGTGCATAATGTACGGTGCGCGCCACTATCCCCAGCGACGGTCTGTGCATGCCCAGGTTGCTGGTGACTAGAGCTAAACACTTAGTGTAATTGAAGAAGGCAATGTGCAGAAATCAAGACGGATTGGTGCTGCAAACGAGGGCCACCTCCCTGGAGCCTCAGTCTATTAACACTGTCACTCTGCTCATCAGCCCAGCACCTGCTTGCTCCCCCTCTTGGCTGACTTTAATCATGCTCACTAATAAAAGCCAATATATCACAAAACTACTGTAAATGATGTAGCATAGGACCTGCTGTTAACATGGTAGACACACAGGTAACTTAAACAGACAAAAAAAAGAGTTCACTATAAACCCATGTGGTTTAGTTTGACATACTAACACACTGTGGGCCAGTGGGATCACTCAGGTAAAATGATGAACCCGAGTCACAACAGGAAAGGTGTGGATGGGAAAGGGGGGTATTATTTGGCTACCACACTACCTGTCTTAGAGGGCCAGATAGCCCATGTGGATGTTTAGAATGATTGCGTGCAATAAAGATGAATTGCTCCTCCTCTGTGTTTATGACTTGGCGTCGGTGTGTTGTCAGAGGCAATATAGCAGAGATGGTAAACAGAAACAGGTGCATTTGTTTACTGCTAATGGGAACTAGTAAAGCTACAATGCTAATGTCCTCTTCAGTAGCAGACTCTGGGCATCTGCTTGGTGGGAAGTCATTATTGTCAATATGCATCAGTAATCAAACAAAGCAGTTAAAGCAACTGATATGTATCTTTGAGCACGGCAAATGTGGAAACACCAGAATCAAGAGCTTGCTTGGGATAAACTATGGCGGGGGGAAGCAAATGCAATGGCGTGGTACTCAAATTACCTTTGATTTGCTATTCAAAAGTTATGTTCACGTTGGTTACTGATACAGATCGCTGGCTAATAATGCAAAACCTCTCGGGTAATGACAGTGAATTTTAATTGGAAGGGGAAAAGAACAAGCAAGCTTAAAATTGTAATATCCTTCCCATTTTAAAATTGCCCACTTTATTTCATCCAATATATTACAGTGGATGGAAAACTCCCTGGCCACCCTATTCCAGCTTCTTGGAGCCATCTTATGCCAAGGAAGTTGTTCCTTAATATGTTGGATTAAGGTAATAGTCAATATAGAGGTACTTTAAATTTCTCAGAAATTGTCTGGCACTGGCAAACTGAACACCAGACTTGAGAAGACATACATAGAAATCAGGATATTCTCACACAACCATTTCTATGGTTTATAGTTCATGGTTCAAAAAAGAAAAAATGTCCAGCGAGCAGCAGTTTTGTGTGATAATGTCTTGATGAGGTCAGAGAAGAGCAGCCAGAATGCTTCAAACTGATATATAAACTAATATAAGCAGACATACTACAATAGCCACTCCTGTAGAATAATAAAGTGAAAGAAACTAAGGCGTATTCATAGAGGGTCAGCCTGGGCAGATGTGTCTAAAAGAATTTTTGCTCCAACATTTAGATAGCAGGGTCAGAATTTGGTGCAAACAACATGGAAGCACGGATCCATTCAGCCTTGTGTGGTTTAGGCTGCTGGAACTGTAATGATGTGAGAGATGTTTTCTTGGCATACTTTGAGCCCCTTAGTACTAACAGAGCATCATTTAAATGCCACAGCCTACATGATTATTGTCGTGGAGCATGTCCACCCCTTTGTTTGCCATTTTCTGGTGGCTTCTTTCAGCAGGATAACTTGTTACTTCACAAAGCTTAGATCATCTCAAACTGGATTCTTGAACATGGCAGTTCACAGTAGTCAAATGGCTTTCACAGTCACTGGATCACAATCCAGTGGAGCGTCTATGGGATCTGTGCAAATATCCAGTACTGTAAGCTTTCCAATATATCAATTAATTAAATACTAGTGAAAACAGGCTTGTGAAATAATTTCCACCTGATTGAGCCATTATAAAATCGGATCTGTCCCATGAATTAATATTAAAAGGAAGCTACAGTGTATTTGGCAGTGGAGATAAAATCTTACAGTACAGGATGCCCTACAGTTGCACCTGCAGGCGCCAAACACTGATAGTTTGTTTTGTAAAAATACTGTATTGTATATATTACTGTATTAATATAGAGTACCTTTATTCAGTTTGATAGGTTTGTAGCTTGAACCTATTCGCTGGAACGTTGAAGACAATATAATTACACAGCAAGCAAGACACGAAGTAGGCAAAGTTCTTCATGTTTCTCGTGCACGGGAGAGAACCGGACAAACGCCGTTCCTTCGCTTGACCCCAGTTGCTCTCGTCCGCTCCCCCGTAACACTGCTCTTTTATTGAGGTTACATGAATATGCATAGGTTCATTAACATATGACGTCTACATACAAACAAAGAGTACCTTGCCCGTGTGTGTGTGTGTGTGTGTGTGTGTGTGTGTGTGTGGGGTCAGAGTGTGACCCCATGAATGACTTCCCCAAACCTGCTGGTCTGGAAGTCCAACAGTTCATCTAAACAAAAGGCACTTAGCCTAAAACAGATATAGCCACGTTTGTCCTACCATAAAACAATAAGAGAACGTACGACCTCTCCCATGCTCCCAGAGTGCTCTCTAATGCACACAAAGTTTGCAGACTATCAAGGATCAAACCTCTACCAATCTACAACTAATTATAAAACTCTAAGCATATATAAGTAGATATTTCTAAGCATAAATGACAATCAACAATACAAAACCTAACACAGTTTCAAGGACTTACACTTCACCAGTGAAAATGCTTAAACTTTAAACTTTCTTTTTTCTTTTGGTTTTTCATTGGGGGGGGGGGGTTACTGGTATTTTTTTTTCTTATCAACATGTATCAACATGCTCTGCAAAAAGACATTTCACTTTGTGACCTCACTAATAGCAAAAGTTATTTGTGTGTTGTCAGGGGGAATGAGTTGTCAGTGCCTGAGGTCGACAAAGAGCCAAGTGCCTGAACACGGGCCTCTGCTGCCTTGACGGATGCAAGGAAGAATACAGTGAAGCAATGGCAGCAGAACACCCCCCCCCCCCCCCCCCTCCACACACACACACACACACACACCGCTACACCTTCAGTTCTCAGCCACCCTATAATGGAGAGTGCTTTTAAAGACAGTGAAGCCACAACACAATGTCAGAATCAAGCTCGTGGAGGAAAAAAACATCAGGAGACAGAAGAGCAAAAAAAGGGAAGCGTGCAAAAGAATGAAGCAGGATGGGCAACCAGTAAAGCAGGCTGGTCATGCGTCAACATAAAGACTCAGATCCAACACAGGAAATGAAAAGGAGGTGGAGGGATTTAAGGAATTGGAAGGATTGGGGGGGGTAAAGGAAAAAAGGAAGGGAAGGAAGAAATCAATATTTCTGCAACGTGGCCACTCCAGCCACTTCCAATGACAGCAAACATCATGAAAAGATATGGGAGCAGGGAAAGGGAAAGAAATGAAAGAGATAAGAAGAGAACAGTAAAGTAAATGACATCTGAAGCTATTTCCTCCAGGGCCCTGCCTAGTGTCGAGCCCGGAGGTCTCAGCAGAGTTATAGGCAGAATTAAATTTCTATTAGCTCTGAAAGGAAATTTAAGTTCTCTGTCTCTGGAGAAAGACTCAAGTAGAGACGCAAAGTACCCCCATTGTCATGTGACAGATGACAATAGCGTGACCTTAAAACTAGCCACAAGATTCACCTCCAAATAGTTACTGTCGGTGAAAATAGTTCAAAGTGGGAGGAAGACATTTATGATCATGATGTGTTAAAAGCTTCCAGAGCTTTAAAGCAAGCAATTTGTGCTTCTAGGTCAGGAGATATCAGCTTTGATGGAGATTTTTTTTTCCTTTTTAGAAGCAATGGAGGACACTTGACAGTGGGCTCGATGATGATTGTAATGGTACTAATAATGACTGTGATTGTTCTTTTGCTTTTACAGCTTCCAGTTTCACAACTCACAATTAGATAAGTTTTCGTTGTCCTTTCTGACAGACGTCTCCCCCCACCCTCACACCACCACCACCAAAGCTATTAGTGTTATAAACCTCTCCAAACATCGTCATATATAGAGACACGTAAGTGAACTCTATATAGGAGGCTCAATCAAAAGAATTATTATGTGTGCTGAGCTTAGTTTGGTTCGATTCTTTCAAATGTGCTCAATTAGGTCATAAAAGGAGGGTTTTTTTTCTCTTTTTTTTAAGCAGACTGCAGAAAGAATTTCTCCACCAGGATTTTAAGGAACATTTAATTTTGACCATAATTGATCTTTTTTTAAAAGTTTATAGTCGCCACCTGTGCATCCCTTTTCTTACATTTAGAGGTTCGGTTGTTAGCAAGACAGTTTTTTTTTTTCTTTAAATTCATTGTTGTTGACAGTGTAGTCTGCATGCATCTCCTTCCTCTTCTCCCTGCTGTGTTGCCCAAAGGCGTTCCCGAAAAAGATAAAACATCTTGACTTAAAAAAGAAGCAGGAAAAGAAGCTTATACATGTTGCATGACTGAGAACGTTCCTTCAAGCTTGATAATAACCGTGTACAGATTGTTTATGTTTAACACTTAAACCCCCACGGACTGTCTCAATACACATGAATGGCAGATATGCAAGTACTTACATGAATCTTTGTAGAATTTTTGTGTACCAGACCTTTGCACACTTCTATGAGCCACCTGGAATCTACTGATTTGACGCTTTCAGCTTTGGGATCACAGTCCTAGTCTTCAATTTTCATGGAGATCAGTGTGATCGGTATTCAAGTGGTGTCTGATGGTCAGTCCACTTCTGAATCTCTACCCATACCCACTCATTGCAGTGATCTAGTTCAGCAGGTTCAGGCCCTTGCAGAAGAGCAGGAGGGACAGTAAATCATCTTGGTATATGATACACATCGTGGAGACTTGAGCGATGGCCTTGGAATGATGTTTGTCACATGTGCATTGAATTCTTGATGAATTCCTGTCGGCCTTGTGGCAAGAACTCCAGTATTCATGTGGGGCTCTGAGGATTTTCCTACAGTCTGTCCAGGGAACCACTCAGGTTGGTCTGCCTAGCCTTAGAGCAGGGATGTCAAACTCGTTTTAAACTGTGGGCCATATACTAGCCTAGTTTGATCTTGTGGGCCAAACCAGTGAAACAGTGTAAAGAAGTTTAATCAGACATGTAATCCCTGAGATATTTTAATATAAAAAAGAATTCCAATTTCAACAATATATCTCAGTTTTTATAAAACAGGAGCTTTCCATCACTTAATGGTTTACCTATTATTCATTTACTTTAGTGTAGCATGAATGGTGTTTATCAGTAGGGAAAGCTGTAAAACCAATAAAAAAAACCCAGTTCAAAGTCTAAAATTTATGTCATCTTTCCAGTAGTTTGGCTTGGAGTCTTGGCCAGTATTGGTCCCCCAGCCTTATGTTTGAAACCTCTGCGTTAGAGTTTTGGTTATGTACACTCTTCAGTAGGTGGTGCTTTGGATCTGTAACACTGGTCCTAATGATGGGTCAGCACATGCGCATGATCAGCTTGCAGTGAGGGGCTTCATGTTCTGGAGGGGCAGATTATTGGATCTGCAATGTGTTAGCATAGCTGGGTGAGTACCTGTTGTTAGCAGTTCCCTCATTTGTGCTGTTGACTTATTTAAGAGTTCTGTGGTTCACGTCTGGCCCAGGCCCTTTCCAGCTTTTAAGGACTGAGGCTTCTTTTCTGGTGATTTTCTGTTGTTGAGAGCTGTTTTGCAATTCTTCTTCTACACATATTTCAAGTATTGTCCAGTCTCATCTCTGGGTGAGCCTTTTGCTGCTTCTCCACTGCAGACACAATATGGGTCTTTTGAGAACAAGCCTTTTATTCTTTTGACCTCTGCACCTCTGTTGTATGTCTTCAGCCTATAGCAACCAAAGCTTCTTTGTGGCAGGCTGTAGAGCCTTATTTATGTACATCTTGTTATATCTCGTATCCATCCAAGACCTGACTCTCAAGCCCCCTTCTGCATCTCGATTAGCAACCTCCAGGCCGTGTTGCACTGGCATAGCCATAAATATGTTTTTCATCACTAACAATTATGCAGAGAGTGGAAAAGAATAGGAAAAAATAAATAGCTAGAAATTGAATACATTGTTTTTTAATTGTTGAATATTCTGTTATTTGCATTATTTTTTACTATAACAGAGGTGGGCTTTGTGGAACCCAAAACAAAAGAAGCAGCCAATAGCAATAAAGCCAAGCAGGCTAAAACACATTCATATTACTATCACAAATGTGAAAAGACAGATTAATATGACATTTTAGAATTTCAATAAACTCAAAAAATACAGTACTTTCATAACCACTTGCTTTGCACTGAGCATCCCAATTCTCCTGCTAAATAAAGCAAATGCCTCCTCACAAAGTGTGCACTGCACACACACACAGTCTTATTGTTTTCCTTGCTGTTTTCCTGGTGCATTTTATGTTGTAGAGGGGGGCCTGACTTTGATGGAGCAGGTGATTTTAGGCTGTGCCGTTAGCAGCAGAGAGATAGAATATCTTCCTAAGGCCTATGGATAGCACTTTTTATGAGCTGCTCATTGCTGGAGCTACATCAACCTGTCCAAGGCCACCATTGCACTAGGGTCTTTAACTCCCTGCCTCCATTATCCACCTCCATCATTTCCTGTATCATACAAGCTTTTTTTTAGTTTGTGTTTAGTATGAAGAAAAATACAATTATTTAACTGGACAAATGAGATAAATTAAAAAGTGCTATTGCTATTTATTTAATACATTTAAGAGATGATCATAGCAAATACCATTTTTAAAGCAAATTAATTAATCCTAATGACAACCCGACCCTTACAAAATGTACTCCCAACAAGTAGATAAGGAAACTGCTTAAATAACCAATTACACTTTGTTCAGGTTGTGCAGATTTACACTCACACACACTTTCTGAACAACCCACTTATACACAAACAGCCACACATATGTTTTTTTCAGTCTTTTACCAGAGATCAGTGGTGTGTTTTGGCATTAAACATTACCACAAGCGCTTCCTGTTTCATATAATCCATCCTTAACCTCACAACCACCCACTTGCCATCATCGCTCTGCTCTGCTCACTGACCCTGGTTCACCATATTAGTAATATTTCACCCTTAGATCAACACATCTATGATAAGGCAAGGGACTGGTAAGAGGATGGAAGGGGGGGAGAAGAAAAGACGTGGAGGATGGGATGCGATATCAACAGCAAAGCGAAATTATTGCCAATCAGATTTTATTCACAGCTCAACTGCTAGACAAATTGCGGCTCATGCCGTTTGCCATGGGTCAGGGCGCTGCGTAATTTCATTTTAATAAGTCATTTTCCAGGGAGGGATGACACTGCAACACACACAAGTACACATGCCTGGGCACACGCATATGCACTCACACATGGCCTCACACTCAGACGTATCACCGCCCTCTCATACAAACAAGACTATGGGACCATGTCTCGAGGGTTGATATTTTATGGAGTGAAAGAATTGGATACACCACCAGTGATCTTGAGAGTGACTTTAGTATGAGAGAAGGGCAATACATAAGAAAGAGAAACCTGATTGAAAAGGTCACCCAATACTGTGTTTGTGTTTATTCTATCTGTTTTTGTTTTTGTTTTTTTTTAATTGGCTGCAAGAAATGCAGCAAAAGGGGGCACGGACATGGAGAAAATTAGATAAATTAGAGGAAAAAAAATACGATCATTTTAGACCTTTATTTTTTGGTCCTGGACAACTTTAATTTTTCAAAATTATTTGTAAAATCATTTACATGTAACTCAGAAATAAATGACAGACCTATATATTTTGAAAAGAACCCAAATGTAGTTACGCCAATGCTCATTTTACTGCATATCTGAATAAACAACACTGAAAAGATGATGAGTATCACATCACAGAACTGTAGGTGGGCAACTTTGAACGTGTAGATACCAAATTATAGATGTACATTAAATGTGCCAAAATATATGCCTTTTTTTTCTTTACTCTGTATCCATCTGCTCCATTACAATTCTCCACAAGGTGTGAGTTGAGCCAAATTGATTGGATTAATATATATCTAGGCAAATAAACAACTCGTGCCTTGGGGGGCTTTCTCTGCAGCATTTCTTCAGAACTCCGCAGGAATCAAAGGCGCTAATATCAACAGCTGCCATGTGGAATAACATCATGCACTCATGAAAATGCAAGTCCCATATATATCAACATCAAGAAGAAACCTGTGAGAGTTACCGTGTCAGCGAAGAAATGTACAGTCAAATCAAATTCCCGGTGCTGCAAAAAAAAAAAAAAAAAAATCACTTCTAAATACACCATAAATTCTTGATAAAAATGTGCACTGGATTCAAAGGCTGTTGCACAGGCTGCCTGTCATGTTCATAACTGGGTCTTTGAAGTCAGCTGTCAGTGGTCGATGCTAAACCATCTTCAGAGGTGCGTCAGTGCTCCTGTTCTTTCAAGTTCCCCTCCAGCGGCCAGTTAGCGGGGTGATGTTCATTCTGAACGTGCAGTTGCTGCTCTGGAGATAGGCCTGGTCAATCCTCCTGTCAGAGATTTCATCCTCCTAGAAGACATGTTTGCGTAAAGTCTAGCCATCCTCAAAGAGAATGGAAGTCTTCAGGCGTATTCAGTGGGGTGCAAAATACAGGGTTTCCAGACACAGAATTTTAATGTACTGTATTTCTCTTTATGATTTCCATATTGAGGAGGACTTTGGGAAAAGAAAAAACTAAAATCATGTTATTTGGGGCAGAATGTAGTACACCAAAGCTCATCAGACTCATTGTATGTAAACATATTTGTCGCGGCTTCCTGATTAAGGTCCCCATTTGCTACCAGAAGTATATTTTGAAGCTTATACGAGAAACTAAACAGGACATTCAGAAATACTGGGTCAGCACAGTCAAGCATGACAGCCAGCAGAAATACCACCAAGTCGGGAAGCTATAGTCTGAGGTGCGGAAATGGAGATAGCAGCACAACTAAAGATACAGCCTGCAAGAAGAGAGCAATAGTCCTCAACAGATAGGGAGCCCTAGGGCTAAAAGATAGGCCCATAGCAGCAGAAACATTTGTGACAAAATGGCTGACATTATCTTTTAATTAGATTCACGCTGTTTACTAGCTTGTTTGTACCCTCATTTATACATTACCTGATATGGCTTTTCTTTATCTCATGTAGGCTTGTAGGAGCTGATGGTGACGGTGGCGGCAATGATATACACAAGGTAAAGAAGCAATGTTCACGTAACGCTTTCTCCAATAAAACTGAATCTTTTTGCTTCACGTTTATATACCAACCAAGTAGGTGAATAACTTTTGCGTAACTCAAGTGATTTTTAACAATCTAACTGTTCCAAGAGGAAATGCCACGGACGGCCCAAGGCGGACGAATTTATCTTTCTGAGCAGTGGCTTATGTGGGAGGTAGAACTTCACAAATGTACTCCTCCAGCTCATATGTAATATTCTATAATGCGATGTATGCACACATACATCAGTTTAATGGAAGATGCAAATTTCCTCATTAAAGACAGAAGCACAAGTCCCTCTTACACAGAGTCAATCCATAATTAGCTCGTTCCCCTCACTGGCCCTGAAGCATTTGCTTTAGTACTGTGTGGGGCCAACAAGCTCAGTTAGCCTCCCTCTCGGTGCCCTGTGTCATATTATAAATGTTGCAAAGTTAGGCACTTATGGGTTAGTTTCAGGAATATCATGTGGCAATTTAAAGTATGAGATTCATAGGACAGATTAGGGGTAGTGGTATCTTAATTGTTCCAAGTAAAGGAAAAACAGATTTCTCCTTTTGTTTTTTAATTCATTTATTTTTGAAAACTAAATCAAAGACACAGCCGCTATCATTATAGTGGTGCCGTTTTACTCTTACTCCAAATTATAACATAATGTAAAGATATGAGAAAGGAGGAAGTTTCAAAGATGTCTAGAAAAAGAGCCAAAAGAACTTCCTGCACCCATCGTTTCAAAGTGGCCGTCACTACAGTGCAATAAAACATCCTTATTGCTCTGCTAGTTGTTACATCAACACATTAAGCAGTCTAATAGTTTGAGCAAACTTGGTGACCTGGGATGGATTCAAATCAGTTCATTTTTTTCAGATCCGTGATTTTCAGGCGTCCACCTTAACTTCAGTAACCTGAGATTCAGGCTTCTATATATACCCAGCTTTACACAGGTTTTCTTGTCAATATTTCACTTCGGGAAATAGCACATTCCTTTTCGGCCTCAGTCAACAGTAAGTGACCACCTAGGAAACAACAGTGGAACCAACCCACCAGAGAAATCAACTGCTAAAGCCTGAGTCCTTTGGCTAACACAGGGCCCCAGAGGAAATGTGTATTCTTTGACTGAGTGCCAAGTGGTTGCTTGAGGTACCAAAAGGTATACAGTGGTTCACTGGAAATTCTTTTCAATTGCTTTGGTTGCTACCAGTGCGACTTGAAATGAAGAAGATTTTAACTTTTTACCTTTATATTTTATACCTTGATGCAACACAGTCTCCATTTCCAATCTAAGTCAGAAGTTTTACTACCACATGGGTAGTAGTTAGCAAGTCAGTAGCTGTGTCCCAAAACCTAGGCTGCATCCTTTGGAGGACCCGGCCTTCGCAGTCTTTGTGGGCTAGGTCCTTCGAAAACCAAGAAGGCCGGAAGTGCGAGGCTGTGAAATGGGACGGCTTTCAGATTTGCGTCACCGCTGGACACTGCCGTAAATTCTCAACTATCTCATACTTCTGTTTAATCAGTTTTCTGTTTGGCGTTGATTCAGCTGTGTTAAAACCCCGGAGGAACCCAATAATAAAGTTTTATTTAATCTAATCTAATCTAATAACTTAGATCTGAAAATGATGAAGCTGGGAGTCCGCTGTTCTCGCCGGCTCTAGGGACCCTTGAACCCACGGCTAGCTATCGAACGGGTGGGTAACAGACGTCTCCGAAAACGTTGGAGCACTTTTTTCAAATATGTGATATCGTGATAAACCGAGCAGATATTTGAAGTTTACACAGCTACATTCTCGCCTGAAAATATGTTAAAAGTTTATTTTATGACCCAGAAAGAATAATAAGAGTAATATTAAAACTAAGTAGCTGCCACCATATTTGGAAACTGGAATTGGCTGGGTCGCGCTATGAATTCTGGGATACGGTGGGCCATGAAGGATACACCCGACCCATCCTTCAAATCTGGGGAAAAGGAGGACGCATTTGTCGGCCGCATTTGGAGTCTACGAATTGGGACAGCCTTCGTCGCGTTGCTGTGACGTAATCGGTCTACAAATGCGGCCTCAGGAGGATGCAGCCTGCGTTTGGGGACACAGCTAGTGTCTTCCATGCAGACTACAGGAGACTATGGCAGTTTTCTAGCCATCAAAATGATCACAAGAATCTTTTCGTTGCAGCATCCTCTTTGCGACCATTTTCACTCGGCGACAGCCAGTATCTCCCAGCAATTGTTGGCCAATGGACCAATGTGGTTGAGATCTTACCTACCTGATTGTTGATAGCACTGCAGACCTCCGAAAGTGACGTTAAACTCTCCCCAAGGCATTAATCTCACATCTTGAATTGGACTGTCTAAAAAAAAAGAAAAAAGTAAAGAAAAAAACTGCAAGTGAGACAAAGTGCAAACAGATTGTTTTTATTAGAACTTTAAACAAAGCGATTTCTATTATAAGCCATTATCACAGGCTTTTTAGATGTTTGTTTGTTTGTTTGTTTTGTTCAGGCTCATTGAATCCGTCACTGTTTACATCTGCCTTGCAGTCATCTGCTTAGTATGTATCCCCACAGGCTGCTGTGTGATTGGGGTGAATGCTCATCTTCTAAGACACTTTAGACCTTTCACTGACAATATCCTTGTTTACCTCTAGCGTTTTCTTGCTCAGTGCATTCCCCATTTAAACACCACAGTGGTCAACATTCACTTTCTTAGAGTATGTTAAACTATTCTTAGCCGGTGACCCAGTATCAACATTGGACCTGAAATGTATAGTATATCACGTCTCTGTCTTGTGCTGACTTTTCACTTTGTTATATTTAGTTTGTCTAGATTGCTAAAGTACTCTGGGCACTGTCATATGTCTTCATACCTGTCAAAGCATGAAGACACGTGTTATCTGAAATAATGGTTTAGGATAAATGACAATGATGCAGGGTGTGCAGAACAGAGGTGATTTTCTTTCTAATGCATTTTATCACCAACTTAGTGAATGTCAGATATGCTGAGACACAACAATGTTCTCTAGTGTTTTTCCCTGTAGTGATGCATTTTAACTACTCTCTAATCAGCAAAAACACTGTTTTCATGCAGATGTTTTAGAGAATCCTTTTTTTCCCCCATGACAATTACGCAAGCACACAAGCATTCAATTAGGCACGCCAAGTGCCCTTGTTGAGGTCACTCCTTTCACAGCTTAAAGGTGGAGATTCCATTTGAATTTTCACCTCTTTTATTCCTCGGTCAATCTGGGATTCTTTAGTTCTCTTAAATAATGCATGTTTCTGCTTGTGGTGGAGGGATAAAGTGGCTCTTAACGTGAGCTCCCACCCAATACGAGGCTCTCCCTGTCAGGGGGCCAGGTGAGCCGCCTCTGAGCATGCCACCACTGCTGTGGAGGTAACTTTCATGCTCCACTGGGCAAACATTTTCCAGGTCACATTTTTCAATTACACTGAGAGGCAGGTCCCCCAGGCAACCCCCCCCCCAGCAACAACCAGCGAAGCACACACACACACACACACACACACACGCACTCACATAAACAGACTAACCTCCTCACCCTCCCCCTTCCACCCTGCCATTCCCACACTCATCCTGTGTTTAGCAGGATAGCATCTCCTCCTTCACCACCTATCTTGAAAAAACACAGTTTAGGTTTGGGGAGAAAACACTGTGTTTATAGGGGTGACAACAGATTAGGTTGCCATTTTATGAACTCGGCAAACAAAAAGCAAGGCATGCAAACTGATGAGCAAATTGAGTTATAGGCAAACTGTCCCTTAGCAGCCAGACAGAGGACTCTTTGTTCTGTTAAATCTGTCAAAGTTCCTCAAGTTCAGCATGAGGTGTTTATCTCCTTATCTGAATACTTTGAAGTTTCACCCTCTGTGTGTTGCCTCAGGCGTATGGTGAGATATGAGGAGAGTCTGCTTCATCTGCCTAATGCTGCTTGTGTAGCTAATAGTCCAGAAAACACTGCTCTGTGAGGCCACAAACGAGCACTTTAAATGATTCATCTTTGGCTGTCACATGAGAGCAACTTGCCACGCTCTGCCACTCTGTCACTCATGATTTCAAACAATCTGAAGGTGTTAGAGAAGTCAGAGGATACCAGCGTCTGTTAAGAGATATAGAGCACTCTCTGCTCAGTTACCTGCCCTATTTTTCAACGAAAAATGTTTGTGATATTGCAAGTATCTCAGAATTTCATAACTGTCAACTGATTACATTTAAAGAAAAAAAAAAAACAGTGAGCAGAACTTTTAATTTATCATTCTCCCAAGTATTGGCTGTAAGGGCTTGTAGCTGTCCAGCAGCTACTGACAAGCCAGTATACATGTTCTTACCACTCTGTCCTTCAGTTGTGCATAATACCCTCATGCTGCCATCCTCACACTTTCAATGTCATGTTTAGCAGGTAATCAATAAAGTTCCATTTTGACTTGCTCAAATCGTCCGAGTTATTACAATCTGCCCTGAATATTAAAACCCATCAAACTGCTGTCACAATTGCCTCTTTTCCACTAGTACCTACTCGGTTTCTGTAATTTTCCGTTACAACTGAGTACCACCTTAATGTGGGTGGGGTCGTTACAGCAACGCTGTCCTGTGGGGTAATGCGAAATTAACATAACACAACATTGGAGGCCATTGAGCCGATGGTAGACTTGTTGCTAAACCAATGGTATACCTATGTGCCTCGTCACTAGACGACGATGTTGGTTTGTGTGACCCTGTAATCATTTCCCACGTTTGCGGGTTTGATTCTTGAAGGAGTCATTCTCATGACTCATTCAGTAGTCCCGCTCTCTGTCCCATCAGTGACATGCAGTCTCTTGATGCTCAACTCTTTGACCAACCCTTGATCGTGGCTCAAGAGTTGGCAGTTCGTCTTGTAATCGGACACTGGTGGCACCAGTGTCCGGCAGCCTCACCTCTGTCAGTGTGCCCCAGGGCAGCTGTGGCTACAATGTAGCTTTCCATCACCAATGGGTGGATGACTGTAGTGTAAAGCGCTTTGGGGTCCTTAGGGACTAAGTAAACCGCCAGTCTATTTACCTGGTGGTTGTGGGTAACGCATCCTTATTTCAGTTTTCAGCTTTATTTGTCATATGCAAGTAAGCACACGGTCAACACTGCAATGAAATGTGTTTGACGAGCAGAAGACAAGTCTCTCAGCTGTAATAAACAATATAACACTATAAGTTAAAAAGTTGTATAGGTCAAAATTTCTGTAATGTGTTTCATTTTAAGCCAGTTCAAACTCCAAACTCCCATTAATCGGTGTCCTCAATCATGGCTACAACCTGACTGCTGATGCATGAGCTGTATCAGATATTACAGACTACACTCTGGTTCAGGCTAAATATTGCAGCAGATAGATTAAAAACAGCACTCAGATCAGATACCAAAAAACAATATTCGAGCATCCACTCAAAGCAAACCAGCACATACGAACAGAGCACATGGCAAACATTGTTGACTCCCTTGAACAAGATCTTATTTAAAAGCAAAATCAAAAAAGATCACATGGTGTGCCAGCTGATTTCATTATTTCATTCACTCAAACCTTAAGTCGTGGTTATGAGACATTAAGATCCTTTAACAAATTAAATGCTAATCCATATAATGGATTTGATAAGCCGAGAAACAAGTATGATACATAAGATACTAGCTATGCCTGTTACCACAAAACCACAACTGTGTGCAGTGCACCTGTCAATGCAACAGCAGAATTTGCTCTCATATAAATTGGTTCAACTATTGATTAGCTATTCGGGCACCGGTGCAAGACAAACACTATCTTTGGCATTTCTTAATTCTCTCATGGATTTTTACTCAAAATTATTTGCAAAACACATGTCTCTTTCATAATGTCTCTGAATTAAATTAGTTGACACATGGCAACAGTTCCTTGGTAACCCTTGCTAACAAACTTACATTTGCTAACAAACTCAGAAAATATGCAGAGGTGTATGGCAGCATCAACAAGAAAATAATTTAGAGCCTTTAAATGTTGTGGTAAGAAAATACATACAAATTTCAACTTCTCTGAAGTCTCAAAGCAGATTGGAAAACCTAGCACCTCCTGCTAGGTTTGCCAAAAAAATGATATAATTAGATGCTCATTTGCAATAGTAGCAATACAAAGGGTGCCATCGTTGCGTCTTCCAGTTAACACACAGCTTCACACAGCACCTGCCCTCACTCTCAGCTGATGTAGCTGGTGTTCACAACACTACAAGACACTTTATGAGGAATTTCAAGAGGTCAGTAAAGCTCCTGTTTCAACAATGCTTAAGTACTAAACAGTTATCATCAACTTTAGCTTCAGACCACGTGCGCACGGGCTAACGTTAGCACTCCATTATTAGCGAGTCACTCTTGATTCATCATCGTTAGTGGCTATGGCTAATAATAAAGCTATAAGATTATATCAGCTCAACATTATCAGTCCTGTAACACTGATAGATAGTGTTAATTTAAAAGTTTCTTTTAAAGTCGCAGATTTAAGATGAAAACGTCCAGCATCATCGAAACAGAAAAAGCAGTGGCCTACCTTACCAGCCGTATTTAATCCAGTGCCAAGTCAGCTGAAGTAACGCACTGCCTCAGAAAACCTAAAAACATAGTGGAAATGTTATCCAGTATCAGGTATTTTCCTGGGTATCAGTACTAAAGTCTAGCATCTTGACAACCTTACCGCCACAAGAAAAATAGTTCAATAAGTATTTAAAAGGGCTTCAAGTCACCAGTGCACGTGGGAAAATGGGATTTTTGCAATAACCCGATGATGCACAAATTATAATAAATTACAACAAGTATAGATCAATCAGACTGAATATGTTCGGCACAAGAGTAAAGCTGAAAGTTGTGCTCATGATGATGATCATTGTGATGCCATGTAGGAATCTTCTGCTTTATAAAACTGTCTGGCTCTATTTCCCACAATACATACGTAATACCTGTGTTATATTGCAGAAATCCTCAAAACCGATGCCTTTTTTATGTTAGGGATTATTACTGTTGTAAACAAAAGATACCTTTCTTTTGAGTCACTAGAAGGTTTGACAAAGGATCACTAAGCCATTTTAGGAATGAAAACACATTGCGTATGCCTTCATTTAAGTGGTGATAACAGAAAAAAATGACCACAGCTGAGCAATGAGTCATGGAGTTGTGTGAGACTGTGCAGGCAGAGAGGATGGCACTGCAGGCGAGTTGGATGAGAGCCAGGGACACTGTGTCAGTGGGGTCAGAGCAAGCTGGCATGACTGGTGAAAGCACATAAGAGGGCACACGAGCATCCGCAAACATGCAGACGAAAAAAACTACAATTAATAAAACATGAGTAAAAGCCACTCTAAGTGATAATAATTTAAGCTATTTACATGTTTACACATGCAGAATATCTCTGCCCTCCTCCCTTCGTTGCACACTCACAGTTAAACGTGTTCAGCAGCGTCTAAGTCTTTCTGTAAAATGTAAATGCAGATTCACAAGCATCTTTCCTGACAAACCTTTTGGCAAGAAAGCATCATTATACTGTTCCGGCAGACGGAGAGGAACATTTTTAAAAGAAAATACATTAAATCGCAGACAGACTATTTCATTTCTGTCATCTGCCAGACTTTGTCATGCTCTCATCCATCTGTTTATGCGTAATATTATGCATGTGGACCCACCAGCGCTAGCAACAACCCGTAGGCATGACTATGTCATACCTGCTGATTCTCCCTCAAACACCTGCTGCCTCTGATCTTAGCATCAACTAGTATTGCTTAGTTTTAAGGTTGTATCCCCCATGTAAAATGTGTGCTGACAATCACCTTCTCCAGTATGCTAAATGTGTCACAGGGCAGGTGTCTCAGAAAAGGTAGTGTGTAGCATCAGTACCACACAGGAGTGTTAATTAGACACACTGACAACAGAGTCAGGGCTGCTGCGATTGACGTACGAAGCTCCTATGACGGTTAGCACACACAAAAACGCTTGACTCTGACAGTGTGTCTGTCCCTGAGTGTACTGCAGTGATCACCATAGAAAGAGAGTTGACAGATTTCAAGCCAAAATTAACTAGCTCCAAGTAAAATACAGTGCAGAACAAAATTCAAGCAGATTTGGAAAGCAATGCTGTTCTGTCAATCTGAGACAAGGGGTTATTTAAACAGAAAGAGAATTTTTAATCACAACGAAAGCTGTGCCACAGTGAAAAATGACATCCCTGATCCAGGTGATAATGTATAATAAATGCAGGCAATATACTAATTCTTTCTTCTTCACAATGCACAGGGGGTAATCTGGACATGTTGTTGCTTTACTTTGTCTTAACAAAGAGCACTGGTAGCTTCCCACTAATTAAATATACAGCATATAAAGACTGCTGAAAGAAATCCCCCAAAAAATAAATAAGCTGTAATCTGAATGAAGGATAGCAGACTTAGGGTCACGTAACTTGCACTCAGTACAAAGCGACGGTCTATCACTCTGCTTTTTCCAGATCCTCACGTTCTCTGTCACGTGCATGTAAAAATACACACAAGAGCAAGCATACAACGTATGGCATTACAGCCTGCAACACTCGACATCAGTGCAGACAGATCCAACAGCTGCTAATTGACAGCAGTAAGGAGAGAGCCAGAGGAGGGGGAGATATTTTTAATTACACACCTCAATCTCCATGGCTGCAAAGGGCGGGAGGACAGAAGTCGCGCCAACAGGTTGAGATGGAGATGAAGTGAAACGGCGGCGGGGGAAAATCGCTGGGTGACATTTTCAGCGGCTTCTTTCTGCTGAATGATGTTTGCACGACAGTAAGCAATCTATCACATGCACACAAGATCAACCCAGAAACAGCCGCTGATTGATTGGAGATCAAATTGCAAATGTATATATATTGTTCAGGTAGCGTGAGTGGTTGTCTGTCTGTCTGTCTGTCTGTCTGTGTGTGTTAGCCCTGTGATAGACTGGTGACCTGTCCAGGGTGTACCCTGCCTCTGGCAGAGTGTTGGGCTGATACAACAGTATTCTCCACGACAGCTTAATCACAGAGTCATGTTTTGAACACTGTGATGGAATCTAAGGCACGACTGCCCTGCCCTGATGTTTTTGTGTGATTCTGCTCCCTTTTTCACAAAAGCTACAGATTAGAAGTCAGATGCAGCCACTGGCAACAAGAGCACTAATCCAGTCGGTACGTTCATCTACAGATCCTAATCCTTTAACGCCACGACCAAGCGTGTGTAATTTCCTGCTGTAAATGTACTTATTTTTCCTGTATGCCATCAGGCTTTTTTTCCTCTGCTACCCGTTCACATCAGAAGAAAACGGTACAGAAGGCAGGTTTGCTGTGATCTCTACACCATAGGCTATGTGATGAATTTTAAATTCCGCTTAGCCATAAAATTGAATCTATCAAGTCTCCAGTGCACCACCTGCCCCCTGTATTTCTCACTCCAAACCTCTCCTCCCTTGAGTTTTATCATTTTGTACAATCTGAGTCCTCCTGTTCAGCTCTGAGTTGGGACAGTTAGATTATCTATATGAGAGATTTAGATAAAGAAAAAATGACTGTGGCTTCACCTAAAATGACCCAAGATATTACTACTGTAGTTTGCTTTCCAGTTGTACAAATTCAAAACAAGTGAGGACTATTAAAGTGCAAGCATTATATTGCAAAGATGTGCTGTCTGAGATAAAAGCCCTGCCCTGCCTTGACAGATCGAGCTAAATATCTACCTAGACGCCACATAGACTAATCCCTATTCAAGATTGGAAGTTCTGTGCAAGGCTGTAACTGCCTTTCACTCACAGCGGGGCCAAGCACAACTTGCAAGGGTTAGTTCTAAATGCGAAGTCCACAGCGATATATTTTCTGCAAAACACTTTTCAAAGATGTTTCCTTGGAGGTATTGAAGGGAACGTGTTTGAATAGCATGTGCTCTCAGCACTTGGCACTGAAGTAAAATTATTTTGACTTCACATACCTGACATCGCCTGCCCAAACACACTGGACTCTGAGCTCAAAGGGAACAGGCTACAAAAGCACTTTTCCAGCCCTAGGAAACAGCTGTAGTAATAAACTAATTCCAAATCTAATATTTTAGGAAACTCTGAGCCATCAATCAGAAATTTGATGATAGTTGTCTGAGGAGGGTGCACAGTATCCTGCGGGACCAACATCACCCTGCGCGCCACCTTTTCCATCTGCTGCCCTCAGGGAGAAGGTACAGGTCTATACAGGCCAGAACATCCAGACTGGCCAACAGCCTGTATCCACAGGCTGTGAGGCTCCTGAACTCTCTGCCCCCCTCTCACGGACAATAACCATATCCAACTTCTTAATAGCAATGAACTGGTCTGCATTGGTGCATCATATCTTTATTCTCTTCCCCCTCCTGCCCCCCCCCCCCCCCCCCCTCTTTCTTAAATAGATAACTATCATATCTGATATCATATCTCACAGTACAATAATATTGAATGGGTTGCATTGTTGTATTTTGTCATGTTTCTCAGGTCTTTGTCTGAATTTCTACGAACATTATTGCTAAGGATTGTCTTATTGCATTGGAGTCACACTGGGTTAAATATGTACACTTGGGTTTTAAGGGGTATTTATTATTTTCTTCTTTTTTTTGGGTTGTATGGAAGCCCCAAACGCAATTTCATTGTTCTTGACAATGACAATAAATAAATAAATACTAAATACTAATAGTTATTTAGTAACAAAGAGAATAATATATATTTTTTTGTATAGCACTTTTAAAAACACATTAAAGATAAGTGCACACGCCCAATCACATAGTCAGACATACAACATTAGCATTTCTAACATTTATTCCTCATACACACTTCCATATCTGCATCAGAAGAAGCAAGGGCAGCTAAAAAATAATGGACAAAAGGTTTAGGAAAAGCTAACATAAAAAACAAATAGTTTAGGATTTAACATAACAGTCAAAACAGGGATGAACTGATCAGCTCATGATCAGATGAACGGAGCGGCTGGCTGTTGTTATAAGATCTCAGCTATACAATATATGCAGGAGCCTCGCCATGTAGGGTTTCATATGTTATTTGTCCTTTTTTTAAATTAATTCTGTATTTTACTGGAAGCCGGAGAAAAGAAAGAGAGTAGGTGTGATGTGTGAGCACTGGTTAGTGTTTGTTAGCAGCCTAGCTGCTGCATTCTGGACCAGCTGAAGATGGACAAGAGAGGACAGAGAGATGTACATGAAAATTGAGTTACAGTACTGAAAATGGTAGAAAATTCAAGTTTGTAATTAATGTTCCAGTATTGTTGGGAGTCGGTTTGATTTTTGCCAATTTTCCTAGTGAAGGAAGCATTAGTGTGCTCATTAGTTAACAATTCCACCTTTATGATTCTTTAAATTGCAATAACAATATTTACCTGTTGTGTTTTCCCCGAGCGCCAAAAAAGCTGCTTAGCTGGATGAAAGTACTTTGTTCTTGAAATGTGATATATGTGAAAAAAATCCTGTTTTAGGTTGGTGAGTTTTTCGTTTTGGGGTTGTTGGGTTTGTTTTGATTTTTTTCCAGATTTATAGTTATTGCAAACATACAAAAGGCTCAACTCGGGCTCAACTCAACCGGCTGGGCCCTCTTTAAGTGTTTGCATATTCTCCCTGCGCCTGCATGTGTTCTCTCTGAGTACTCTGGCTTCCTTCCCACAGTCCAGAGACATGCATGTTAGGTTAAACTGTGATTCTAATTAGGCCCTAGGTGTGAGGTGAGTGGTCTGTGTCTCTGTGTTAGCAATGCTGCAAACCAACAACAAAGTGTATCCCGCCTTTCATTCTATGACAGCTGGGACAGGCTCCAGCTCCCCATGACACTAAAATGAATAACAGGAAGAAAACAATTCAACATTTGGATGTATGGATGGCTGTATGGAATGGCTATGAAAACTTTAGTTTAGTTAACTTTAGTTGTGTTCATATTTAGCTGACCTTATGTTGAGTAGCTACCTGTCTAGAAACCTTCAAAATATTTATTCTGAATAAATAAAATCAAAATGTAACCTTTTACACCTTTGTGCTTGTACTCAGCCCTTCATAGCATGCAGAGAGTTGGAACATGGCTTTGATTGTAAAAGGCTATATTTTAACTTAAGCCATGATGTTTTCCTCGTCCTTATCATGTTGGTTTACTGCCCAAAACTAACCAAATATGAAGTGAAAATGAAAGTAAACAGCAGGTCAAAACAACATTTAAATTCAAACACCACATACTCAAGTCTCCTGGGTGAAAGTCCTTTGATTTATGCCACTGGCATTCCCTTCGAGCTCCCTATGCAGACTTTTGATGCGCTTTCAAAGCACTCCTCCTATATGTCTTTTCAGCAAGGCATCGGCACCGTGATTATATGAGGTGATGTACTAAGCAAACCAGCTGGTAGAGGAGGCTGCTTGCTGGCAGTATCTATAGGAGTGATAACAACTGATAGCAGCTATTTAATCAGCTGATAACATTTATAACAGATGGGAAAACTTTCCCCTGCCAATCTTTGTCCAGAAATATTTCTTTGTTGCCTAGCAACATCACTGTGACTTAAGACTCCACAAAGTCACTGACCACCTAAAGAAATAGTCCTACACAAAGCCCCTGTCAGTTTTGCATCCCAGTTTTTGTATGGCTAAAGTAAATGAGATGTAGCACGTTAATTAGCTTTACACTGGATGGTACATTTAACTCTATATAAATAAGCATTTCAATTAATATAATCAATGTGAATGTACTTATTTATCTCGTTCACATGACTTAAAGCTATTCTAATGGAAATAGACTCAAGGAAGGGGACGTGGCTTAATAATTAGAAGGGAGCAAACCACTCATTTGTGCACTTAAATTAAAGTAAAAATAGCTCTCACATATCTGCTGGGACCTAATTTTAAATTCAAAATCAAAGAAAAGCATTTATGGTGAGCTGCAGGTCCTATTCTCTCATCGCAGCGTTCGTAAGAATATTTGAATTTTTTTGCATTATAACTTTGGTGACCTTGCAAATGACTTTCTGTCCGAGAGTGCCAGTAAACTGTTGATAAGTAAGGCATTAAAGTGACTTTCAGGTTTCATTCAATTGCATTTATGTGCATCTGATGTGCCAAATTAAAATTTTACTGTATATTCCTCCCAGGCTAAAAGGGTTAAATTAAATAGGTTTCACCTTATGCAGCTGTGACCACGCTCAAATACATTTAAAGCTAAAAGTTAACATTTAACATTTTCGTCATTATTTCATCTCAGATCCTGAGTTGTGTGAGCAACAAATCCTTGTAAAATGTGAGACTGCATGTTCCCTGACATCAATGCAAGAATGGCAAAAATATTAAGTTTATCACATTCAGAAATGAGAGGGACACAAGGCTGCTTGAATAATGAATGAATAAGCACCACATATCAACATACCCCCATTGCATCAAACCATTTCCCCTCTGCTTTCTCTACTTCATTTTTTCTCCCATTTATCACTAATTTGTAGCCATGGAAATCAGCATAAATCCACTAAACCCAGGAGAGAATTGGTAATGACATCTTTCACCAGAGAACATTTTGGTAAAAGGGAGACATGCTCGCGAGCCTGCAGGGTGAGGATTAGACAGCGTCTGTTATGCAATCCATACTTGTCATAAACTACAATCTCACTTGTGTTGCCTGGGATATTGAGATGTGCATTAGCACAGAGGAGAGGAGATTATCATCATGAAGGATGGCAAGCTGTTTCTCTCCTCTATTCTCATGCACACACATTCAAATCTTTTACTTGACAAATCACTTCTGTTGCATAAACAAGAAGTGTTGAGATGTTCTCCAAAAAAAAAAGGTGGTTCTGAACGAGTCTTTTCACTTCAGAATCAGTGTGAGACTTCAGCAAGCGCACTTTGGATTCTGTGTGCAACTACATGTTTACTATGCAAGTGGCGAAGTGACTCAGCTCTTTAAAGATAAATGACTCCACAGAGTTTTGTGTAGATGATCAGATTAAAACCGCACTAATGAACTTTTTTTTTCTAAAAGTAGGTCAAATGGCTCCCTGTATGGTAAAAAAATAATGACGCTAATGACAAAAAAGAAAGATCACCCAGCTCTGCGGTTCCCTTCACCTCTGTGGAGAATGCAATTCTCACAGCTCAAGTGTTGCTTTTGGTTGCAGCAAGCAAAAAATCCAATTAAAAACTAACTTTATACTAACTGCTCGACAGGAGACAAAGTTAGTGCCAAGCTACAGAGTTTAGCTTTTAGCAGTTACAGAACAGATATTTGCATCCTGATCTCATGTCAAAGACTTTATGGAGAGTAAGTATTCAACTTTTGAGCACAGGTCTGAGGGACTGTGCTGTATCCATTTTCCATGCCTCAAACACTGCTCCATCCATTCATTGTCTTCTGATAAGCTGGAGTCTATCCCAGTTGACCAACCTGTGAGAGGCAGGGTACACCCTGAACACGTTACCAATCTTAGCCCAAAATCTACACACTCATGCGCTGATGGATTCCTCAGAGGCAACTCTGGGTTTGGCATTTTCCACAAGGTTATTGATTGAACCAACAACCTTCTATTTAGCAGACAACCCACTCTAAGCCACAGCTGCCCATAGTAGCCCATTCAGACTCACCAGTTAATCTAACATTTATGTCTCTGGACTGTGGGAGGAAGCTCAAATCCCAGGAGACAACGTGCAAATCACTGCAACACCAACGTAAAAGTACATTTTAGGATTTTGAATTTAATGCATTTTGGCACCCCTTGCAAAATTACAGCCATAACTATTATTGCATGTACTGTGCAAGTCTGAAAAGTAATGAAAGGCAGAGTCAACAGCAAATCGGTAAAAACTCCAACAGTATTTAACTCAAGCTAAAAAAAAAAAAAGAAGAAAGAAGTGGAAGCTAAAATGGCACCCCAGAGATACATATACAAATAGCTCGTGAGGAAAAGTTCTCACTCTGTCATTCTCCTTCTCACTTCTCTTCTTCCTCTCCAGTCTACATTTCTCCCACAGTCTCCAGCGTCTTTCGATATCCCTTCTCCTTCATGATTGTACAACTCACCCAGCGTCTTTAAACTCTTGCAATTCCTTTCTCTGTCTTGTAGGCATTGTTAGGCATTGCTCTGTAAACAGTGAGAAAGTGGAAACTTTCTGGCGAACACTGTCTTGGCAGTCAAGCATAGCAAAGCAATAGCAAAATATCCTTCCTTTTTCCACAGTGGCGGTCTGCGCTGTCTTTTAGCTGACATGTTCAAATCAATAATTCACTTTCAGTGAGTGCTGGTGTTTTTGCATGTGTGTGTGTGAGAGAGAGAGGGAGAGCTTGTCTACATGTGTGCGTTTGTTTTTGAGACTCGTATCGGCCATCAGGAAGGTCTCAGTGTTCTGTGTGTCTGACAGATCGACGTGTAGGTTTATCAGGCAGATCCTTGGCCTGATATCATTTTCACAGGCAATTAAAGTCTGCAGCAGGTGCTGGATCTCAGCTAATAAGGACTTACATACTGTCTGTCTTTAAGGTTGAGTGACAGAAAAATAGAGAGAACACCGAAGCGTTAGTTCATCACAAGCGAACGTCTGTGTGTTTCTGCAGGAGTAGCAGCGGGTTGTGTATCATTGCATGTGTGCGTATGATCTTGGAGACACGTGTAGGTGTGTGACAAGGCCACGGACATTAATATTCTTACTGCATAAGCAGGTTTGCCACTGGCACTATTATCTTTGTGGAAAAACAAAATGAACAGCACAATCCGTTTCCAAAATGGCCTCGGCATGGTGCAGAGGATAATCATATAATTTGCAGATTTAATTGGAAATATAAATCCCAATGCACACACCATTACGGGCAGCTTTGATATACACTTTGCCGATTGATGCATGATGACACCTCGCAAATGTGGAGGGTCACCCGTGTCACTTTTAAATATCACAGCACCCCAGGAAACCTGATTGGAGCACCAACAACACATTTAAATAGCTGTCCTCACATATTGCTGAGCCAAATTACCTTTTCGACTGTCTCTGCCTGCTGCAGATTAGATTGGCTATATTTTTTTTCTGTGGTCATTTTCTCCATTTGACAGAGCATGGCACAACTCAGGTTGTTGCTGTTGGGGGGGATTTTTGCATTAAATTTTACTAATACCGCCGGTGTGCTGTATTCCGACATTTCAGTCTTGTATTATATGGAGTATGTGATAGGGCTATTATAGCATTATGATATTTCATCTGGCAGTGAGCGAGGTTGTATGGTGGTCCACCTGAAAAGGCTGCAGGCTCCTTGTACATCGCCATACAGTATTGCAGCAGAGTGTAATGCTTTATCAATAAACCACTGGACCGTTTGCTGTTTTCATAATGGAGTCGTGAAAGCCAGCGCTGGCTCCTAATTACCAAGGCAAACAGGGCTTGGCAGCAATTCAGTGGAAAAAGTGCAGAGGAAAGGGATGGGAATAAGAGAAGGGAAAGGACACAAAAGGAAAGACCTAAAAAAGAACACAATTTCATTCCCAACTCAAAGCTAATTATATCTGTTGAAGCAGGAGGAAGGCCGTGTTATGCCCAGTGGACCAACCTCAGAGTTGGTATCAAGATCCCTATCGCCGCCTTATGTCTGCTGCTCTGATAAGACAAGTCCAATTCAAATGTGCCCTCTAAACTTTACCTTCTACACTGTAGTAACTTTATCAGAGACTAAGGTAATGCTGGTGGCAAGGAATGTATGTCATTAAGGAATTCAAGGCTGCTGTACACGGTACCACTGGCAAGATTTTAAAATGATAGGAAAATCAGACAAGAGAAAAAAAAACACCAGCACATCAGCAGGGGCTTTTAATCTATACTAAATAAGAAATAGTGGTTGTTAAAATTGGGAAAAAAGAACCAAACAAAACACAATTTAAAGGGGCTTTTAGTGAGGTTGTGGGCTGATGTGCACCTCTGCTAATTGGCCACAAGAATTGCTCTTTTGTGCTTCTGTTTGCATAAAAAGGGGGGTTTGAGCAAAGAGAAGATAAAGTAATTTTTTTTATTTGAAATTAAAGTGAAGTGGCAATGCTTCTACGATCCACTCTTTGACACCTTAAAAAAACAAGTACGCCATGGGTCAGGCCACTACTTACGTCCAAATTGACCAGCACTGACATTTCTTGAGTTTTGCCAGTTAAATAGTTGTTTGTTTGTTTGTTTGTCTGCTTTTTTGTTGTTTGAGAGAATGTGGGGTAGGTCTTAACCCAAAACCAAAGGGCATCACTTAGCATTAACAGCCTGAGCCTCTTTAATTTCAGCATAATTCACTGTTGGAAATAGGGATGAAGCTTAGCTTCAGCAACCACGCCTTGCATTCTGATTGAACCTATATCTGTGGTATGTTTGAGTAATGATGTTCAGTCTTTACCTTTTGGGATTTAGAAGTTGCCCCTGGTGTGAGGCAGTGGGCAAACAAGAGGGGTTGTTCCTTGCGTCTTCGGGTCAGGGAATGGGTCCTGACTGTCGTCTGCACTGATGCGCCAATGACAGTTTAAAGTACCGGGCCTTCTTGGAGTCCCTGGGTGGGGTGCTTAAGGGTGCTCTACGTGGGGATTCTGTCGCCTTACTGGGAGTCTTCATTGGTAAATGGTAAATGACCTGTCCCTAAGGATTAGTAAAGCGCTTTACACATCAGTCATCCGCCCAGTCACACACTGGTGATGGCAAGCTACATTGTAGCCACAGCTGCCCTAGGACGCACTGACAGAGGCAAGGCTGCCGGACACTGGCGCCACCGGGCCCTCTGACCACCACCAGTAGGCAACGGGTGAAGTGTCTTGCCCAAGAACGCAACAATCGAGACTGTCCAAGCCGTGGCCCGAACCGCAACCTGCCGATTACAAGACGAACGGCCAACTATTGAGCCACGATCGCCCCAAGATCAAGTGGGCAATGACAGTGAGACTATAGGGGGATGTGATTGGGAGGAAGTGCCTGCTAGCTCAGAACCCGAGCGGTGTTCTGTTACTGGACTTCTGTAACAGCCACAAGCTGCAATTTGTCCATAACAAACACCATGTTTGAACATAACATAAGTAGGCCACAGGTCAATGAGTGATTTTGTAATCATATCATCATATCTGTGTTCTGGATACTCGGGTGAAGAGAGGTTCTGAGCTGCCAAGTGATTACCACCTGGTGGTGGGTTGGATCAGGTGGCGGGGGAGGAGGCTGGACAGACCTGGGGCACCTAAACGTATTGTGAGGGTGTGCTGGGAATGCCTGGCAAAGATCTTCAACTCCCACCTCTTCAACTCTCACCTCCAGCAGAGCTTCAACATTCCCCTCAAGCAGATGGTGGACACCGGAGGTGCAGGGAACCATCAGGCTGAAGAAGGAGTCCTATCAGGCTTGATTAGCCTGTGGGACTTCGGAGGCAGCTGATATATGCCCACAGGCCAAGCAGAAGGCGACTTGGATGTGGTAGCCTCCAGCTCACACTGAGAATGAGAATCAGCACCTCCAATCCCCTGAACGGCTACCCTGAGGTACCCTTGAGCAAGGTACCATCCCCACACGCTGCTCCCCGGGCGCTGCACTGGTGGCTGCCCACTGCTTCACTGAGTGAATGGGTTAAATGCAGAGAAGAATTTCCCCACGGGGATCAATAAAAGTGTACATTATTATTATTATTATTATTAAGTCTTCGGCCATGGTCCTCAGCCGGAAAAGGGTGCAGTGCCCACTCTAGGTCACGGACGAGTTACTGCCCCAAGTAGAGGAATTTAAGTATCTTGTTGTCTTGTTCATGAGTGAGGGAAGCAGGAGATTGACAGACAGATTGGTGCTGCAGCTGCAGTGATGCAGACGCTGTACCGGTTCATCCTGGTAAAGAGAGAGCTGAGTGTAAAAGTAAAGCTCTTTACTGGTCAATCTACATAATCCCTCTCACCTGTGATCACGAGCTTTGGGTAGCGGCCAAAAGAACACGATCGTGGATACAAGCGGTTTCTCCAAAGGGTGGCTATCCTCTCCCTTGGAGATAGGGTGATGACTTCCAGCTGAAGGAAGTGGCCAGGGAAAGGGAGGTCTGGGCTTTTCTGCTTAGGCTGCTGCTCCTGCGACCCGGCCCGGGATAAGCAGTAGAAAGTTGATGGATGGATGGATTTAGAAGTCACACAGCTATCCACAAATGTCTTTTTGGCCTTTACTACTTCAGGAACACCTCCCTTAATCCTGCATCACCACCTCCACCGCCCCACCCTGCTCTCGGGTGAAAATAGATATGGCGTTAAGAGCATATTGATCCAAGAGACTCTAACAACAGCACTTTACCATATGACAACAAAAAACTGCTGTACGTTTGTAATGTAAGCTGTTAGGCAAAATGACTTTGACAGTCTTTGATTAAAACCCTAAAGTCATTCCATTTATCACTGGCCTCACTGTTTGAGCAGGTGTTAAATCAATAAGTTAAATTTCTGAAGTTTAAAGATGTACATTGGAAAAATTCAAAAACAATCATATCTTATTATTGGTCATATTATGGAGTGGCTGAAATTATGTATTCTGTATTCTAGGGTGCCTTCACGTTTTTGTAGATAAATATAATTACATTGCGATTTTCAAATAAATTACATTGAAATTCCACTTAATTACAGAGGAGTTGCACCCTTAGTCACGAGCCATGCTATAAAGTGTTACTGAACATTTTTCCAGTTACAGAAACTTTGTGGTGGAATGAGTGCATGAAGAGAGGGAAAAAATAGAGGGGAATGCACAGCAGAGATCCTGGTACGTTGGATAATTAGGCAGAGATTGGAGAGTGACAGACAGAATGGGAGACAGGCACACTGGCTGATTCACATGCTCACAGAAAGCAGCAGCCAGCAGCCATCTCACGACAAACATCTGAGAAACTCTTTTCCAGACAGATGAGATCAGAGTTTGGTCTCCTTCATAGCAAGGGGAGGTGGGGGCTTTACGACAGGCATAATTAAAGTCGCCTCAGACTGAGTACTTTCACTTTTCCTCAGTCTCTGATGAGCCCAATTCTCTGAAGTCTGTCCCTTTAGGTCAAACACTCTGAACACAGGCATGTTAAAGTAACATCCTTTTATCCTAATGATCATAACCCATAGCTAATAGAGCACCAAAAGCCGGCTAAAATGATTCAGAAAGTGGCCTGAATATATTCAATTATAATGATAGAGTTAGCAATGGCACAGTGGAGGCAGTGGTGACTTTCCAAGCCCTAAATGTGCTGCAGTCATCAAGATCATTATTTTTTCATGTGTTGCAAGAGATGGAAAAAAGGACATGATCGGGATCAAAAGCACACAGGGAGCATTCCTAGTTTCTTTGTCAATTTACATTTTTACCAATGCTTTATAAGGCACATGGTAAACTTAATGTTCATGTTACTGTGGCGTTCTGCGTTCATAACCCTCTTAACGCTTAGATTTTATCTAAATCGAGAAGTGTATTTTAAAACTGTGCATCTCATTTATTTGCCTGGCATTCGACCATGAACCCCCGCCCCCCTCCCCAAAAGAAGCACACACAAAAAAACACCCAAAAGCAAAAGGGAACTGTGACAAAATTTAAATTAGCTTCGTTTTTTAAATCTTAATCGAAATGATAGCAATATGGATTTGGGAAGAGGGTGTGAATGCAGGAAATGAAAAGCTTCTTCGTGCCAAGGGAGAAAAAAAAACTTTGCATTGACAAAGTGGCACAGAAAGGAAATAAATGCTTGTTGAATTCTTCACTATCACTGCATACAACACCAGGCTGATGAAATTGTAACAAGCATGATTATTACAATTATTCGCGAGTCTAATAGGCTACGTTCACACTGAAGGTCTTAATGCTCAATACCGATTTTTTGATCAAATCTGATTTTTTTGTCTGCTTGTTCACACTACAAATAAAATGTGCCGCAAACGCGCTCTAGTGTGAACCCTCAAAGCGCAAAAGAAGACGTCACACACAACACGCTCTGTTTAGACCCAGACCAACCAGTTTTGTTTGACTTATGGCCCTTAATATAAAGACTTGTTTCGGACTCTACGTTTCCCAATTTTGCTTTAAGTTATAAAGTTATTTTGTTATTTACAAACGGCCTAATAATTATTCTTATTGCTGTTTTAGAGAGGAGCAGTGCTTCAAAGGATAGTTGCAGATTTCTGTCAGAATCTGCAGATTATACAGTACAAATAAAATGTTCACGTTGTCTTCCCAACAGTTTCACTAACATCTACACTGGATGGCCAGGAAGCGTTCACGATGTCTTCTCCGGCGCTGATAATTGGCGTCTGTCTTGTGTCAGTGACGTAAAAGACGGCTTTAATGCGACATGACCATTCAAACAGCAGTCGCTTTCTAAAACATCAGATATGTATCGGATTCAGTACCACATACGAAAGTGACCCAGATAGGATTTGAAAATATTGGATTTGTGCTGTTCACACTGTCATAGCATGATCGGATATGGGTCGCATAGGGTCAAAAAAGTCGGAATCGATGCGCTTTCACCTGCAGTGTGAACGTATAGTCTTGTAGGCCATGTAGCAGTTCCCCATTTTGCTGCAATATCATCTTTTCGGACTGCAGGGCTCTTTTTTCTTTTCTCTCTTTTTTTCAGAGATGCAAAAGTGGTGTTAGGAAATAAATAGTGAGAGAAGCTGATTTAGTTTTTGTCAATGAGTTTGAGTATATTCTAATGGCTGTTTGGTGAAGGAGCTTGTTCTTGTTCTTCTATTCATGTGAACATACACACACATATGTGAATGTGTGTGTGTGTGTGTGTGTGTGTGTGTGTGTGTGTGTGTGTGTGTGTGTGTGTGTGTGTGTGTGTGTGTGTGTGTGTTGTTTTGGTGGTGGTGAGGGGGGAGTTGTTTGTTTTGTTTTTTATTTCAAGGGCCAACACATCGGTGGGGTGATGAAGGATGACAGTTTCCCATTTTTAATTGCCATGGTTCCTGTTGCCTGGTTGCCTGGGGGGGACAGGAAGGGTGCAGACACAAATATTCTCTAATGAGTATTAATCTAATCACTGTCTGATATAAACAAGGATTCTGTAATGATGTCAGACCCCTACCGCCATCACTACCTAACTCTGGCATTTAGGCTCAGGGAATTAGCATTTCTTAAAAAAAAAAAAGTCTTGACAAATTGAAGGACATTCTTATGGCAGGGGGCTATAATGATGGCTAGAAAAATTGCCTCACCCATTTCTTTTCAAGAAAGTATTTGACTCTCAAAGGGGCAACTTTTCAGTTATTAATTATGGCACGGTGTTTCCTTGGGAACTGAATGTGCCTGGTGCCAGCGGCTTTGCCAGGTTCTGAAATTTGTCTTACCTGTGATGTAAAAACGATCAGGTTGATCAGAAGTGCACCGTAATAAAGGTAACTGCACATATAGCTCAAGGAAAATATGTGTCTGTGTTTCAAGAGCTCTTGGCGTTGAGGAGATTACTTATCTGCTGTTGTCATACACACTAGCAATGGCGCTCACTCCAGGGGGAAATATAGCTACTTGTGTACTCACCTTAACAAAGAAAACAGAGAAAACTGCACCCTTGTCTGCCTTGTTTACCTCGCTAGATTGAGAGGGTTACCTCCAAGGGCAAGGGGACATGAATAATGCCTACCACCTGCACCTGTTTCCTCTGGATGCTGCGGCTTTAATTACCTCAATTAGCATTTGGGAGATTGTTTGTAAGGATCTGTATCTACAGTGATGGAGCATACGCTCAAAGGGGATGCTAACTCATTGGAAAACACAGACAAATTGTCTTCCACTGTAACCTTCTGCAGCAGTTGTGACTCAGAGCGTACTTAGAATGAGTTCTGTGCTCAGACAGAGAGATAACGATAATGTGTTGACACATGATCAAATAACATGCCATGCTGCTAAAACTTAGTGCAATGAAAAAGTAAGACGGAGATGTAATCTGTGATCTGCAGGAAAACAAAACGGCATAATTTAAAGATGCAAGATGACAGAAATGTGAACTAATAGAATTTCTCTCCTCGCTATGACAGTTTATTAGAAGTCTGCAGGGGGAACTGTGCAGGTTTCAGCCCTCTTTTGTTGAGTCTTCGAGTCCAAAGTATACCGCACCATGATTTTGTTCCTGCTTTACCCAGTGATCTGTAACATGTGATTTGTCCCCTTTCATTTCCATAATGGCTTCTTGAGCTCCCTCATGGAAACATACGGAGAACCCTTCTCACTGTATAGGATTTGTCCTGCACTAATGGAGCTGAGATTGGATTCTGGCACTTATGTGTGCCTAGATGATTCCTCCTTTTTAGCACCATTCTCCTTTGCCTCATACATAATACATAGGTTTAAAGCAGTATTGCTTTGCAGGAGATCTCATTTATTAACATGGGAGTCTCACGGGGATCAGAAAGCTCAGCATCAAAGTTTGCTTCAGCTCTGCTCTCATCATGACTAGGAACACTTGGGATTTCCACCAACAGGTTGGATTATCATCAGTATTATCAGTGACTGTGTTTTTAAACAAACTGCCTGTCTGCAGTTAATAAGGAAAGACCATTTGTTAAATGCTCACTGTATTTTTTTTCCTGATAAGATCAGTAGAAATCCAAAAGCTTGAACATTTCTTAGGAGGGAATGCTGCAGAAGGTGTAGACCTCAGTTTAGGAGCATCATCCATATTTAAAATAAGAATGGGGAACAGCTAAAAGACCTAGCTGAAAAGATCAGAGAAGTGAACCATGAATAGGTAAGGTGTTAGCGTTCAGCTATATAAGCAAAGCCTTGAATTCTGAATTTAACTAGAATGAAATAAATAGGGGTTATATTGTTGATATGGGATTGCTGAGGACGACTTACAGGAAACTGTGGGTTGCAGTGATTTGAAAGGCAAAGGGTTTAAAATAAAACTTACCTTTTAAGGCGCAACACTTACACAAATGTAATATTTAACAGAAAAAGGAAAGCATCTCTGCAAATCTGCATCCAACAGTCGGAAGCCCCGAAAAAGAACTCTTGCCCCAAGTCTGACCCGAACTTAAAATAGTGCTAGCCCAGAACAATTACCTCTCTCCCTTTTTATACCTCTCACTCGCTCGCTCACTCCAAGAGGGAGGCACATCTCCATAAGTTATTTCATTATCTCACAGCTCCGCTTTCTCCCTCTCTGCTTTGTTTTTTCTATCTCCCTGCGTGTATTGCTTCCTTTGGGAGGTCACACAGAAGGGTATGGGATTATCTACTAAACAGAGGACATTCCAGAAATGATTTTGCAGTCAAAGTGTTGGATATAATAATCTGAGCTGTCACACGTCTGCAGCGTTTATTGGCTGTTTGGTAAATGGCTGCGTTCAAGTCATCACCTTTTACATTTCTTTTTCTATTTAGAAAAAAAAACACACTTTGACTTTCTTTTTTGTTTCTTTTACATACACTTAGATTTGGGCTGTTGAGAGTCAGAACATTAAATTTGTTGTTATGAACTTAATTCAAGGTTGTGCCGGTTAATGGCTTCTAAAAGAATGACTAAACACCAGCTGTGAAATAGTCAACAGCGAAATGCTTAAAGGTGTCGAAATGGTCAATGAAACAACTGGAGCTTTATACGACAAAGGAAAAAAATCATTTGATACTCCAGATATTTGGCTTCTTTGTTATTTCATAGCAAAATTATCCACAGTGCTCTTTGGTGCGTGATGGTTTTAATGACTGCTGAGTGTCATTAGGCAAACAGTAGAAATTATAGGAACTGTTCAGTGTGAGAAGATACACAAAATCATCTTTTGATTGTCTTCTAATGTTGCAGAGGCAGTTGCATTGTAATTAGCAGTACTTAGTAATCTGAGGTAGACGAAAACAGTTTTTTTTTCAAAGCCCCTTTTGATACAGCCTCATCTTGAGGCAAACAACAGTTTCAGAGGTGTTACGAGGAGATTATTTTTGCGGTTGAAGCTTAACTCCGTGTTAGTGTTCAAAAAGAAGTTATACAAAAAGTAAGCCTTTAATTTATAAAAAGATTTTTTTTATTCGCTGGCTGTGTGTTTGCCTGTGTTACATGGATGGTCTTGTGACTTTGATCAAACGAGTTCAATTAAAGAGCGCGATGAGCACAAAGTCCCGCGCGTACGTGTGTTTGAGAGTGCGTGTGCATACAGTGTGACTATAAGTGTTTGAAGGTGTGGGTTCCCGCATGTCTCTGTCCTCTCCTGGTCTGACTCTGTAGTGCTTTGATTTGAGCGCGGTGATCCAGCTAAAACTCGGAGCAAATACGCGGATTAGGCCGCAGCAGTGCCGATAACACTCTGATCAAAGTGGCCCCGCTGCTCCGACAGGCACAGAGAGGAAAATATGTTAAAGGAAGAGGCACTGCACACACACATACACACACAGTCAAAGTCACACACTTTTTATCTCCACTAACAGATAGACAGACAGGAAGAGATTGTCCTGTTTTATTTTCCTATTTTCCAACGGCTCTGCTGTCAATAGCTCGGCAGAGAATTTATTCCAATCAGAGTCCATCCCCAGGGTTGCCGAGACCAATAACAAATTTCTGTTCTTCCCTAATGGGGCGCATTCAATCACCCTCCTGCTTTTCTTTTATACTGTCTCCATTTTACAGTTGTATCATTAACTTCTAACAAACACACACAGTGAAAGGATCTTTGGGCAGCAACGATCAGTTTATTGTCTAAAGGTTTCAAACCTTATACTGATTCTTTTTTTTAATCATTGTTGTACCACAGCCTGCATGATCTACCCACACAGGTATTTTCACTTGTGTTATCTGGTTAAATCTGATTCTAAGACTCTAAGACTGAAGGGGGAACACAGCTGATTGTTATCTCCCTCTCTATTGTTTTTCTGTGTGTGTGTTTTCATCTGCCATTGTATGAAAAGCACAGGCTGTACTAATAAAGTTTAACACTTGCTTTGTTATATTCCTAGTAAGCCTTAGCAGTGTCACGATGACAGCACCAGCACATTAGCAGGCCACTGAAACATGGAATTCAGCCTTCATTCGTTCAATTATTTGCCACTGTGTGTTCACACGTTGTGTGAGATGTCAAAATGGTGTCTGTGGAAAAAAAAAAAGCTGCTGTGCGCTTTTACACTTTAATTTCGCGTTGTGGTGACGTCATAGTGAACCATTAGTTTTTCACCCGTCTTCCATATAAGAAGTATCTTGAACAAAGTTAATGTTTTTACTGATAGTCATACTTATTTCATAGGAATGTAAGTGTCAGTACTGAGGATGAAACGGGTTCAGCTATCAGTCTAAAATCAGACATAAGATAAGATAAGATAAGATAAGATAAGATAAGATAAGATAAGACTTTATTGATCCCACAACGGGGAAATTTTTGCGTCACCTCAGCTCAGGTACAGATATGTGAAGGAAATACAAAAATACAAATAAGTACAATCAATGAAAAAAAGTAAGATAATACACTATATACAATGGTAGCATACACAGTATGTGATTATGGATATAGTTGGAAATATTTTAAGACATAAACTATATAGCTTGGAAGGTCATGGAAGGTCCATTATGCATGAAGTGGTGACCGTGGATGTTCATAAGATACAGAGTATGACTATGTAATGACATGCTTACTCACTGGTTTAGATCCCATTACTACACTAGGCTTAACACTGTTACTTAAATCAATAGAAAATGACCAAAAGGAATATTCCAGCTGATAACAGCAAACTCAAAATGCTGTAGCATCAATTTGGAAACCAAAATTGACCCTTTATGTTCACAAAACAGTATGTTTCATACTTGATTTATGCAGAATTTCTGCTTGTTCATAAAGCTTTAAACTTAATATTGTAATCATATAAGTGTTCATTATACATGTTTATGCACTAAAAATGTGACTCATTTGTTCCTCTTTGCACTAAATGGCCGTGTTATACGTTCTGTTCACTTTCCACCTTTAAGCAACAGCAGGTGCACATTTATCGGAGGGAAAATCAACTTGTCTGTAATATTGACGACCTAATTAATTTAGAGGACAATCTCTCCTATTAGTGTAAATCTTCCTCTGTCTTTACTGTACTCTGTGTACACAAATGCACAAATGGTAGTAATGAGTATTATCTATGCATTACATTTTAATAATTTTAACAGTTTAAGTTAAATGTGGTCACTCAGCCGCCTGGGAGAAGGTATTTCAGTTCATTACATTTACACTTATTTCGCTGCCATATACAGTAGATATCAGAGTCGAACCCCCTGAAGGAGTCTTGCTGCAGTCCAGCAGCAGAGCTGAGGAGTTTAAGGGTTGAAGTGCTTTCCCTTCTGCCGGCACCAGCTCATTACTTATCCATGAAGGACTGTTAACCACACTGAAATAGAATCAGATCTATTCACAACAATGGTTTTAATTAGATCTCCGTGTGTGCACCACAGTGCGTGTGGATCTGTGTGTGTATACGGAGTGTGTGCTTGTCAGTGGACAGCAGCAACCTTGAAACCTGGGAATCCCAGGTGAAACGTGACGATGCACTTCGTGTGTTTATCACCTAAGACTAATTGATTAATGTGTTTCACCGCTGATGTCGTCCAGAAAACAAATGGCCCTCACCACACACACACACACACACACACATTGTTGAACTTTATGTAATTAACGCCTGAATGGACCATGTTTTTCAGATGCGCCAGAGCTGATGTGGAAAATAGGAGGGGATTAATGCAACCCTCTCTTAATTCCACAGTCTGCTTCAACACAAGAGGCTGACCCGATATAGTCAGTGAATCCTATGTAGTTAATAGGGTAATTAATACTTAAGTCGTCTTAACACTGTACCATTTTCTATGGTACCGTGACATCACACCTTGTGTCCACGAAGGGCGTCAAGGGATTTTGGAACAAATCTCTTCTCAACCATCCAATTAAAAAGCTCATCAACACGCATATTTTTTTTCCATTTGCCTGCTTGGTGTGGCAACATGCTGCTTGCAACACAAGCGGCTATTACCGAGATTATTATTCAAGATCACCTCAACACTGCAATCATATACTTTATTCAGCATGTGAAAGCACTATTATGGGATTAATTGAAGCTTGAAAATATTTCACATTAATCCTGTCATATATCATATTTCACAGTCTGATGTCTGGTCAGTCTGATCTTTGAGTAAGGTTAAGTGTGACATGTCAAGGACTCACGTGAGCCGGGAGGGGGGGTAGGAGAAGCAAAAGGAGTGCCTGATCGGAGCGATGGGTGACAAAGGAAAAGGGGAGTGGAGAAGATAGAAGAAGACTACGAGGAAGAAAAGGTGAACGAGAGAGAGAGAAAGTAGGGTGTGATTTCCTGTGCGACAGAGCCCCATAGCAGACACAGAAGGAACAGCAGGTAAGCAGCGCTGTGAAGAGAGATCCTATGCTGATATATTTTGTCATGTCACATCACTTCATCCATTGTGGCCGCTGAAAAGACTTGTTTTTGTTGTTGTTGTTGTTATTCTATGAAAATAGTTAATTAATTAAGGTAATGTATCCAGAGAAAAGCAGGTAAAGAGTCAACATGATATACTCTTCTTTTCTTCTTTCCACTGTCTTGGTCTACATGGAATTTATCAATCAGACTGAACAATGACTTTGCCTGCTGGGGTTCATCAAGCTTTTCAAGGACCAGACTCTGACAGAAAATGTTAAAGTAGAAATTAGTTCTAAGAAACTCTATTTATATGAGACTAAATCCACTGAGAAGGGGAAAACATGACTTCACTATTGTCTCCTAAAAGAAACACAGAAGGCTGGTGGGTAATAAAACTAAGCCTTTGGTAATATCTTAAATCCCATTTGATTTAAAACAAAACTCTGTTGGCAACCTCGCCTTTTTTTTTTCTTTCAACATTATTTCCTCTGGAAGCTCAAAGTTCTTGATTGTATAATATATAAATACACTTCTTGAATTTCCTGTAGCGCCATACTATTGTATTGAGTGCAGTATTGTTCTTTTGCTTTTTATGCTCACATATCAGTGGATTAAAAAAAAATACTTACAATCAACACATAATAAATAAGAAATTAATTCTATTTAAGTCAAACTCCTTTCATTGCAATATCATGTGTATTTAATTTACTTGACAGTAGGCTTTTTGGTTGTAAGAGGTTAGTTGTTTGGTCCCAATCAATCACATAATCAGTAATCATCTAAAAAAAAAACGTTATTAGGAGGTAGTGAATAAACTAATGGTCATAATCAGAATCAGAGAAAAGGACACAAGTATTAACACTAATCCTTCTGGGATATTGCAGGTATTATAAGTGCACAGGTGTGCAAATATATGTTGTGGCGTACAAAACGTGATGGAGTACAGCGAGCTGGGTTCAGTCCGGTTCGGTGTGTGTCGGTCTGACCCAAGTAGATGAATTAAAGTGTCTGATAGCAGCAGGAAGGAACATTTGTAGTACAACTGATGGCTCAAATCCACCAATTTGACTTCCCCTCTCAAACAGTCCACTCTTTATTAATGTTTTACTGCTTTAATTAGGCTTAATTACACTTCTATTGGTGGCTGCAGAATGAAGACCATTAGAGAGTTGTTGGTGATGACCAAGTAGATGAAAGATACATTTTAGTAGTTTTTGCTTGTTGTCCACTATCAAAGGTTTTATGGTAAAAGGTCAACATTGGTCATATAACTGTCTTAGATAAATTGGAAACACTTTCAACAGAAAGATGGGAAACTCGCTAGTTAATAAGACCAATGCTCGGCACCACACGTACTAGCTTACTTTCTTTTGTCTGAGCGAGCTCAAATGAGGCAAACTGTGAAGTACTCTAAATGCAGGTATCCTGATTAATACATTCACTTTTTTTTTTTTTTGCTTTTATTTCATTTTGTGAAACTTTAATCCAAAACAAGTGCTGAGAAAAGCAAACTAGTTCGATCAAAATGCAAATTATGACTGTATTATAAGCATTATGAATAGTCCTGCAAACATAAATTCCTCCTCACAAGATTTTTAAACTAAGGGACCCATTCAATGGAAGTTACAGTTTCTCTATCATAGTTTTATTTTTAACAGATTCTTAGGTTGTATTGGCTTAAAAAAACGTTTAAAAGAAAAATGAAGGATAGCTCTGTTTAAACCCAACCACAATAGTTTTCTAAGCCCAGCTAAAATGTTTTTAGCCTTATACCAAACTCCTTGTAAAAGCAAAACAAAAAAACAAAGTAAGTCATATATTCCCATGTTGAAGTTGAACTACAGTGTCTTGAATTATTATTTTTCCATCACAGTAGTATATATATTGCAAATAAGCGTCCTTTGGTGTGTTTTTATGATATCTGGAACAACACTAAATGAGAACACCTTTGAACATTGCAGGAAGAAAATAAATAAGTACAGTATTCTTAAGCATGGACTGTGCAGCATGCACCTAGTTGCCATGCTTATACACTGATTATGCTAGTGTTTTGAAACCAAGCATGTTGAGCAAGGCTTAGGTCTACCTTAAAAAGCAAGGACACCGCATATAAAAAAGCACCACCCCAAAATACCACCCTCCATCGTCCTATCTATGCAGAGATTGAAAGCATAAAGTCACCTTAAAAGTCTTTAATGAGGTCATAGATCAAGTACCATAGACTTCTACGATCTAACTTCTTTTTACAAGCAGAGGTGTCGCCCCCTGCTGTCCATAAGAAACAATGGAGGCTTCAAGGACTTCCAAGTTGGCTTCACTTTTCAGCTCATGTCCATCTCTTATATACAGTCTAAGGATTCATCAACAGCCAAACCTTACAGGGCTTAGTTTAAACTTTTTACCTTTAAATATGTGTTACTGCGCACACTCATATGTGTTTCTGATGTTACGAGCTTTGATCAGTGAAGAAACAGCATGCTTTTTTTTGAAGGTAACATCCAAACTGTCAGACTAAAAACCACAGAATTCAGTGACATTATGAGTCAGATGTTTAATTGCACACTACAAAAGAGATGAAAGGTCAGCGTGGTCAACAAAATGGCCACAATGCTCTGCGACTGTACTACATACTGTTTTCAAGCCTTAAATATGACACATCCAGGGAAAAGCCAATGAGACAAGTGTGACCACTCTCAATTGTGTGCCTCCTCTAAATGTGATGACTACACACAACGATGCGGCACAATAGTAAGTGGCATAGCAGGGTCCAAATAAGCAGCTGAATGAATGCATTTTTCAGACACCATTATTCGGATGTGGCGATGCGCGCACAACAAACGTACCCCACAACAAACGGAGGCATCTGGAGGAGAGAAAAAAAGTTCCTTTCACTGAGCTGGCATGATAAGAGCGTCTGTATTTCCACTCCCTTTATCACTTCCAGTCCCAGACAATGGATTGAATTTCAAAAGCCAATAAACAAGGGAGATGTCCATTCTGCATGGCAGTTATCACAAGCTAGCGTCCCACTCTCATTTGCTCACCCTCCCTCCCTCCTTCTCTTCCTTCCCCTTTTTTCTGAAATGAGCAGGAAAAAAAGAGATGAAAATTAAAAGTGGGGAGGGAGAGCTGTGAGAGAAGAAAAGGAGCAGAGGAGATGAGACACCTTCATGCTCTGGCTCTTCTTTCATTGGACTGATAAAGGAAAGCATCAAGGCCAGGGGTGGATGTGGGTTTTTTTTCTTTTCTGTTAACTGAATGAGGCTTTTGAGGGTGATAGTGAGGAGCCGCTCCCCTGAGAGATGTTTGGAGGAACGGGGAGTGGTGAGCCAACATAATAAATATTCTTATCTGTTATTGTCATTGTAATGGGACAGGGCAGAGGGAGGGAGGATGCAACAGCGGATAGCTCTGTTGGTGCCAAGGGACCTGACTGTGTTGACATGCAGAGGAGAGAAAATCAAAGGGAGAGATGGAAAGTGAGAAGGGAAGGAGCGAGCATAAAAGATTTTAAGCCAGGGGGAGTTTGTGTGTAATTATTGATGGGTTGTCCTGGTAGGGAAAGAGGATATGGAACAAGAAAAGGTGACAGGCAAGCTTTTCTCCCACAGCCCATTTACTGTATCACTCACTGCCAGGTGTTCTCAACAGGTGAGAGGGAGTGCAGTTAAGTTCAAAGGCATTTCATAAATGAGCTATTATGTCGGCTTTCTTATATCTTCACTTTGAGGAAACATCAGTTGTGACACTGAATTAAATGCCTAAAAGACAAACGTACTTGGTATTAGGATTTTTGCACCAAAACCAGTTCATTCAGTTCATCTGATCACTTATGCTGTAGTTAAATGTTTGGTGAGCTTCAAGTGCAAAAGTGCCTTGATGAGGGAAATATGATCTGTATTGCAAATAGTGCTGCATTGAAGCTTTGTTAATATTAGGAAATGAGGTCGTAATTGAAAGGAACAAACACAGGCAATCAGTAGAAAACAGGAAATGAAGAGGAAACTTTAATGTTTTGTCTACTTCCACTTTCTACCTCTGTGAACTTGAACCCAGATCAAAGGCATTAGTGGGCTTTGTCGCTTGTAGTGAACAATGGGTCTTTGTGAAACATAAAAATGCTGCTGTTTTTCTTTTGTTGTTGTTGTTGTTTCATTAGGGCCAATCTCCACAAATTCCAGTTTCTGGGACATTATTTTTTCAGACATTCAGCTGTAAGGCCCAGGATTTTCCAAGACGGGAACATTTTTGGGGCCGGGAGCCTAGTTTCAAGTGAATATCGTATTTTCTGTGGCGCTAGAGGTTGTATATTAATCAAATATACTTCCTAAAGAAGAAAAAAAACACCTTAGGCAGTTAACCCTAAGGAGTAATAAAGAGGCGATATTGAGTCAGGAGGGTTATATATAGACCACCAATCCATTTTAACAAATGCTGCCCGGTTTCTTCTCATGGGGGGAGCCTTCACTGCGAGCACCGTGTAATGAAAGTCTTCTTCATTACTCACATGACTAACTCATCACATTGATTTGCACTTTGGTAATTTATGAACACTAAAAGGGGAAATAACTAACCACAGATTGCCTGTGTTTTATCTAATCCTTGCTATATCATATGACGTTGATAGCTGCATCTCAGGTTAAGTGGATGACGGCCTGGCATCGGTGCCGCACTGGGTTTAGCTACGCCGACAGATACCATTTCTAATTGTAAAATTCCTGCTGAAGTCATTAAATGAAAGATTACCTCTTGTTGTGTCTGCTTTTTATAATTTGGACTAGTGTTTGCACATTGGTGTCCATCTGTGAAGCTCCATGGCTATGCAGAGAGAAAGATTATGGGAATTTCTTCTATGCAGAGGCTATGCACTCGCAAGGAATCGTCCAAAAAACAGTTGACTGTTTGGTGAGAGGTGAATGCTGATTGGCCGATACGCTGGCTGAAACAGGAGACATGACAAATGTAGTGGAGTTCACATTGAGGAGTAAGAAACACAAAAACTAAGAAAGATCAAAGAAACCTGTCAAAAGCAATGGCTCGATGTGGATCTGCAAACCTCTGCACTACAAATAGCCCTTTCCCACTCGAACCGTCCTGTGACGTCATCTGTATGCGGCATGAACGCCACAACAATGGAGGACGTCAAGGCGATGGTATACCTGCTGCTCAGTCTGTGGCTTTTCGTCAGACTTGGGAATCACATTGGTTTTTGTGTAGCTATTTCCCAAATTTCCAGGTTTCAAACAAGGCGGTTTTGATTTTTGTGAAGGAGATGCCTTAATGGCTCATCGAGTGATGCCACTGACTAGCCAATCGGTAATCGGTAGCATCCCTCAGATTACTTGGAAACCCAACCGAGCGGCAACTAAAAAAATACCTGGTACCAAGTGCTACCACCTAATGGAAAAACCTAAACCCTAACCTGAGCCGAGCAGTGCTGTGCTGAACCAGCCCGAGGAGGTATAGTAGGAAAGGACTATAATGCGTGGGCAGTCCATTACCAGTTCAAGGGCAGCTACAGACTGGCCATCCTTCTGAAGAGAGGGTCAGATGAGGGCAGTGTCAAAGATACGAGCTACAACTGGTCTACAACTGATCTGTCCACAAGCCAGCCACAGAGGAGAGTGAAGTTACAATATTCAAAGAGCAGAAGTAAAGCTAAGTGTTAAAAAATAATGAAAAGCATCCACTGCAGTCACTGTCTGTGCATTTTTTGCTGTATTTTTTTTTTATCTTTAATGATTTTTTCATGCTTCTCCTATTCCTGGTTGATGATATAAATAATTGGCAAACTACGTGGTTACGTAAATAACAAAGTAGATGTAATCATGTTATACTATTCCTACATTGTTAAATAGCAGGGTCTAGAGGTGCGTCTGCAGGAAGTCCACACTGTAAAGTGTGGCCCGCTGAAGCTGCTAGCAATCTCATACAACCAGTGGCTAATGGTGCTTTTATGTGTTTCCCATCTGGCATCTTCATTGTTTGTAAACAAACACCTGGTTATTCTCTGTGCCACCTATGAGTCCTGGTTACATCCAGCTGCTGCTTATCGTTCCAACACCACCTAACAGAGCATCTTTTTGCACACATCTGCTGAACTTCATATATCATCATTGGCTATATTGATTCATCATCTGTACACACCACACTCCAAGACCATGCGCCCCGTTAAATGGTCAGCTCTGGACATTTACTGTGAGTTATCATGGTAGGGTTCTACCTATAGACTCAACAGACTGGTCTCCAATGCCCAGTGGACAATTACAATGTCCAGCATGCAACAATGTATTTTCAGCTAAATGGACTTGCTGTAACATACCGCTTTAGCCCTGGGACTTATATATACATTCTCTTAACAAGTTCTTGATGTATGTGATGTATATTCCATTTAAAGCACACCCTAACTCTCCTCTTTATAGACAAGACGTCACACAGAGCTTTTAAAACATGAAATAGCCTGTGTTCTGCACGTCTCACAGCCTAATAGACTGACACGTCAAAGCTCCTCTAAGGGACTGGTTTGCTTTTACTCGTTTTCTGTAAAGATCACTGTAAAGTGAAGCGGGTGCTGATATTTGCTGTAAGGCAGATGTGGGTGGAAAAGTGTGATTCTTTTACTTTGGATGTCTTTTAAAGTGCACATGTTGCCAAAAGTTGTATTACCGAAATCCACCTGTGTTATTTATTTTGTGGTGAAGGCACACACAGAACAACCATGAACACAAGTCAAAGCTTCACAAGCAAACATGGACATAGTGTTCTCTGTCTTATTGTGATTTCCTTGTAGTTTAGGTAAGCTGGCTGCCAGCCTCCACGCTCAGTCTGATCAATTATTTAAGCTACCTTGAGCTCTCTGGGTTTTCCCGGGATTTATTAGGTCCAGCTGCTGGAAGTCTGGGACAATGAAAAACATGATGCATGGAGAGAGAGACAAAACCACAGAGACTCATCAGCCATCTGCCACTTAATGCCAAGCAGGGAGCATGAGTAGTGGAAGAGCTGCTTTTCAAAGCAGTGTATGCGATGATGTCTTTGCTTCCCAGCGGACTGCATGCTGGCGGGAAAGTTTGGCAAGTTGAGTGCCCATTCTGCGGTGGATGATGGTGCAAGTGACATGATAGCAGACTGCGCCTGAGATATGATGCTTTAAAGTGAAAGGAATGAGATATGGGGGAGAGGGGGGGGGGGAAGAAAGGCAGAGAAAAGAATGGTGTGTGTGTTGTTTGCCTGAGCAAGAGTTTATTTGTGCAGATGCTGCTTAGCATTTGTGTGTGCGCGCGTGTGTGCATGTTTTCTCCCACACAGTGGCAGCCTGCAGCAGTAATGAACAGGGCCTAGGGATAGCTGAGAGGATGGGAGGTGGCAGATCATAAATAATCATTTATCCCACCGTTTCCCCTGCTTCGCTGCCTGACAGACCAGTGGCTACACAGGCAGGGAGCAGCCAGCAGCGCGAGCTGAGACGCAGCTGCATCAGCCAGGATGCATATGTGGCCTCGGTGCTTTGGGGCAGATTTTCTTCCCAGCAGGTCCGTCTCGTTGATACTCCAGCGAAATAGGCGAGAGGAGAAACTACAAAATAGTGAAAATGATTTGTAACCCGTGCAAGAAACACAGAGAACATTTGCACAGAAGAGCCGCCACGGAGACAAAGCCGCTAACAAGAAAGGCTGCTATAAACTTTGAGAGAGTATCAAGTAATGAAAAGGTAAATGAAAATCAGAAGCTGGTCTGTATTGTTTTCGTGTTATTTATCTTAAAATCAATAGCCACCTCACCCATTAACTTTTAATGTGTACTTCCAATTGGAGCCTGAAATTAAACAGTGCTGGAGGAAATCAGCAGCACATAATGGCAGAGCCCTGGGGGGAAATTCACTCATAAACACAGGTTTGCCGTTCCTGCGGAGGAGGGGTATCCACTTGTGAGTGGCAAAAATTCATTTTGAGCACAGGGGTGATAAACCGAAGATCTATGCTGCACTTAAAACCATCGTCAAAAAGCTTAGTGCTATTAGTCAGGCAACAAGAAGCATTCGCGATCTTTCACAATAGTGGAGCCTATTGAAGTGCAATGGCTTGTGCATCCCAGCAGCAGGATACTGATGAAAGGAGATGCAGAGAAAGAGATATTGTACTTTCTTGGTATCCATAAGTCCCAGAGCTCCAAACTTTGTATTGCATTCACGCTTGATGAGAATTTTCTTAGCAAGCAAGGAGATGGGTATAAAACAGAATTTTCTAGAAAAGCACATTGTTCAGACTGTGCAGGAATAGTTTCACACTGTGAGATTTCTTTTGGAAATGCACTCGTTTTTAGAGAGAGAATAGAGATTTTTCCTCTTTTTTCCTTCCCTTCCTGTCTTTCTTAGCTGCTGCCTAACTACATAGAGGGACATGTGTGAGCTCTAACTAATACAAACTACAGTGACTGCACTCAACACTCAGAGAGCAACATTAATCAGTGCTCCAGCACCTCGGTCTTCTCCAGCCAAGCAGAGTAAATCAGGAAGAAGTTGGACAGAGAAAAAAGAGGAAATGGCTCTGATTTAATTTATGGTTTCCGCTTTCATGTCGCCACATGCCTGACTAAGTGTCAAAGTGGCATTTATGATGTATGAAATTAAATTACGGAGGAACACCGCCACACACAAAGCACAACACACCTGCAATGTGTTCTTATCTCAGCAGCTTTACTTGAAAAGGTTTCCTCAGTCCTCTCTTTTTGCCTGTCTACACATCACAGCAAGAAACCAAATTAAATCTTTATTATGCTCGTAATCAAAAAGAAACTCTTTTCGGGACATTTTTTTTAAAAATTGGATTAACATTTTGTGCATTTTCACTCATATTGACATAAATTTGAGTAAACCTGCAGAGAAATGAAAATGCCTTTTTTTTTTAATGAACGCTTTGATGAGAAAGTACTGTTATGTTTTTCGTTAACTCTCTCAGAGCTTAGATTTGTACAGTTCCGCTTTGAATGTCTACAGTAGGCCCCAATATGCCGAGAGGCAGGAGTGTCATGGGCTGATTAATGACAGAGAAATGTTGGATGTATATTGAACTTAGTCTTCCCAGTGCCCACTGGTCAGATGGTTACGTGCAGTAAGGACCAGAACTTATACACAACATAATGATGTAGCATTTTATGAATCCCTACTGAGAAATTGTCTTAATGTTCTCTCCTTCCAGGTGGTTTAGAGCAGGGGGTCAGATACAGTTCAGGGCTGCTACAGCTGGTAAACACTCAGTGAGTTGTAAGTCTATCAAATGCACACTAGGCAAGGTGAAAACACTAGAGCTGATTTGTGGTGAATCTGGAAGCTAAACTGTAATTTTGAGCATCATTTTCAGTCGACAATTTGCTTACAAATAATGGAGATATTTTATTGTAACTAAAAAAAACAGGCAAATGTAGATGAGATTCTCTGGAGTAACAGAGCTTTACTAAATGAATTCTTATTGAAGTTTTGCCATCTTGGAGCAGTTATTTGGCCTTTTTTAGCGTCTGTCTAGTTGCCAGTGGTCACCTGAAAATAACAGCAATGTATAAAAGCAGCATTAAAATATGATTTAAAAAATCCTTAAAAACTGCTCTAAAAATCTTGTGATTTCACACCCAAAAAAAATGAAGAGCACTTGAACAAAGCACTTACGTATATTTTTGCTGTGGTAACAGGTAGATACTCCTGTCACCGCACAGTTAAAACTGCGGTGAACCTCATCTGTGGACATGCATCAGTGCACCAATATGACTGCCTTATATGCATCCCTATTTGAAGATATATCTCAACAGTTTTCTATGTATGATTGTTTGCATGTCATGTCTATAATGGGCTGGGATCTTAAACTGATCGCGATCAGACTGGCCAAATACCAGCAAAACTGTTAACACTAACGACACCCTCAAACATTAGTTATCTGAGCTTAGAACCAGAGCACAAATGCTCCTGCCACCTCAAAATGTAGAAATTGTTTAGACCCAGTATGACGTTAAATCAACAAACATCATTGATAGAGTCCAGTTCCCACAAGAAGCTTGTCTTACAAAAATGAATTACTTCTTTTTTGTCCGTAGGTGAAGAGCAAAATATCTTGTACATTATTGCTCCTCTCCTCTCCGCAACATCAAAACATCTGCATCCATCTTTCTTCATCATTTTTACATTATGCCACCTTTAAACAGTGCAATCCATGCACAGGCATAATTCCTACTACGAAGTCGCAGGTTTTGTGGATCCCATGAAGCCACAACTTGTCTTTTATTTTCGCAGCTGACGGTGACAGACTGCGTTTGCTGTGAATTAATTGTGACAGAGTCGCACTATAAAATTCACATTATTCTGCCTTCTGTTGGAAATGACAATTAGAATATATGCACGGGAGGAACTGAAAGACTCTGTGGACTTCCTATGTATTCCGGTTGTCTAAATAATGTACTGCAGGTGCTTTTACCCACTCCCCAAAAAGACAACACTTTGATATTGCACATAACCAGTCAACAACCAGAGTAGCTACAACTAATCAAAATGCAAAAAAAAAAGAATGAAACTAACAGCTGTGTTGAGGTGGATCTGTTTGGATGACTGCAAAAACACAGGTGAAACCTGCCTAGTTTGTGTTAATAGTGGAGAACACAAAGGATGTTTTATTAGGAAATTTACTTAAATTTGCCTTTCCAATTATGCTTAATGAAAGAACATAAACTAGACCAGGATTTTTGTTGCCTTACCGTATATGATGTTCAAGGCTGCTGCAAAGCAGTCGGACGGCAAAAATATAGTTTTGTTTTTAAATGTTCTGCTGCAATTACCTGACACATTAGTGTCCCATTTTAAAGCCTTCACGCCCTCCTTTTTAAACCACTTTTGTCATGTCTTACCTTCTAATCTATCTTGCCTACCACCTGGCATACAAGCTACGGTCTGCTTTTCACTGTGGCTGAAAAACCACAACGCTCAAAAAAGCCTTTCTAGGCTTGTTGCTGTATAATGTTGTCTACCTCTAATATTATCTCAGCCTAAAGAAGCACAGTACATCTTTGCTTTATACAACTTTGAGATGTGATTCATGCATATTTATCACTTTGTATTATTGAAAAGCTTTTAGGGTTCCGACAGGTAACAGCAATCTAATTAAGTCAGTTTGACCTAGCATTTTAGATTTTATGCAGCTACTTAGCCGTGAGAGGCATTTATCTGTGGCTAAAATTCATTTTTGCCCTTCCAATCTGAATAATGAGGCTTTGTCTAATCCCCGACCTGGTAATTCTTCCTCCTCTTTTCCTCTGTGCTTAGATTCTTCCCACTTCAACTTACCTTCCTTAATCTTGTGTCGGCTTCTTCTCACAGGCAGTGGCCTCTGTTTTTTGCTTTTGTTTTTATACACGGGTGAAAATCTGCTGAGTAACTCCTACCGCCACCTCCTAACTCCTTCCTTCTCACCCCAGCCCCTCACGTAGACACACACTCATACACACACACCTACAGAAAGTGATGGGAGGAAGAGGGGAGGAGAAGGTGAAGGGGGGTTGCTGCTGCTGCTGACGTTATGCGGCTCACAGGACTTGCCCGTAAATGAACTCATTTTTCATCCTGCCTCTCTCCCTCCTCCCCCTCCTGTTAATGACTGGCACTTTCCTCATACGGAGCGCCGGCCCTCTGAAGAGCCTGGCGAGTGACAGAGCACCATTCATCTCCTCATGACGGAGGACAGGGGGGTAGGGTGAGAGCGGGAGGTAGGGCTGGCAGACGGACACGCGGACAGATGCAGGGGAAGAAAGAGACGAAGACAGGTTGCAAGCAAGGCTAGATTAAGGAACACTTCTAACAGTGGGAGCAGGTAAGTGTCATGGCCTGGGTCTAGGGACCCAGGGCTCAGGCATTTTCAGTGTATGTTTATGTTTATGTTTTCCGTGTGTTGTATTGGTTTGCTCTCCATCTCTCCATGTGTCTCTGTGTGAGCTTCCGGAGGTGTGGGTTCGCTGAGGAGACTGCGAACCCGGAAGTGGTCTACTCGAGAGACGGCCGCACCTGCCGCTCGTCGTCCTCTGCCAGCTGCAGCAGATTACGCTCGTCTAGGAACGGCATTTAGGACTGCAGCTGAGCTGAGGCCGACGCTGGATCCTTGAGTCAGAACTCGTCAGTACTGCCGTGAGCTTTTACGTAACCTCCGCGGAAACAGATCCCCTGCTAACCCTCTGCCTTTTGTGTTACCAGGAATCGGGAGCGGAGTACGCCTCTAAAGTCACGGTGTGGGAATTGGAGTTTTTTGGAGTCGCCACCTTTCACTTCTCACGGACATCTGCACTGTGTGGGATTCAGGGAGAATCACCACGGGACCACAGTGCTGGGATTTTGTATATAGTTGTGTGTTTTTCACCTCCTGTAAATAAATCCACTGTCCTTCACTTAGAGTCTCGCGTTTGGGCCCTGCTTTCACTGTCACTCCACGGTCTGCCATCGCAGCCCGTGACAGAAGGATCCAGCCACTATGGACCCAGCGGACTCACCGCGGAAGCGCAGCTCCCGTTTTGACGGGACCCGACTAGTGCTTGGAGGGCCTCCGTGCTGCCGTTCCTCGCTGGCAGCCTACCCTTCGGCCCACTCGTCTGCTTCCTCTCCGCGGACGCCTCGGTCTCGCAGAGAACGCCCTAGCCGGTCCCGGGAGGATTACTATGAGCCTGACAGCAATCAGCTTACGCCCGCTCAGGCATTCTATAAGATGCTAGGGATTATTCTCGTGCCACCCGACACACCCAGCGCTCCCACATCACTGCAGGAGCAGCCACATCAAAATCCGCCCTCGTCACATTCCGCCAGCTTCATGAACACTACAGCTCGTGTTTCTCCGGTTTGGGAAAATAGAAGTTTTCGTTTTAAGAGCGATTATTCTCCCATAGGTTCAGAAGACTGTGCGCCTGACGTTCTTTCAAATCCAGGAATCAAGACTGTTTCGTCTGGAACTCTTTATTCTGGGGCTATGTTTGTTCAGTCAGCTGATCAGCAGCCATCTTCAGTTCGGTTAGCCGATCAGCGGCCACCTTCAGCTCGGTTTACAGCGCCACGTCTGGACCCAGCGGTCTCTGAGGAGAGGCTCAGGGGGGAGGTTATGGACAAGGTTTACCGCATGTGTGAGTTGTGGTGGGAGAAGCCCACGGAGGGGTTGCGTCGCGCCGTGGAGAGGCGGCTGCAGGGGATGCTGTTTGAATTCCCCTGGTTGGTGGACTCCCTTAATTCAGTTGTCCTGGACTTCCTGCTTTCCACCCTCCACCTCCACTCTCCTCCTCAGGCTGCTCACCGGCCCGGACAGCTGGTGGATTCACAGCCTGAGACGCCGGCCCCGACGTCTACATGGAAACGACGTTCGCGCCGCCGGCGTTCCTCACCGCAGCCGCCCTCCCGGACATCTCAAGAACCGGCTGTGGTGAGTAATAAGGACACTTTTTCATTTCTCACCCCATCTGCTTTTTTGTTTTCAGTGGATGGTGACGCCGCTGACGCTGCTGCAAGCCGGCCTACAGTACGACTAGCGTCGCCTCATTCAGCAGTCTCCATGCCGCTGGCGGCTTCACCATCTGTGGATGTAGCGCCGTCGTAATCTCATCCGCATGTAGTCACCCCTCTGCCATCTTCTTCACCGGCTCTGCCTTCACCTTCCCCGCCTGCGTACACCGCATCACCATCTTCGCCTCCGGATCATCCATCTGTGACTGGAGCGCAGCCGGAGGTGCCCGCACGGCCAGCTGAGGAGCTCAGCATGCCCGAGCAGGAGCTCAGCGAGCGGGAGGAGCCCGCGTCGCCAGCTGTGGAGCTCAGCGAGCCGGAGGAGCTCAGCGAGCCGGAGGAGCTCAGCGAGCCGGAGGAGCAGGAGCAGCTCAGCGAGCCGGAGGAGCTCAGCGAGCCGGAGGAGCTCAGCGAGCCCGAGCAGGAGCAGCTCAGCGAGCCGGAGGAGCTCAGCGAGCCGGAGGAGCTCAGCGAGCCGGAGGAGCTCAGCGAGCCCGAGCAGGAGCAGCTCAGCGAGCCGGAGGAGCTCAGCGAGCCCGAGCAGGAGCAGCTCAGCGAGCCGGAGGAGCTCAGCATGCCCGAGCAGAAGCAGCTCAGCGAGCCGGAGGAGCTCAGCGAGCCGGAGGAGCTCAGCGAACCACCAGCAGAGGAGCTCGGCGAGCGGAAGGAACAACCGGCGCTGCCAGCCGAGCTCAGCGAGCCGGAGGAGCTCAGCATGCCCGAGCCGGAGGAGCTCAGCATGCCCGAGCAGGAGGAGCTCAGCATGCCCGAGCAGAAGCAGCTCAGCGAGCCGGAGGAGCTCAGCGAGCCAGAGGAGCTCAGCGAACCACCAGCAGAGGAGCTCGGCGAGCGGAAGGAACAACCGGCGCTGCCAGCCGAGGAGGGGATCTCGCTGCCAGCCGAGGAGGGGCTCTCGCTGCCAGCCGAGGAGGGACCCGCTCAGCCGGAGGTCAGCGAACCGGAGGGACCTCCACGTCTAGCGCGGCCTCCACGCCATCCACGTCCAGTGCGTCCACGTCAGCGACCGGCGCGTCATAGACCATGTGCCACGCCTCGCTGTTGCTCACTGGAGCAGCGACGTTGCCATCGGACCCGTGGCAGGCCACCAGAACCGTTCCGCCGCCACCGGACCTGTGGCAGGCCGCCGGAGGAGCAGCGCCGCCGCTACCGGACCCGTGGCAGGCCACCAGAACCATTCCGCCGCCACCGGACCCGTGGCAGGCCACCAGAACCGTTCCGCCGCCACCGGACCCGTGGCAGGCCGCCGGAGGAGCAGCGCCGCCGCCACCGGACCCGTGGCAGGCCACCGGAACCGTTCCGCCGCGGCTGCCGGACCCGTGGCCGCTCGCCGGAGCTGCTGCGTTTCCATCAAGGGGTTAGAGGTAGGCCACCTGAACTGTTTTGCCGCCACTGTCTAACCCGCGGCGGGTCCCGCTTGTTTTGCCATCCTGCGGGTCGGCCGCCGGAACTGTGTTTGCTGCCGCTGGACCGGGGGATTGGACTGTTGAACTGTGTTTTTCTGTTGTTGCTTTGTAGTGGCTGTTTAGCGGAGTGGTTTTGGGGCCCTCCGTCCTGGACCTCCCGCCGCCCGCCCTGGGTTGGTTGTACTGTTGTTTTTGGTTTGTGTTTTTGGATCGTCGGGAGCCGACCCTTAGAGGGGGGGTACTGTCATGGCCTGGGTCTAGGGACCCAGGGCTCAGGCATTTTCAGTGTATGTTTATGTTTATGTTTTCCGTGTGTTGTATTGGTTTGCTCTCCATCTCTCCATGTGTCTCTGTGTGAGCTTCCGGAGGTGTGGGTTCGCTGAGGAGACTGCGAACCCGGAAGTGGTCTACTCGAGAGACGGCCGCACCTGCCGCTCGTCGTCCTCTGCCAGCTGCAGCAGATTACGCTCGTCTAGGAACGGCATTTAGGACTGCAGCTGAGCTGAGGCCGACGCTGGATCCTTGAGTCAGAACTCGTCAGTACTGCCGTGAGCTTTTACGTAACCTCCGCGGAAACAGATCCCCTGCTAACCCTCTGCCTTTTGTGTTACCAGGAATCGGGAGCGGAGTACGCCTCTAAAGTCACGGTGTGGGAATTGGAGTTTTTTGGAGTCGCCACCTTTCACTTCTCACGGACATCTGCACTGTGTGGGATTCAGGGAGAATCACCACGGGACCACAGTGCTGGGATTTTGTATATAGTTGTGTGTTTTTCACCTCCTGTAAATAAATCCACTGTCCTTCACTTAGAGTCTCGCGTTAGGGCCCTGCTTTCACTGTCACTCCACGGTCTGCCATCGCAGCCCGTGACAGTAAGAGATAAAAGCATATAGGGAAGGGGAACTGGCTGCCACAGATGGGACGGGCACATGTTCTTCTTTGCTGTGCCAAGCAGCTTAAATGCCAGATGAACCATCAAGTAAATCAATAATCAGCATATTTGATATTGATTTTTTTTTTTTGCTTTGCTTTCTCTCTTTGATCAATACAGTGGAGTACAAGAGCCTTATCCCTACTAATAAAAACTTTCTTCCTTGCTGTTTCATGAGATTAGCAACTTTATTATTTGACCAGTGTTTTCCAGCTTGTGGCCATTATCGGCACAAAACAAACACCTGGTAGAGTAGATATGATTTTCATTGTTGGGTAAAAACTCTTTCTTCTCAAGACCGAGCTAAATCAGAAAGATTGTCAGGAAAGCCAAAATAATCTGCACATAAAGCCAGACGACATGGCTACAAGTGAATTTAACAGGCAGCTGAATATGATGATTGTGTCTGATAGACCACTGAGAGAGAGCCCATTAAAGCAACAGCCTACTGCTGCAGATTCAGGCACAAATCTTGGATGCTCAGCACTACCTAACAATACAATATATTTTAAATATCAAAGTCTCCCCCTCCCCTCTACTTGAAAGTCTAGTAAAAGTCAGAAACTTTGTTCTTCGGACTACAGCAGTGGTGATCAGCTTGATCTGGAAAGATGTGCACACTTCCTTTTCTCTTATAATACACAAATAAAGCTTAAGATACAAGTAAATATGAATTATTTTTGATCACCAGGAGAGTGTCAACTCATCATAAGGTCAAAAAGAAAAAGTGACATCAGATATTTTAGTCAATACCTTTTTTATTAATCCAGAAATGTCGTGTTTTATAAAAAAGAGTAAATTAACCAAATCCAATTCTGTAGGGCAGCAGTTTGATAGCCAGGCCTTACCACCCAGATACTTCCCTTCTCCATGGGACACCATGATGTTCCCAAGCCAGCCAAGAAGAATAATCTAAGTCTCCTGGGTCTTCCCCGGGGCCTCGTCTGACTGGAGCATGCGTAAAACACCTCAACTAGGTGTCATCCAGGAAGCATCACAGTGAGCCTGAACCACTTCCTTTACATGTGAAAGAGAATCAACACTGCTCTTAAGGTCTAGCAAATGAGCTGAGCTCGACCTCCTATTTTCAGGGATTTGTTGAGTGTTTTGCTTGCTGAAGGACAAACTGACACAAGAAGCCAGCAATTCAACTGTAACAGGTGACCCGTTCTCTACTTGAGACCCACAGCACCTACACTCACAGATAGTAGTGTTTTGTCTCTGAGCTCTTGTTCTATTCTAACACTGAAGTTTCACTTCAACACCTCAACATGACTTCTTCGAAAGTCATATTGATTTTCCAGTGTATTAAAAAAAGTATCATCACCATTCCAGGCCTTCCAGTCTTTGTTTCTATGCTCTTGAGCATGTTATGTTACTGATTTGTGCTAAAGCAACATGCATTTACCTTTATTAACCCAGAAGATTTACAATTTGTAAAAGACGATTTCACATAAAAACATGCACAGGTGGCAGCATGTACTTATATTGTCCTTTGGAGATTTCTAGTAAACACACACACTTGTACTGGCACAGATTTGAATTTAAAAAAGAAATGAAAGCAAAGATGTGATGTGAGATAATATTGCAGTTTGTTAATGCTTTAAAACTTTTAAATTAAAATTCAAATAGTAACATAATTGGTCATGTAAGCCTTAAACAAAGAAGATGAGCAGTTAGTCCCACAAAGACCCCAGAGTTCCTCGAGATATCAAATATCAAATTATCATAAGTGCTTAGAAGATGTCTGCCATTGGTGAAATCATCCCGAGCTCTTGATTAAGAGCACTGAGCAGATCAAATACACCCTCTCATTACATATAATTAGATAAAGTATAAATATGCATGAGCCACGGATGAGCATCTCCATCTCTTGATCGCTTTTAGGGGTCAACTTTCTTGCTCTTTCACAGACTGTGGAACACTGTGTCAACTCAGGTGTGCTCCAAAACAAGTCTGATTAAAAATTCAAGCAAGCAGTGGAGAAAAACACGCCCCACTGTTCAACACAAATCTAATTGCATCGCCTGTTTCCTCTGCTATCGCATTACCTGTTGGCGAGATGACGGATCGCTGAGCCCAAACAATGCTATTAGAAATTTGGTGCCACTGACTCAGATCGCAGGTTCAGTTTTGCAAGTAAACATTGTTGTGATACTGGAGAGTCTGATTAATTATGATAAAACAATTATGTTTATGACAGAAGCACTGGTAGACTAATGTCTCGGAAAACTCAAATCCATAATCATAAATAATTAAATTTTACAAAATGTCACCTTTTTAATGAATTCTGTGGGCTTAGAATTGAAGGAGTTTAGAGCTTGATTTTGCACGTTGGGATTACTGGGATTATGTTGTGGTGCTGACAAAGTGGTAAAGCTGCTACCCATGGTGTTTTTACCCTTTTTAACTTCCATGAAATAAAAAAAAAAGTTCTCAGGAACACAGGTTGCTGTCTTTTTTGGTTTTTTGGGTTGTTTTTTTTGGGGGGGGGGGTTCAATCTTCACCAAAAACCCTGAAATAGACAGTGATTTGACATCGCAGACTGCCTTGACCTTGAATTGATCCAACGAATTCAATGGGACTTGATTTTTATTTGGCAGACACACACTTCCACAGTGGTTTGTACAAGAATCCAATCAGTGTGAGACTTTTTAAAACTTTCTGTCAATGGTTCTTTGCCACGTAAGAAAAAAGAAGAAAGAATACAATGAAGATGATGATGTGGAAAAAAGCAGATCACAAAATCAGCCTGCACCTGTGTTAAAAAATAAAAATAAAATGAACTACAAGGAATTTAGACTGACTGTACTTATACATACATATAATAGGCAAATGATTTTAAACCTCAGAATGCATATCATCAGCCATGAGTCAGTGTTTCTGTGTATTTGTGCATGTGCACATGCTGTGAAAAGCTGTTTGTTTTTAGATTTTTTTTCTCCCGCTGTGTGTGGCAGATGGAGTCAGGCTCAAAGTGACACAGCTATAAAGCAACACCTGGTGGAGATGGGCTGGTCAACCACTACATCTGTGGCCATCGGGATTGAGTGCGTGTATGAGTGTGTAGATACATGTGTGTGCCTTACAGCCAGCAGAAGTGTTGGCACACCGCGACCAGTGTGGGTGATGGTGCCAGCCTGAATTATCGGTGAGATGTGCCAAAAAAAACGGGAAAACACATCAGCTAGAAGATGCAAAAATTTAAAAAAAGGTAGGTGTGGAAATATGGATTACCTGATTTTTATTTTTAGGCATTGTATGCATGTAGCGTTTGATAAAATAAAAAGTATTTGCAACGCTTTGCAAATTGAGTGGCTTACAGTAAAACAGAGATATGACTTTTACAATGAAGAGTTATTTTCCTCTTAAGGCTGGGGTACTAGCTCAATTTCCATTTCCCTAGGTCATTAACTGCCTTGCCCCCAGCTTTCCTGTCTTCTCTCCACTCACCTAAAACAATAAAGGTTAAGAAGCCCCAAAAAATAAATTAATCAACTTGATCTTCTAGCGTTTGTGAAATGCAGCAGTCATAGATAAAATGTTTCGCTTGCAAACACACGTTTGGTTTGCCTTAATTTAGTTTGCATAAATTCTAAAGCTATGAAAAAAGAAATCTCAGAGATAAGTGCCTTTATAACTCATGCACATGAATTCCAGACAGCGTCAGTGAGAATCAGGTCGGGACATTGTCTGAATTTGCCCTTTTTCACAAGTAGCACACAGCAGGAGACAGTCCTCTTTAGATCCATTCTCACCAGAGGAACAGCCAAGCCCACTAACATCAAGTGTTGTCCAGAAGTGGCCACGGCCACCCGCAGGCATCTTATCATCAAGCACATCCTCATACAGTAGGACCAAAGAAACATCCAGTAAGCTCTGCTTTTTCCAGGAGAGCTTTGTTTTTGGAGAGCCATTTCCCTGCAACACTTGTTCGCACTTGGACAACAGCATGCCAAATTTAAATAGTTGTTGCTTTTGAGCTTTATTAAGAATTAAATAAAAATGCAGCAAGTGTTGCTGATTTGTTAAATTAGTTGAAATTTATGTGCCACGTGGTGTACTTCTAAATGTCAATCATCTCATCCTATAACTGATAAGAATGAGTGATTAAAACCATGACAATGACTACTTGATGTGCAGTCATTTGCTACTGAAGAAACCAAGGTAGCTGTTTCAGCCTGGCTACCTCCATGTGCTCATAGGTGGTTGCTGCACTTTTTGCATTTCTCTCAGTAGAATGGAAATTCTTTTAATTAGACCGTTTAAAGATGCTGCAGCTGATCCGACCTCCTATGGGAACAGTTGAAAGATGGAGGAAGGACCTTTGCAGCATGTTCAGGAATAATTACACTTAAAACGCTAATTACTGTTTATATTTTTAAGCATAGTATTATTAGTATTTTTTTTATTTGTCCTGTCCTACAATGAGTTGCTGTGATGATTTAGCAGCTATTCATGCTATTCAGCTCCTTTAGTTTCATGTGAGACAGGAAGGATGGCGCAATCTGCATTTCCATAAACATTTCCTAATATGGTAGTTACTGTGCAACATGAAAAAAAACAACAACAACAAAGACCGGCTGTTTTCACTGCTTTTTATTTCACAGGAAAGTAAATGCAACCAAAATTCTTCATATTCTTCAATTCAAATTTTCTTGCCCTTCAAATGTATTTGCCTGTGCTGTTCATCATAAACAGCAGATTATAACTGTACCTACTTTGATATATCTGCATGGTTAAGAGATTGATGCAGCCATCTCCACCCTATCAGCCATGACATAGCATGACAGAGACTAACATTATCATAAAAGAGCATCAATTTAACTCCAGTAACGTTTAGATAGCTGTGTTTTGTTTATTCACCTTTTGTTCATTACTTATCTGCTTTAATCATTTATGCATTCCTCCTGGCTATTTGTAGTAACAGCTGATTAGATCTTTCACATAGCCCATGGCTAGCACAGAAATACCCCCTAGGGTACTTCTGCCCCTGGTAGGGAATCAACAACTTGTAGAAAAATTCAGGCCTGTATTGCATATGTGAAAATATTTTACGCCAGAACGTGGCTATCAACTTCCCAACCACCACACAATACAAATATAGTCTCATAGACAATGATGGGGGGGAAGTGTCAACGTGCATCATACAGCAAATAATCTTGTTTAAGTCAGTTACAAGATCCTAATGTCCTTTTCTGAAGTTGTAAAACACACAACAAAAGTTGGTACATAAACTTTACTTTCTTCTTCATATCACCAAACACATGCGGCAAAATTAAAAACTCATTACATTTGAAATGCTGACTAAAGTTTCTCAAGTTTGCATGTCGGGTGACTCCTGCTTCTTCTGCTGTGTCTCTACCTGCCTCTGCCCACCTTACTTCACAGTTAGCCATTCGGAGCCCTTTCTTGTACCAGCAGCCCACAGCCCAGCCAGTCAGAAGTCATTACACCCGCTATTAACTCCTGCTCAGCTTCATTAGGCATGCAAATTGAGGAGGGACAAAGACTTGAAAAACTTTACTCTGTTCCACACCCCCCTCCTCCTCCCTCTCTTTCTTTCCTTCCCGTCCTCCCCGCTGCCAAACTCCCACCTGTGTTCAATTAAGCCTGGATCTGTATTGAATAGTCTGATGTGAGAATTTGTGTCGAGTCTCCATAGTATGGAGAATCTAATTGGCAAAATATCTGACAACTGCAGGTTCAGTAGCGTGACCTTAGAGGTTTGAAAAAAAAAAAAAAATCTGGGCTTGCTGACTGCATTGCTGTCACAGGGTGATTATCAGTTTGCAACATGATGCACTCACAAAGTACACAACTTTACTGTCATCGTGCAGCCTTTCCTACAGATTCCTCATTGTGTTAAATTTCACACTGTGGATAATGTGAAATTGTGAATGGCAGTTACCACAAATAGCTTCTTCAAATATTCACATGGATCACTATTATTTCAAAATTTCAGCAGTTTATTATGTGCAATCACGCACAACTGAAGGTGAATGTGGAGATCTACAATTTACCAATGTGCTAAGCTGGTCATAATTTTAAATGGTGTAGGTTTCACATTTCACTCCATGACCTCCATTCCTCTTTAGTAACCCTCTTTTTGTCTCTGCTGTCTAAAGCCACCAACATCAGAGGCAAGGCCAACATGGGTCAGGGCCAATCCCTTGCTCTGACGGAGCATAAATGTATTACCAGCGGGCTGAATTACCAAGGGATAACACGGCGTGTCGTGACATGCCACTGTGCATCACACAACAGGTTCAAACAGGTGGAAAATGTATTCAGAAGAGAGGAATAAAATCAGCCTCTGTCAGAGTCACACCTTTAACACAATCTGTATTCAACTGTATCTTATGCTGCGAGACAAGCTTTGAGCAGCAGATTGGATATTAGGGTTATGGATTTTAAATCAAATAATGACACTTATTTATCAATGAGAGAAATTAGCACAGAAACAATGACAAATTCTGCAAAGTCTTCCAACGTTAGTATCATTGTGCTTTAATATGACAATACTGTGATCTTACCCAAAGCCAGTCAGTCTGCTCACCTTTGTCATCAATGCAGAAGGATCAAGACTTAGGAGCAGTCAGCAGTCAGCTGCGCTTTGGAGGTTTAGAGCAGATATTCTGTAGTAAACAGTGCCTTCCACTGATTCATATGAGAACTACACTGCTACGACAGCCATGTACAAAAGATGGAACTCCAGATAACAGGTGCTGAGATTATCATAGTTACCCAGGGTCCTTTATTTTTTGGCTAAACCTTCTCCTTGCCTTTGTCCGTCCATAAACCCAGCAGATCACGAGTGTTGCTGTACATCTCTGACACGAGATAAAATATAAATAACATGTAAAGGAAATGTGTGGTGAAAATTTGATTGTAAATTTTAAGCAGGTCTGTCTATATAATTGGTGTACTTCTATCCACGCACATGAACATGTAGGCCTTCTTACCATCAGAAGCAGGATGAAGTGTTGAAGCATGTCTCTGTGAAAATCTTGCCAGTGCTAAATGGTGTCGTGATGCGGACGGCCCAGAGACCAAGGGCCAGCCGGAGGACAGGTGGCAAGCTAATCATGTGGAAAATGAGAGCCTGGAAGGAAAGTGTAAGGGTGGGGATAGGAGCTGATGAGGGGTGTCCACCTTGTGCTCACAGGTCCTGGCCCAACTGGGAACACGACCAGCTCTGCGATCCTCCGTTCTGTATGCCAAGTTAGCCCCCATTTACACCCAACATTACCACAACTGTATTATCCATCCAGTGTTTCTCACTTGACCCCCCCGTGTGACCCTCATTAAACAATTTCACAAAAAATACCTCAGTAGGTCATTACACCAACATAAAGAGGATAGGTGATACATGGTTAGTGTACAAATGCAGAATTCACTGCATGTTCATTACACAAAAAAAACCTAAAAGCAATGTGAAAAGTTGTTGCGTCTCTGGCCTCAAACCTCAGCTAATAGCTGTGCAAGTAATGTCTTATAGAGATTTCTTATACTAGCAGCGATGTTAAAGGGAGACTGTAAATACGAGTGGATGGGAGTCATTCCAACCAGAAATGCCATTTATTAAGATACTGCAGCTTTTATTGACTACAGGGCACTGTAGTCACAATAGTATTAATTAAAGGTTAATGATGAATAGCAGGATGTAATACTGTGAAAAAAGCAGCACCAGAAGATAAGCTCTGAAAAATCAGTATATATAGATTCAAAGAAATAACAGTCCAAAGTTTAATCTTATTAGCAAACATTAACTAGACAGTATTAGCTAATCTGTTGATTTTTAATACTTTTGTAATTCAAAAGGTGCTTCTGATTTTGTGGTGTAATCGTATCATGTATACCTGATGTGCTAAACATTATTTTGTTACAGATTCAGCATCAGTTTGCCGAAAATTAGTCTGCAAATAGCTTTTATTAACTTTTAGTAAATAACAAAGGTTGTTTTGTTTTTTAGTCATACCCACCCATAATGGTGGACTCGAAATCAGAGGTGTCAGACTCGCACCAGCCGTGCTAGTAAAACTACTGCCTAATAACCCATTAAAAACCACCTCCAGATTGTTCCCCTGACTTTCAGTGTAAAGAGATTTAAGTGCACATTCAATAGATGAGATGTGTTTTTTTAAGAGAAAGTGCTATTTAAACAAAATGTCTCACTTTTTTTCACATTACAAAGGAATGCTGCAGTAAAAAAAATAAAAATAAAATCTAAGAAACGCTTCAGTGCTGTTCACTGGGTTTACACTGTAAGAAATAAAGAAAGAAGGGACAGGAATTAACAGTAATTTCTAGATCAGTATTTCCCAACCTTTTGGAGCCATTTTTGCTTTCTTCGGACTACTGCTCATCTGGGTCGGAATTTTCTCCATGACCCAGGTCAGATTGACAACTTTTTATTTATTTATTTTTAATACTTATCTATTTCTCTATCAAATATTTATCGCTGCATTGTCTCACCCACAGCATGGCCATTATGTAATTTCTTCTTGGACTTCTTCCGTTTTACTGGCAGTTTTACTGGCCCATTTAATTAGAGCAGGCAGTTGTACTGCCCTCTAGTGGAAGAGCATGTAATTAATCTGCCCGTTACGCCGAACCAGATAAGCTTCAACGGCACACCTGATCATTTCTCACGGCACACCTATGTGCCGTGGCACAGTGGTTGGGAAACACTGTCCTGGATAATATGCTATTTTTTATATATGGTTACTTTTCCCATTGTTGTGTACTTTTTCAGTGTTTTCTCTGTAACGTTGCCGATCTCCGACTGTATTCCCATGTGATGTCTTTGTTGTGTGTGCAAGTCGGGGGGTCCTATTCCTCTGCGGGGCAACCTGCATATGGCCATTAAAGCATTCATTCAATTCAATTCAATACTGAAAAAGGGAACTTTTCTGTTAAATTGAATACTAACAACAAAAATCAATACATTTTCTTTCATTTAATAGTCTATCTCTTACTTGGTGTATGACTAGGCCATGGATTGCCTCCATATCAGCAGGAAGTCTGCAGAGCTAATAGATTACAGTTAAAGGTTATGATTTAAAGCCATCGTCGTTTTCAAATCTACACATTTTTCAATGTGGGCATTGTGTCATAACATCGGTTTTAGATACGGGCGACACGGGCGGTTGCCCGGGGCGGCATCACGGGCATCGGCAAAAAATAAATAAATAAATTACTCATGCTGCCCCGACATCATGCCAGCGCATATCGGGAATGTCGTAGGCACCGATTGGTTTTCTATCGCCCATTTGGTGGGAGTAAGGGCGCCCTCCGTTTGCGAGGTGCGCCTGCCGCTTGCTGCACAGGGAGGAGAGGGCGTCTAATAACCAACTCACAAAATAAAACAAAATTAAAACAAACCAACAAACACGAAAACACCAGACATTATGATACAGACTAATAATTAGCACCGATGTTTTTTCGAAATTCTATACCCGAAAAGTGAGCGCGAGAGCCCTCAGTGCGCCTGCTTGCTAGTGATGTGCGGATCGATCCTGAAATATCGATTCCTCCGATACCAGTCATTTATGTTTTAGAATCGATTCTCACATTAAAATATCGATATTTTAGTAATTTAGGGTAAATTTGTAGTTTACCATTAACATGAACACAGTGGAAAGTAACCATATCATTCAGATTGTCTACATTCGAAGGAACTACTTCCTCTTCCGCCTTTCATAGTAATGTGCGAAATACGGCTGCATAAATGTCTGCAGCCCCTTGGCATGCGCACTCACAACAATGGCTGAGCGTAATTGGAGTCATGTATTTTACCTCCACAAACAGCTGAGCTGGTTTGCGATACATGTGGCAAAAAAGTGAGGTGTTGTGGCAACACCACTAACCTTGTCAAACACCTCAGAGTCAATCATATCACAGAATACGAAAAGCCTATGTTGAGGCGAACTGAAGAGGAGGAGAGGGACAGGTGCTGCTAGGGCGAGACAGACGTCTCTCATGGAGTCCTTTAGTGCTGCAGGCAAGCAAGGTGTTCAAATAGCGCACAACTTCAGTTTTTTTATTTCTATATGATGAACTCTGCATTATTAAGTGATAAGAACAAGTAATCTGTTGTCCTTTAATCATTATGGCACTTAAATTTGAGATACAGTAAATAAAATAAGTTTTTGTACAAAGTATCGGTATCGGATCAGTATCGTTGATACCACCCTGAATTTTACTTGGTATTGGATCGGAAAGGAAATCAGTGGTATCGCACATCACTACTGCTTGCTGCTGAAGTCAAAGTAAACTTTATTGTCATCTCCGCTACATACAGTCCAGTATATAGAGACACGAGACAACGTGGCTCCAGTTACAGCAGTGCAAGAAAACAAACAATAAATATAAGAAGAGTAAGAAAATAAATATAGACTTTAGGACTGGGGGTAAAGGATCAATAACAATTTAAAATTTATAATTTACAGTTTGATTATTTAAAGTCTCACACACAACCTGTCGACAGGGCAGGGGGGCGGCTGCTTCCAAATAGAGCACATTTCATTCATAATGTTGTAAATCCAAGCCCATTATGTATTATTATGTATTCATGATTTGAACCCTGGGTTGTGCGAAATCCCAGAAATAAACCCTAGACAAAGCATATCTGTGAACTAAGGTGTAGGTCTATTAGGTTATCTTGTGGTGATCCTCGGGTTGGGGGACGGGTGTTCATACTGGAGTGCAAAATTAAAACCAATGGAAGATGGACAAGAAAAGTTCAAAGCCATCAGGTGCTCAGTTTAGAAAAAATAGAAAAGAAGAGGAGGAGAAATGAGCAAAATATACAGGTAAGCGGACGTGTCATTGGATAATGGCAGGTCATCCTGAAACAATCAGAATCAGAATACTTTATTAATCCCTAAGAAAATTATTTGGGTTACAGTTGCTGAAATGGTAAAAATAGTAACAGTAACAGACTAAACTCCAAACAATACATCATGTTACAGATTTTACACATTTAAGAAATAGCACTAATATATACAGATCACTCAGTTATAAATATTAAGGATTAACAGAGGCGATTATAAATAAATATCAAGAAAATTGACAAGAATATTACAGAGTAGAAAAGTGCATGTGTTCAGCACAATATTACAGTTTTTTACAGACGCTAGGACACATTTCTCAATACTTACGTCACTTTTGCAGAACTCCTCACACAGTGAGCACAACAGAAGTCTATGTGGGCTAAACTGAGGATCAGTTATCATTGTTTTGGCACAAAATGCATTCAATGACTACATCTCTCAAATTTCATGAATTATTTTCTCACTCAGACACAAAAACTGCCATAAATCTTTGTACGTACAGGACATTTTGCATGTACTTACATACTGTTTTCAAAACTGTTAAACTTATGGCCAAAACAATAACACAATGCAAAACTTAAAAAGACAGCAAAATTCAACAGCAATATTTTATTGAAACATATTTTAAATCTAAAAATGCAGTTTAACCAGCCACAGCTTATTCTCATTGTAGATGAACATCTACACAGGTGTTACTCCTTCAATTTTTCAACTCCTTCAATTCTGGCATGCCAGAAGATTCTTTCCTAGGTGTATTGCCCTAGATGACATAAGATGTGATGTGGATGAGAACCTGTGGCCAAATGGAGAAGACCGAGTAGAATAGCATTACTATTGTATGTGTATCAGTGGATGATGTGTATACAAATTCTTGTATTTTGGGATTACTTAGTGCAAAAAAATAAAAATACATAAACAAATATTAACGAATTCTGCATGATGTCTGATTCATTCCAGTAACATATATTGAAATTATAAACAGAGATGTGTCCTTGTTTTACACAAGAAAACACTGTGTAATGCTACATGTTGTTAGTGTTTTTTAGGTCATTGTTTTGTGGGTGACAAAGTGTGTTTGTCGGCTGTCAACCTTTGCTAGTGTTCTGGAAGAATGAGTTTATTTGAGACCTGAATAAAGTGTTTTGGTAGTTGTAGTGCATTTTGAATGTGAAATGAACTGCTTTGCCAAGGTGAGGGTCAGTTAGGAGAATTGTGTGAAGAGTTTTGCAAAAGTGACCTAAGTATTGAGAAATGTGTCCTAGCGGCTGTAAAAAACTGTAATTAGTCATTGTCAATTCTTGATTTGTCCTGTTCTCATTGTATGGCGGATAATGATGGCTGTTTGGTAGCTGTTTGCATACCCTCTCTCTCTTCATGTATGTGTGTTTCTCTGGTGAAATTCAGTATGGTTCCAACAAGTTTTATGTTAATGTACAATCCATAATATGTTTTGTGTGTGTGTGTGTGTGTGTGTGTGTGTGTGTGTGTGTGTGTGTGTGTGTACAAATATATTTGATTTTGTTGTATTTTGTAATCCCGGATGTTGTGCACCTTTTCCAGCATGTGTTCGTGTGTCACTCTACTTGCAACCTTCGTCTTGTTCCTCCCATGTGCCAGATCATCACCATCGCCAGTACTGATTATTTCAATAAATTGCACTATTAATACAATGCAAGTCTTGTGAACTTTCAGTTTGGGTATGTGTCTTTTTAAATAATCTCATCTTGTGTGTGAAGTTATTTTACAACCTATTCGCTGGTAGTATTCATCTGTCATTGTAATGATTGTTTCATGCCACTTTATTGCAATACTTCTTTTTGGCCTCAGTGGGGCACTGTAGTGAGCTGTAAGGGCAGAATAGAGCGGACAAAGAAAAAGCATTACTTTAAAGTGAATAAACCCTTTCAGAAAAACAGAGAGTTTGTACCTAAATACTCCACTGTAAACAGCAATAGCTTTTTTGGTTGGAATCAGATTAAAGACAGTGGTGAGATTAAACAAAAACAGTAGTTTTAAAGTAGTTAAGTACTTTTAACACCCAAAGGAGCAACCTCCAAAGCGGAAAATTAAGCTAACGCTAAAGTGCCAAAAACTGCAGCTCCCCTAGGTGCCACTAGAGACTGGCTCAAAAGCGAAGTCAGTTCCCATAGATTCCCATATTAAATGGCCAGCTTTGCAACAATATTGACCTCTATGGATAGTTTCTGCCCTCATAACAACAGTATTGTCCTGTTTCTGATCTTTATTGTTAGGTAGTTGCTAGCCGACATGCATAAATCAACCTTTGTGGATATAGATAAGACATTATTACGGAAGAAATAAAATTGTTTTTCTAAGGTGCTGTAGGTGAAAAACACTACAACTGGCTCATTTCAGCCTGATCACAGGTGTTTGCTTGGATACACAATGTCATCATAAGATCATATATTGATTGATACAATCAAGCCTGATATGTACCTCTATGACAATTTTGGTTGATTAGCTCGTGATGTGTTAGAAGAGTTTGCAAACACATACACAGAGATATTTTACATCATATCAAAAGATAACTCATCCACCTGATACCTCAGTTAGGGATGTGGTTGATTGACAGGTGTCCTAACATAGGCAGCTGCAGGCCATTGGTGTTTGTGTTTTTGGTATTTTTTGGAGCACTTTAATTGCTTATCTAACTAATAGTATGGTATGCTGTGTGCTACAGACCTTTCAAGAAGTTTGTTTTTTGTTTTGGTGAGTCAAATTTTAGTTTTTTATTAGTCCATTACTTCGCACTTATGTGTCCATGTGTTGCAACCATACAGCTTCTGAATGCAGATTGCTAACCAAGCTTAATAGTGTTAGCTACTGCCCTATACCCATACCCATACATAATTTCAAATATATAATTTCATAGATAGATAGAGTCATGTATGAGTGCAACTTTATTTAAGCTAAAATAACATGCACAAAAGTACAGATTGAGCCAAGGTTGAATGTGGTAACTGAAACGTTAATTCTAGTATTAGAATGTGATACATAAGTTATTAAATGGCTTTAGGTAAGCCTGTATTGGTTTAATTTTAAATACCTCCAATGCATTAATTGTGTAGTCGTGAATGTGAAAACAGGATGTAATGTTGAAAATGTCATTTCTAAATAGATGTAGCTCGAAAAATCTCAGATAGTAGTTTTCTCTCAAAACGATCTCAAATGTCAAGCATAGTGAATGTATTCCAGAGCCCACTTTGAAGAAAGTGCGACAGAGAGCCACGATGTTGGAGCCATAAAAGCTAAAACATCTTCACAGAGCAGAGGACCACAACAATGTCTGTCTCCTGGGCTAGCCCTTCTTTGAGAAAATAAAAAGGGCTGCAGGGAAGGAAAAACAGGTCAATATCACAGTGTTTTTCAGTGGGGAATATTGCTGTATGTGTTTGAATAACATCCTGAGGGGAAATATTGATCAACACTAGAGCATGAAAGAGAAAGCTCCCTAAATGCCTTCAAATTGTTCCTAAATTGCTGTCAAATTAATGCCATTCACATTATGTTATCGGCATTTGGTGGGAGGAAGTGAGATTCTTGGGTGAAATTGAGTGTGTTGCATTTGCAAGTATTGTTTTAAATATTTATTTTATTGTACACTTGAGTGCTTAAATTCAGACTATTACAATGTTAACCCAAATGGTTTTTATTATAACTCTGTAAATCACCAAGCATAATCCATATAAATCAAATCTGATCATACTTTTCCTCCTTTTTCAGTTCACCTTTTTCCATAGTGAAAAAATTAGCTACATTATTAAGGTTTTCTGATCCATATAAATAATAATGTTATCGCTTGTGTGATCGGTGAGAACAGCGGCGCTACCCCTTCTGCCCCACAGAAGAAAAAAAAACACTCTAGCGTGATGACACCAATTGCAATTTAGATGTAGTGTCACACCCCTCCAACCCCACACCCACCCCTCGACTTGGGAAGGCAGAGGAAAATTAAATCACGTAACTCAGGGGTTTCTTTTTTAGTGCAGAACCCCAAATTAGAAATTTAGTCTCTCATCCTACGATACAGACTCATTAATATTTATTGGTACTTTTACTTTGTGGGAACACACTAAAAGTAGAGCTGTGACCCACTTTGGGCCTGACCAAAGTTTAAGAATACAGATTATGCTCCATTTTAGATGCAACTGAATGCTAGTAATGGAGTGAGAAGACATTAAATGTAAAACAAATGACATTAAATCCCTTTAGTGAATATGACAAGTATATTATAAATGCCAGGAAACTAAGAGATGCACAGAGGAGAAAAAGACATTTCTTGCTTTAGAAAGAAATGTCTTATCAAAGTTGCCAGAAGGGGAATCAACTCCCTATCCATATGTTACATACGGTGATGTTCCATGACATCCATCCTGACTCAGACACCTTTTAGCCAAACTGCAGTAACACTGTTCTGCTTGCACATCCATCTGGTCCAGTACTACCAGTGGCAGCCAGAAAACAGGACAGTAACATGAGTTAGCTGCAAAGGTTGCTAAATATAAAGAGAACAGTCAGCGCAGGTATTTTTACCCTTTTAGAGTTCAACACCACTCACATTGCCATAATATCAGGAGCTGCGTGGTTATAATGAAGCATGTAAAGTGTTCTTTCCGAAATAAGGTTTAATGGCATATGCATCACGCCAAGTTGAATGGAGTGTTTGGCTGTACTCTGAGCAGCTCCCTGTCTGTTAAAGATAGATCAGCAAGCAAGATGAGGAGAGAAAATAGCATGGGAAACAGGGGAAGAAGGCGAAAAGCCTTTTTGTCCCCGTCACCCTATTAATTTGAGGAGAACGAGGAAATGCCAGCAGGATTAAATGCATTACTCCGACGGCTTTTTCCCCACTTCTTTTTTTTTTTTTTTTTTTTTTTTTTTTTACAAGTTCAAATTAAAGGATGGGGTGGAAGGAGGGGTGGGGTGGGCATGGAGGAGGGTGGAGTAAGAGAAGAAAGGTGTTAATTGCTTGCCAATCGATAATTCTATAATTACTTTGTGACAAATGGCTGGTTGGCGGTGCTAGGGTAGGTTCAAAGGAGGGTGGGGAGAAGGGTGGTCAGTGGGTGTGGATGTTAAAAGGGATCGGCCATGATCAGGAACGGAAATATTTGCTTTTGTGCCTGCAAGCCCGGCTGCCCCAGGGATTTGTGACAGAGAATTTATGCCAGGTTTAAGCGCGGAGCTGAATCCACCTGGGGCGGACGTCTTAGTGGGGGGAGTGCATGTACACACATGCATGTACTGACACTCAGGCTACGAGTCTCGGCACAGTTTACCTGATATTTCTCCTCAGGCTGAGTGAGTCTACACGAGACAATGGCCAAGGAGAGTATAAAAGCATATTAAAGACAGGCTGGCAGATTATCATTTTTGCACCATTAAACTGTCACGCCGATTCAAGAGGAGAGAGGGCTGTAAAAGGAAACCTGGAGAGAGGGGTTTGAATTTGGCTAGAAGACTTTGAGTCTACTAATGCCTGTCACAGTTCACTATTTTCCAATCACAGTTTCATTATGCCAGCCAGGCTTGAAGTGATGGGAGTCTCTTCGAGCCGTAGGGGGAGCTTTAGGCAGACAGCAGGTGGGCTATCTGGAGACCTGTACAGGTCAGGGCACCATGACACCTGGCGCCCCCTAGCTGCTATGGCTGGGCGGGGGAGGGTCAGCAGGGCCAACAGGAGATTGATGGCCCACCTTCATTCATGTCAAATCACCTGTCAGCACGCCCCTGGCACTGAATCCATTTTGTTCCAAGCCACCATTAACCTTGGACCACTTGGATTCATTCCTCGTCTCCGTGGACCAGGCCCCAGCAACCTTTGTCTACTTCAGCTGCCAAACTAGTTACTGGCTTTAACTTTTATCATGTGCACTGAGCTTCCATCAATACGGTTGACTTTTAAACGGTAAACATTGAGATGTGTTTGCAGAGAAAAAGCAAGACTTTATTCATTCTCTGAATTTGGGAAGACTTCAAAAAGCCCAGTGATGCAGTAATTGATGACATCAATCTCAGGGCCGTTCACCCCACACCCCCTTACTCTACATAGTTTTGGATATATCTACTGTACTGTCATTGTTACATGCTGTTTTAGGATTTGATATTGTATGCATGATCCATCCATATATGAAGCATGGTTATGAGCAGATGTTTGATCATTTCACAGGCCTATAAAAGGGCGATTGGGCTGCCAGTGGCCGCTGTAATATTGATTGATGGTGGGCAGGTGGGGGCCACAGTGCTGCCCTCAGACAGACTCTGTTTATTTATACAGTCTGCCGTCTGCCCACCTTATCCACCACAGGGCTGCATTCAGTGAATTTACAGTCGTAGGGAGGAGAGAGAATGATGCCGCGCAGCCCTGAGAAGAAACAAAACATTTTCAATTCAAAGTTTTCCACACCATACTATCAGGTGTATCACATTCAATCTTGAATGCATGTTCAACACATAGTGTGGTGTATACAGTAACCCAGCTCTCCACAGTACCAAAGCAATATTTGCAACTCTGTTCCCTGGGGCATACATAAATTGGATCCAATAATGAGAGGCAGTAATGATTGTCTGCATATTTGGTGTTGATTTTCAATTATATATTGCTGATATTATTGTCCTGGGTGCTGTGCAGTGTGGTGTTAAACTGAACTATTGTGTAGAAATGGATTCAGTGTCATATGCAAAGGAAGCACTGTCTTTAGACAAAATTTTGCTGTAGCCAGCCTCTTGCCAAGCTTATTCAAATCAGTAATCCGCGTGACCGGTACGCATGCATTTGCAGCCTGCGAGGTGCCGCTAAAACTTCCACTGTTTGAACAGAAACTAAAACAGAAAAAGAAAATCAAAAGGCGCACATAGCAATAGCATAGCGCACTGTATATACCCTATTTCAGTGACAGAGAAAGATAAAATGAGAGAGAGGGAGATAGTCCTCTCCACACCATTAGGGATGCTGAATACTGAAGTCCTTCTTCAATTCTAATTTTCTAAGCTTTGAAGGAGCCGGTGGTTGGATGTGGGCTGCCTCTCAGAGCATGTCTTCGGTTCCACTGAGCACACAGTAGCTTAGGGATCAGCCTGTGTCTCTGACAGGAATGTGTGCCACTGAGTGTTGGCCTGTCCGCTGAACAGAGCTGCGAGCCTCAGATCAGTGGCATTGGCTGGCCTACGGGTTGTTCTTTATGGCTGTGTCGCTGAGTGGCTGGCTCTCTGCTGTGCACACGGCAGCCCTCCAGATGGATGCTGGGACAGCGGAGGCCACAGGGCTGAAAATCCCATCAAGCAGCAGTTCCAGCCCCTTGCACTGAGAAGATGAAGCGCACCGGCACACCAGGGGACACAGGCCAAACCCTTCTGCACCTCCATCACCCTCTCCCTCTCTCTCTCCCCCCCAACCCCAATCCCTTCATGTACCTCTTTCCTTCCTCCCTTCATCCCTCTGTTCCCCTTTTTTCTTCCTTTTACAGGAGAAGACTGCATGCCCAACCAGCCAGAATATGGAGTGTGGCCCTTGGGGTCTATGGCCCTTGCTTGTTAAATAAAGGAGCTGACTGGCTGATTGATAGACCCTCAGCAGTGCCTGCACCTCACATGTTTCCCAGTTCGCTGCCTCATATATGAATCCTTTGCTGGTCAGGCCTGCGTTAGCATTTGTTAAATGCACTATTTGATGGATGGCACCAATTTTCCTCCAAAACCTAGATGAGCCACCTAAGCACCTTTCCCACTCCCCTGGTTTCTTCTCAGGTGAAGCCCATGAGCGTGAGGGGACATAAGTGTGCTAAAACAGTATCAATCAAACAAACTTGTGCAAGGCTGCAGCGGCGACTCAGTGTTTCTTCAATAACGCATGTTCTGCCATGCTAGACAATTCATTCCACCTCTTACCCCCACCGAGGCACAGAGGAGGTGCCCTGTCGGCTGTCTTCACCTAACTCCTTAATTAGACAATTCTGTCACTATTTTCTTACAGATATTACACAATAATTTATTACAGTATACTAAAACATAGGAATATTCCATTAAGAGCTTAATGTATTTTTCAGAACACTGCTAAAATGCTATTTATCAGTACTGTGAAGCTAAAGGTGTTGTCAGTTGTTTGTTTTATATGATCAATGGTTATTCGTCTATCAGCTATTGATTCAGTGCGTAACACAAATCCCAAAGAAAGCAGAAAAAAAGGAAGTGCCATGAAGTATATTAACTTATTAAAGTTATTCAATACATAATTGGTCTTGCACACTGTGCTCTACTATCACATCAACCCTCAAGCTGACAAATCTTGCTATCAGCACTGACTATGTCCCTGTAATGCCAGAGGCATGCTCTGAAATCGACAAAGGCTGCAGAGGAGTGTCAGCCTGATGCAGTGCATCGAACAGACAGGTGAAAAAGATAAACAGATGCGAGACCAGTCTCTGGGGTGTTGGGTTCATTTGTTACCTAGCGAGGACAGACATATTCCTGTCAGACAAGCCGTGGCAACACCAGATGCGAGGTCATTCTAGTTACGGAGAGAAAATCTTGGGTTAAGGACAAAGATTCTCACTTCACACAAGAGATGGCCATGAGGTTTTATTTCCCCTGTGGTCATCTACGATAAATGCTCATTCCACATTTAGCTCCAAGGAGCCAGAACGCTTTTTTAATAAAAGTGAGGCTTATTTGTCACTGTCACCTCCACAGTTCGGTTACTATGGGTGATCTGACAATAATTCAGACAAAGTACGTTCACTTAAAATTATTTTTGTGAATGAGTGACCTTATTTAGAAATGTATAAAACATACGATTCATTAATTACTTTTTTTTGTAGTGGTTAATTAACAGTAAGTCGAATAATAACATTTCAACAATATATGCAAACATTTCTGGGGGAAAAGACAATTTTCCAACTTAATTGTATTTCATGTAATGTCCTTTTTGCCAGATTTTCTCAACAACTGGATGTAATAAGCCAAGGAATGTCTAACATTTTATAAGTATTAGGTTTTTCTGTGAGAGAGAGGTTTTTGATTTAATACACAGAGCGCAATCTATAATGAATAGTATGCGCTTTGCTGCGTAGGACAGAGAGCAGACACACTGAAGTCTTATAGAGGATATGGGAAGGTACTTGAGACACACTGGCTCCTAACCAGAACAACTGGCGTCTCTCCTCTGCAGATGGACACACAGGTGGGCTCACAGGTGGAGAAGGAAGAGGGGGAGGGCTCTGCCAGTTTTGTGTCCTTCTCGTTGTATGTGTGCGCGCACGTCTGCTCATGTGTGCAAACGCTTGTGTGTGTGTGTGTGTGTGTGTGTGTGTGTGTGTGTGTATAGGTGCAACATCTGGACCATGGTCCACTGACATGTCAGCAAAAGGTATCATCAGTGAAGCTACACTGCACCCTTCTGGACAACCGCAGCAGCACATGGCCTAAACAGTCTTCACGTCTAGGTTCGTTTTTACTGTCGGAAGAAACTTGATTAAAAGCTCTTAAGAGAGCTTGTTTTATTTAAATCTTTTTCCTTTTGTTTTTAACACATTAAAATACAGTGAACAACAACATTTAAGTATCTTTAAAAATATATAAACACACAGCTTTTGGAAACCTTAAAAGGTATGTTTCCATACACTGAACTAAGTCTTAAGATAATTCATTAAACTGGTATTTCTTCTGCATACAAGCATCTCCACTTCTAATCCTTTTCCAACCTTTCTCCCAGAAATCTCTCAGATTGTCCTAAAGCTCCTAAAGATCTTACATAAATTATTGTTCAGTCTATGAAAAGATAGGCACAGCCAAACAATATGATTGTAGAAAGAACACTGACAAATAATATTGATCCGGGGAGCGCACAGACAGCTAATCAATGAATGTATGTCCTCCCTGCACAGGCTGCAAGTCCAGATCAATTTTGAAGACAGATGAGACATTGGCAAATAAAGCGAAGTAGTTCTGAAGCATATCCCGCTGTTGTGAAATGGAATAAATTCCCAAAACATATGAAAGATCGACTCTAGCTATGAGGAATGGAGATGCCAGACTGTTTGAACTCAGAAAGAGCAGTCGTGTTTTATGCCGTAATTGTAATAAATATTGTGGCTTCTATCTCACAGTGTAGTAAGTTTATCTTTCTTATTCTTGGTGTCTAGTCATACACTTTTATATCACTTGCTCTCTGGCCTCACATCATGAACCACCTGATGATTTATTGATCTGAACACAGCCTCCAAATAACCCGCAGAATGGTTTCATCACCTTGTCATTACTGCCCCATGATGAGCAGGTTTCAAAAAGTTGGAAAAGTCCCTCAAGGGTGTCTCTTTCAATATTGAACTGATCAGCACATTAGTTTTCATGTATTGCAGACTTAAAAGAGGTTATAGGTTGTTACTGGCTTGCTGATTGCATGGTCAGCTTACTGACCTAAATTTCACATTATTTTTCTTCCATGCTTGTATCCTTAAGATTTTATTTATTTTGTGTGTAAGAAGTCAGACGGGCATTGTTGGGGGATTAAAAACAACTGTCAGGTATATCTAACAATTTAATATTGATTTTTTTTTTCATGCAAAAGGTCTTCAAGCACAAAATATGACAAGCCTGGATTCTTTAAAGCATTAATGTGCAAGTTTGCACCACCTTTCTTCAACACAGCCTGAACTCTTTCAGCTAAACTTTCTGGTAAGCAGTCTTCAGAAATAGTTCTCCATACTTCTCGAAGGACATTCAAAGCTCTTCTTTGGATGTCGGCTGCCTTTTGTTCTGTTTTATGTCAAAATTATTCCACACTGCGTCAAAATGTTGATGTTTGGGCTCTAGGGAGGACAATTTATCTATCCAGGTATGCTTTTACTGTACTGTCAGTGTGTTTGGGATCATTGTCAAGTTTTTAGCTGCTGCCAATTAGATACCTTCCAGATGGTGTTGCATGGTGGATCAAAATCTGGCAGTGCTTTTCTGCATCAGTTTTGCCAAGATCCTGAGACCACTGGATGAACTGCAGTCCAAAACCATGACAGAGCAGTTGTTCTGTTGTTGCTCTGCAGACACTAACTGCTGTACATCTTCTGACCTACTCCATACATACTGACAATTTGAACTGAAAATTTCATATTGTGATCCATCAGTGCATCAGACTCGCTGCCCCTGGTTTTCATCCCAGTTTTTGTGTAAATTTACCATGCCTCGGCCTTTTCTCTGTGTTCCACTTGCTTAAGGATGGGTTCTTGACAACCCCCTTTAAACTGAGACCATTTCTGATGAGCCTTCAGAAAAAAGTAGATGGATCAATTGAAAGGCCAGATGCATCTCATGTCGTGTGTAAGGTCTGGATTCTTTTCCTATTTCTTAAGAACATGATTTTTAGACACTCTGCTGTAATTTTTTAGGCCAGTTGCTTCTTTTTTTCTTGTTGCAAAAAATGTATTTTATGCCTGTCAGCCTGTGTTATCTTTGGCATTTTTCATACATTCAACAAATTCTGTTTTTCTGCAACAAGCTGTAGCAACAAAGTGCCTAAAGATACAATTTAGAAAAAGGTTTTGTTTTTCGGTTCGTGCCAAGTTGTCTGTGTAGTGAACACTGGTGCATCCCTTGAGTTATGTGCTTTTTTGTGCTTGAATGATTATAAGTCAGAATTATAAGAATCAAGTGGCTTAACAAACAAAAATATATTCCAGTGAAAAACAGTCACAAGGACTGGACTGAAACCAAGTCTGACTCCTTGGAAGCAAAATATAAATAAATAAGGGATGGCTCAAGACTTTTACACAGTGCTGTACATTCATACAAACTGGCATTGGATATGCTGCCCTTTCACATTGGGGAAGAAGAAACCTTCAGTCAAAGATTCAGCTTTCAGTCTTGTTATGTGGCAAGATGGTCTTAGACAGAAATAGCCTTAGAGATTGGCTTGGCCCAGATGCTAAGTGAGAACAGCTATAAATAGGTAGAACAGCTGTGATGTCAAAAGGCAAAAACAAAATTCAGTGGATGTCAACATAGAAGCTACATTTCAAATGGCAAAAGTTCAGCATGAACCCATAATAGGTCAAAAACAGAAACCATGAGAATATTTAAATTAATCCACAGGAAGTCAAAAAGGGACATCATTAAAGTTGATTTATCCATTTATTCAATTTTAAAAGGATTTTGAATTTATGTCAAAATTTAAAACAAATGACAATGAAACAGACAAAACCAATAACACGGTTGGGTTCTTGGATAGCCTTTGATATGCCAGTCAGAGGAATATGTTACTTAACGTATTCTAGTTTGACGAGAAGATCAATATCTGTTGCACCTCTTGATAATAGCATACATGATATTACATACTGTACTTTGATCTATAACGGTGTTGGGGGGAAAAAATAAATAAATGGACATTTGTAGCTACATAGTGAAAAAAATGATAGAAAAGCCTGAGGAGCAAAGACATCGTGTTCTGCAACATTAACATTACACTTCAACCCATTTACACATCACAAATATTACCTCACAATCAATACATTCCCATTTCCAGAAAAGTTCAGATGTTGTATAATATTTATATAACTTCAAGATACATTTATATAAAATTGCGCCTTGTGAGTTGTATACATCTTTTTTTAAATTAACAGTTGAGCAATAGTTTTAAGCAACTTCTTTTATCAACCCCGTTTCTTGAACTCAGAAGACCAAATGGTGATGCAAATTAAAAGCAAAATGTTTTGTCTTTGTTTTCCCCTGACACATAATTTCAGCTGCTCAAAACCTTGGTCTCCAGTATAGGCAGGGCAGTTTAGCACCAGGACTCTCCATGATCTTACTGAAATAGCCAAGGCCTTCCCTTAAAATAATATTAATAAAATAAAAATAAAAGCCATACATTGCCCAGAAAACTGTGTGCAGTGTTCAGCATTGAGTAAAATGTCATTTAAACTGTGCCCTGCTAATAGGCAAATGAGTACAATTTTAACTGGCAAGAACACAGGACAGGTTTCACTTGTCTTCATTCATTTTAAATGAAAAAAAGTAGTGATGTGTGTGGATCTTGCTTAATATTTTTTTTCTTCCTTGAATAGCAGAGATAATGTGCATTAACTGATACAATAACAATGTTTTTGGTCCAGTTAGTTTAAAGAAGTGTCATTCTACCACCTCCAATTAAATATGGGCCTGAAGTAATTAGCAAATAGTAATATTCTCTTCTTTTATTCTCCTTACTCTGTATTGACATTTCTTTTAAAATAGGGCTGTGATAAATGCATTTTTTTAAAAAAATCGAATAATCACTTTGCAAATAGTTATTAATAACAGGCACATCACTGCCGTTTAATTAATCAAACAAACCAAGATTACAAATAAAATCATTGTAGCATTACAAGTGATTATTAAATTACACTAAATTTACAACACCTATCATTTTCATTTTTTTAAATTATACCAAAAAAATGCTACAGAACTGCTTATTATTTTGGACGTGGCAAACACTGCATAAGACATGAAAGTATTACTGCCTTTTTAGCTGCATACAAGCTTAGCCAAGATCATTAAAAGAACTGCGAGATACTTCAGACGGCCTGAGAAAACCATTACCTGAGTCAGAAAGGACAACATTCAAAGCTTAATAAAAAGGAGTCTCGTTCTTGTCTAAGAGTACTTACATGACTCGGTGTTGCATTAGTGAGAGCTGTGCACTTTGCAATGATTAAACCTCAAGCACTGATTCTAATGAATGAAGCATTAAAGATAACTTCCTGAGAAGTATCCAATAACGACACCCCTTCAGTCGTCCTCCCACCACAGTCTGTTTGGCTTAAGCTGAAATTCAAAGTGCTGCGAGGCTCAAATAACAACTTTATAGCATTCACTGGCAATTAAGCTTAACTTCTTTCACAGTTAGTAAATCCCCTTTTTAACAAATGTCTCAAGTATGTGGCTTAAAGCAGCACAGATAGTTTTAAAAATCTTACAGACACACAAAAATATGCTTAACTAATGAGTTTTAAAACATACCTTCGTTACTGTAAAATAATAAGTGGTTTGGCACATTAGTCTTGCTAGATCTGGTAAGACAAGTAGCTTATGGTGGCCATTGTTGGCTAATATTGCAAGCATACAAACATAAAAGATCGGTGTCTATCACATTTTACCATTTACAAGATTAATTCTGCCAGACACCAGAAGTTATACGATTTCAGTTTAAATGACACTAAGCTATGATTCATTATACCATAAAATACTAAAGACAATGTTGTAATTATTAGTTTAAATCAAATTGGGGAGAAAAAAAAATCAGCGATGATGAGATTTTAAATGTTTTTGAGTGACAATGTTCACATTTGTAAAGTAATGTGCTGTTAAAATTTTAATTTCTATAAAATGAAATAAAAAACATTTTTCCCCCACAAATCTGTCCATATAACATCCATCCACCCATCCATCAATAAAAGGACTTGTGAAGCTTGTCCCACAAGCAAATCGGAGCGTAAAATAATCAAGACTGTTATTTACCTCCTGCTACACCCAAAGAAAATAGGCAATTTCATCCAGGTCTACAGGATAGTCTGTGAGGTGCAATGGTTCCTTGATATCAAATCTCTCCCCCTTGTAGCTTCTCCAATGGCCAGCTGGGAGGTAGATGTCTCTCTCTTGCTTTCCAGGCTCTAAAACTGGGGCTACCATGAGGTCATCCCCAATCAGGAACTGGGAGTCAATTTTATAGGCTGTCTCATCACCTGTGGCAATCCACCACACTGGTCGTATGATTGGGTCCCCAGTGCTCAGCACCTCGCTGGCCAGCTCCAGGACCCTTGGTGCCACAAGACTTTCATGGAGGGCGGTGTATTTCCGAGCAATTTCAACTACATCATCGCCGTACTCCCACGGTGGAATAGAAAACTGCATAGAGGGCATGAAGGCTGATAGCTCCAACCAGCGGATATAAAGTTCTCGGTCAGGTAATCCACGATTTCCATATGTGCGGTTCACATGCGCATTCCCTCCAATCATATCTGGTAAAATGAACTGGTAGCCCAGAATGCTGATGGTAAGCACTGCAGGAATAACAGATTTGAGACCCAACTCATACCCCCAAACTGAGTCTCTGTCAATTGGTCTGAAAAAGCAGGATATGTTCTGGGACTGGTAACCACTGCGCGCCTCAGCTCGGTCATTGTACAGGCTTGCCATTTCTGTGTAACGTCTTGTGAAAATACTCGGGTCCCGAATGGATTCCAAAGTCTTAAATTTCCATGGTAAGTAGTTAGCCTCTCCTGCCTCAAATTTAAAAGAGGACACCCCATACCTGGATCGCAGTGAACGTAACTGGGAGGCAAACCAATCACGGGTTTCAGGGTTTGTGAAATCCAAGATGCCACCAATGCCATTCCACCAACGCACTAAGGCTGACAGTTGGCCTGTAGGTTCTCGGACAAACAATCCCCTCTCCACACAGGCATGGAAGTTTTCTGAATCATGATTAACAAAAGGGTGAATCCAGAGAGACACCATAAAATCATCTGACTTCAGCTTATGAAACATAGCAGAGGCATTGGGGAACTTAACTGGGTCAAACTCAAAGTCCCCATAGTGGCGGGAATAGCCATCATCCAGTTCCATTTGGCTACAATTGAAGTTATACTTGCGAATGTTCGCAGCATATGTCAAAAGCTTTTCTTGGTCAATGTCAGTTTTATGTAATGCCCATGTTGACCAACTGGGATGGCGAAACATAACTTCAGCAGGCACTTTGTTTGGCTTGTTGAAGTATCTGCGGACCATGTACTTGTGTATGGATGTTACATCCGATCCCACACAAACTCTGTAGCTAAGTTCCGCACATGGCATCTCCCCTGGGTTTGGCTTAAAGGAACTATCATTATACCGTGCTTGGAAGTACATGGTCTTCTCTGTGTCATTCCAACCCAAATGGAAGGGCACAGAGTTATTGATCTTGATGGCAGTGGCATTAGATGAAATCCAGTAACTCTCTAAAATTCCACCAAACTCATCACGATTCGAGTAGATGTCACTAGTAACAAATGGTTTTGGAGCCTGTTGGCCAGAAATAGAAATAGGCCAGTGTTGAACTGCTGACACTGCGCCTCCATACCAGTGTGCAAACTTGTATGTCATTGCATGCTCTACGGGAATATCAGGAACCACTTCCTCCCAGCGCACACGGTAGCATTGGACAGTATCCTTGGGCCGTACTGTCTCAATGAAAAAAATCAGTTTTCTGTCTGTGGTGCGGACGCAGCTCAGAATCTCACCTTCTTTAGAGCAGGAGTCTAAATCAAGGGTCCCTGACCTGTCAAGATTCAAAAATAACTATAAGCATTATCTCTTTACACAAATCTCACATTTCTGTTAAATGACAAAAAGTTCAGCACATATTTAAAATAATGGATTTGTATATCTAAAGGTCTCATTTTTTCTGTATATGGAAACTTAAATAGCAAAAAAATAAATAAAATAAATTGAAATACCAACCTGAAATCCATTCTGAAAACGATAGACCCTCCCTGGTTTCGGATGATGTAGCCATCTTTATTCAGATCCAGCAGCTCAGTCTTAAGCAGTTCCGCTTTGCGTAAAGAGGCTATGTAGTAACACCACGCAGTCACAGCTGCAATCACCAGCACTAGCCCGATTACTCCAGCTCCAACTAAGGGTCGAGTGTCCTTGCTGAGTTTCTGCTTGGGGATAACATCTGTAATTGTGCCCCCCGCTCCACCTGGCACCACTTGGTACATGTTTGTGCTGTTCAATGTGCAAATCCCAAAGTAGCTTTTCCACAGATCATCAATATGTTTTACAGGAAACCTCTTCTGTTTGACACTTGGAAGCTTGTCACATCTGTTTTTCTTCCTGCCATGACAACGATATACCAGTCTTTTAAAAAAAATAAAAAATTGGTGACGATGCAATATTTGTAGATTTCATATTAACACAGTATTTTGAGGAAATCAAACTTCAATTACTATTTTGATTCTTTATAAGAAAAATGTGCAGGTGTTTTAGTGCATTCATGTTTCTTTCAGTAGCAAACAGTCAGAATATACCAATGAAACTATCAAAGGACCTCCAGGAAAACAACCCCAGCCCCATCGGTGCTCTCAGTCCTTCTTGTTTCCCTGTCAGTTCAAAGCCTCCACTACATTTCCTGGGTTGTCTTACATGCTCTGCATTGCTGAACAAAGTGATTTCACAGCACTTAAAGGTATTAGGCTGTCAGAATGTAAACTTTAAAGATGTGTTTGAGATTTAACCAAACAAATCTACTGCCAATTACCCATAAAAAAAATAAGTAGATGTTCCCAGCAGTAATTCTAACCTATGAGATCAAAATTGAAAGAATACTCATTTGTATGTAAGGAGGCGCAGAAGCAGAAAAGGGGATTTGGGCCTTAAACCTCTGCCAATGTCAGGAAGGAAAGTAAAGAATACTAAACATTGTGTTCTATCAAGCCCAACAAACCAAAACTCCAAGTAACCCACACATCATTCGGTGCAAGTTTGACAGCAGAGTAAACAAGTCTAACAAAAAGAAAACAGACAGAGATCCATTTGTAGTGCACCTCCCAGCGAAGGGAAGGCAGAAACTCTTATGGGTAAACTAATTAATGGCTGATGTTAGTTATTGTGGCTTTAACTAATCAGAGGAGATCTGATAAGAATGCACAGCCGATCTAGCGGAGTTCAGTCCTCTCCAACTCAGCTACATGCTCACTAGTCCTAACTACACTTGATGCTCATGCTCTGCCCTGGCAGCAGGGGTCGATAATAAACAAATGCTGGCTATTAATTAGCAATCTAATTGACTGATTCTGTGTTCAACCAGCCCTGGTATAGATTTCCCCCAACAGCAGTAGTGATAACATAAGCCTATCATTAATTAACAGAGAACTAACTGCTGGTAGCTCTGAGATTCAATCAAGCTGCTGGACCCAGTTAGGAAATTTACCAAGAAAGTCAGAAGATCATTTACCATTTCTAGGAGTTATTTCTTCTTTATTGTAATGGAAAACTACAAGGGTGGGTTTAAGAAGTTAACCTATGACAGTTTGTGATTTGATATTGATCATATCAGGCTGAAACCAACACTTTGGTCAACATTAATAGGTTTTTTCCACCAAGAAGTACCTAATTGTTTCATCCACACAATCCTGGAAAACTGTGCAAGAGGCCACAGTGACATCTTTCCATTTCTTACAAATATGCACGTGTGTGTAGACCAAATGATTTTTGCTTAGTTTTATGGAGCTAAAATTTGAAAAATAAAAATAAAAATGTGGCCAATCCTTTCTGCTCCAGTTTCAACGGCTTCTCACAAACAAACTCAAAGTTTTCAAGTACAGCATGTTCTTCTTCTAAAAGCTTTACACTGCATTTTTTTTGTTTAAGGTATTATCAAGAGGGCTCATATGCACCATTTCAGCTGATTCACTATCTACCATCACATGGAGGAAAAACAAACAGTGAAGTGCTGATAAAATCAGAGCAGCCGTGTGAGAAAGAAGTCTAAATCTAAGCTCGTGCGTGTGTGCAAAATTGACTGTTGTGTGCTGTGGAGTTTTTGCTTATATATCTGTCTCTTATTAACTGCATAAATCGTGCACTACAGACAACAACAGCGCATTTCTAAGCATGTCTGTGTCTGTCGATGTATAGAGACCAGTCGTTGGTTTTGCGCCTTAGTAGGTGGTACGAGAAAGAAGAAAAATAACACGTAATCCATGTGCACTATAATTTTCGCTCACACTTGTTGCCCTTTTCTCTTCGGTTTGTTAGATTTTAAATTACATTTATAGTTTATTTTTGTGGGTTTTTTTGCCTACCGATCAGCAGCAGTCCCCCCGTCGACTCAAAGTACAACTTGTTTGCTTCTGTTCACACAAACAGCCCGTGAAAGGAATCAAAGCGTGCTGCTGGGTCTCCGCCCTGCACACGTCCATAAACGCCTGGGAAATGTAGTTCAGCAGAAAAGCAGCGCTCTGTGTTTTCTCATTCTGCTGCGCATGTGACAGTGTTGCATGCAAATTACGCAATACTTCACAAAGAACCCGATGAACCTAAAAGTCACCAAAAAAGTGCAGTGTATACAGAAGTGAGGAGTTGATCCTTAGCAAAGTGAGGGTAATGCTTCCTTTATTTGCATCGATAGTGACACTCTTTCACTGCATTTGCTCTGGTAGTTGAAGACGGCATCATACTGTATCATTGTACTGATTCCCTTTTAATTGACACACGTTTTCCTCAGAAGATTAAAATTACAAAAACTCACGTACAGCACCTTAGGGCCTCAGAGCCTCATTTGATCTTCAAAATCATCCCATGAGAAGATCTTTGGTACCGATTGAGCACTTAACTGCAAAAGTTTCCTTGCATTACACAATGAGATAACAGCTGTGCTTGTACACTCTACATGATTCACTCTTACACCTTGTCTCACTGGGTTAATTAACAGAGAATTAAGGAAAAGTTAACGATTGCTGGAGAGTAGCCTCAGGCTCTCCGTGGACCTCTTCGGGTCACCATCTTGGAAACCAGAGCTCTAATAATCCTAATAAAGGCTTTCAGACACAAACTCTGGGTGTATGATGTAGTGTCCAGCTTGGTAGGGCTTCACTACATGGAAGCAGCTGTAGCAACCACTGCTGAGGAACCAAAAGAGAGGAAAAGGACTATCAGCAGCTATTATTAAATGCACCAAAACAAAAATGGGGATATATTTCAATATATCACATTCGACTAAATAATCACCTGTTATCCCGGCTGCTGTTAGAACAGCACCTCTGGTATTTTGTCTGTACAAAGCTGCAAGGAGCTGCAGGAGTTTGGGCTCTTGTTTGAAGCGGAGCAGCTGTATTTTGCCTGTTCGAAAGATGAAAAAAAAAGTTTTTTAATAGAATTACTAGGTTATAAATCAATAATGTTCATCAGCCCTGAGACCATAAGAACAGGCCAAAGGTTATTTGCCTACCTGAGCTGCTGTGTTGAATGTGGATGAACATGCTTTTGATAACCAAGTCTGCTGCAAAGAGAATCACTCTAAATCACTGAGTATTTATCTCTGGTCTGTTGATGGAATATACAGAATATATTTACCTTTGTGGGCTCTTCAAAGCAGTGCTGAGGTGGATGTCAGTGCTCGGGGAAGGCTCGGTCAGTTGTAGTTTCTGCAGTTTATCAGCAGAGGGCATGGCTTGTACTGTTGATGGGTTGACAGGGGGCATGTGTTGTGTTTTGTCGGTTGTATTTAGATAGCTGTCAGAACAAGTTGCAGCAGGACCGTGAAATGAAAAATGTCTGACAGGGGGGAAAAGAGGGCGGCTGAAGTCCACAGGGGGCAAGGGATGAAGAAGTGCATGGGTTGACCTATTGTTTGACTGAAGGCTCCTGGGAAACAGAAAGTCCTTGGGAGGCAAAGAACAAATGGGACACATACATGTAAATTTTCTTAACTCTATTCATCCTTGCATGAATAAATAAGCACGGAGAAATTCCTGCATAATAGTAGGATACAGCTGTTATGATTCACAGAAAAATGTGCCCAACCAGTCAATTAGTAGGACACTTTTTTTTAATATAGCCAAACAAAATACAATGCATAGAGCAGTAGGTATAATTGCCTCAGATAATCCTGTCTGCCTGAAATGAGCTATATTTTTCATATTTTCTGAATCACCCAGGGTGATATAGTATAACTTCTAATTTTGGAGACAAATTTGAAAAAAAGAATAAAGAAATTCCAAAATTTCCAACAGTCACTCCGGCCTTTCATTCACACAGATCACGTAGGCAGTATTGAAAGCTGTGTGTCTTACCGCCCGGGGCTGAGGGTTGTTCCTACGGTGGGCAGAGGTCGGTCGAAGTTGAGCTCTTTTCACTGTGCCTGGAGATCTGAACTGTTCATTGTACACTGTGATGTATAGTTGGGGAACCATCTTCACTGACTGCCTTACTTACTTTTCCACGGCTTACATCCAGATCAGCCTGCCTGAATGGAGCATGCAGCATCACTCACCTCCCCCTGACACCTGCTAACTCCACCCCTTCCCCGAAAACAGTGTACCTCCTCTTTGTATTACCTTTGTCTGTGTGTTTGTTTGTTTGTTTGTTTGGAAATATTGTCTAATATTTATGGGGGTTTATTATTCCTGGAGTGTGAATACCACCTATTTCACTGTCATATTTATATATTATTTATTCTATATTTATATAACAACATGACATTTCTCTTGCATCAGTAGTTATAAATTCTGCATGAAACCCTGTCAACCTCCAAACTGATAAAACTTTTTGTTTAACCTGGAGCTATTCTGATTAATGTACTCTGTTGGAAGGAAAGCAGATTAAGGGCATCCTTGCTGAAGCAGAAAAACTCTTTGTGCTACCTGAGCACTCGGCCACTAATCCTCCTTAGCTGCAAGCCCCCTGCAGAGACACACATACCTGGGGTCACAGCCCATGACCTATTTCCCTCCCAGGGGCCTTTACAAATAAGCCAACACCAATCTCCAACACTTCTGGCCATTCGGCTGCCTCGTAGTTAAAATAAACTCAGCGCTATCAGATCAGCAGAAAAGGAGTGAAACAGCAGAGAAATGGGGCTTCTAAAAATCTTCACCACCACCACAACCACCACCACCCAGTGTCACCTCTGTTCACTGTCAGCTTGCCACATAAGCATTAATAATTTACCAAGCGCTGTAGGGTGCCTTTGTGTCTCCAGCGCTCTCACTGACTTATCTGTGACAGGAACTGGCTGTTCATCTAGTGAAGCGGTTGGGGCCTCACTTGACAGCCATGTTAAGCCCAGTCAAATCCACGCGAACAGATGCAGAGCAGAGGATATGGGGAATCATAGTAATGATCTGGCAGGAGTGTCCTTCACAGGAGCTCAAATCAGATCCAGGGCTGTGCGTTCCCAGCTTTGATACAGTTTTCATACAGCTTGAAACAACTTCTTTATTTCGTTTCATTTTGTTTCAAACGGCACACTCGGAGCCTGTTAATGTAAGTAATTTTCACAGTTAAGTGACTTCAAGTGTAATGAAAGGTACAAACATCTTTTTTAAAAAAAACAAACAAACAAACAAAAAATTTACATTTCAAAGTAAATTCCCACTTTATATGAGATGCATGTGATCATGCAAAGAGGCTTCCTGCTGCACACCCGGCAAATGTCCAACATGTGCAGAGCTGACTTCAAAGCGCTTGTCATGGAGTCGGTGGTCGTAGTCGTAGTGGATTCAGTGGTGCTTAGTTTTAACTGCTGCTTTTAGTTTTGTGTAGAGAAAACCGAAATTCTGTTAAAAGAGAAAGAATAGGTTATTTTAAACTGGTAGTGCTTTTAGACTACGCAGAATGACGAATAAACAGTGCTGTAGCTGCACTGTCTACAGTTCCTTGTAAACAGTGTAGTTACATGGAAATATGGAATACAGTATGATTAGATAATATAATATGGACGTCAAAGAGTGCATTAACACACCTGGATTGCGTAGTAAACAATACCCAGGTAAGCAGCAATGCAGCCTCCCAGGAACAGATCAAAGGCTGCAGGCTTCACTCTGAATTAAAAAATGCACATTAGAGTTTTAATGGCTTATTAAATTTAACATATACACTAAAATTTAAAAACAGATATAATAATACCAATATCTACCTGTACATGACTATTGGTTGGCTCATTTGATCAAAGAAGGTAATATCAGGATCCCTGCAGGAAGAAATGTTGTTGATCATTATTATTGTTGTCGTGGTATGACCGATTGGATTGAAAAGATGTTCTTTCTACTCAGATAGCTGTATTTTTTTACCTCTTGTCCTGTCGGAAGGTGTGTCTGTGGACTTGCTGCAGATAGCGCTTGAATTCGTGCTCCAGTGAGTTGACCAGCAAGATATGACTGGGTTCCTTATCCAGCAGCTGAGTAGCCCGAGGGACTGATGTCAGGAAGGACATCAAACTGGAGATACGACTGTCCTGAATGTCCTGAATTACAGATTTGGATGTGGGTTTTGCAGAGGGGAAAAAAGAAATCACACAAAACTCAGCTTCTACTCTGCATGCATCAGTTCTTATGATTTAAAAAATAGACTCTGTTTAGACTTTTTCAGTTACATGTAGATATAAATCTTTAAGAAATGACATTAAAACATGTTTGAATAAATAACCTCAGTGATCCATCCCTAACCTTCAGATGATCATGAGGAATAAGCTGCTGAAAGACTCAAACACTGTGTCATGTCTCTAAACTAACACCAGAGGTCAGCACTTCTCTGTACATACCAATCAAAATAACTGGGAACTTACCAGCTGGCCCTTGAAAACTTGCACATCCTTTGGTGAACCCTTGTGAAAAATAAACACACAGTTATGACACATTAACATGGCTATTTTAAAGCAATGCTGACGTAATGAAAATTTTTTATTATATTTTCAGTATGCTGTGTTTTCATGCATTCAGTCACCTTGTCAGAGAGATTGTACATGTAGCGGGCCAGCGCTTCTGCTATGATGATGCCATTTCGCTTAAGTTTCCGGAAATCCACTTTTGACCTAGAGGTGATAGTCACATGAGTAAATATCTTTTAATGCCCTGTGAAAATACACTTGACTCAACAATCTGTTGGACAAAAACACAGTTTTGTATTTTTGCTTACGTACACCACCGCGGTGGATTTTAAATCAAACAATCAAGACGTGTTTGAAGTGCAGGCTTTCAACGTTGATTCAGAGGGTTTTACATGATAAAAATCTGCCTAGCTGAACTGTGAACAATGAGTTTTGCAGCATTTGGCTGAATCTAAGTAGAGAGTATAGCCCTGTACACTTCCAAATTCATCCTGCTGCTTACATAAGCAGTCACATCATCAATAAACAATAGTGACCCAGTCCCAACGTCTCCCACACGTGCCTATGCTATAACATTGACTCCACAATGTTTAACAGATGCTTCAGATTACGAGCTGTTTCTATCCATCTCTGCACTTCTCTCTTCCCATAATTCTGGGACAAGTTCGACTTTCATTCATCTGTCAAAAGACTTTTTTCCCACACAACTGGGTAGGCTCAGATGTTTCAGATGTTTTCTGACAAAGAGTAATCTGGCCTCCCTTTTCTTTATTATAACCAATGATTTTCACCCTCTGTACTTCCATCCCAAAGGCTTCTTTAGATTGTAGATTGATCCATGATCTATCTCCTCAAAAGGGTTCTTGACTTGGTTAGATATTGTGAAGTTGTCTTAACCATGGAAATAATTCTGTGATCATGTACTTTAGCTGCCTTTTTTGGTCTAACCAAACCACAGACCCACGCCTTTTTAAGAATATACTTGCGTTCTCTCTATGATAGTTAGTTCTGAATTTTTCAGCCTAATGATGGCTCCCCTCACCTCCACTGATATCGCTCTGAGTCTTATATTAAAAATTACAGTGAAACACTATAAAACAAATTGAACGCTTTGAGTCAAACTGAGATATTATATCTGCTTCATTAGTCATGAAATGCAAGGGAACAGTCCTCAGCTGGCTATGAGACTGCTTGTCAGTGTATTGTCTAATTAATTTTGAGCCTCTGAAACTGAAGGACTGGATATATAAATAAATGTCTGTCGGTGTAAACCTTTTGTAAAAGCTGAAAAGCTGACTTTATTCACACATTAATTCTTTTACTTAAAATACACTATTGTGGTGTACAGGGACAAACAACCTGGGCCTCAATGCTCTCAAATACTACTAATAATAATATCCATAAACAAAACTTGCATGGTGTCTAGCATAGAGCCACGAAGTTCAGATTTAGGATCTTCCAGATGAGACAGAGTGAAGCCCAGGATCCTGCGTAGGCTGTAGCGCTCATGCTCCCAGGCTACAGTAGACTCCACAAGATTGATCTTTTTATGAACCAACCCCACCTTCACCCAGGGAAATCTGGAGGAAACCACCTGGAGGGCAATTAAATAAGATATTTGCACAAATGACTAAGACTGATGAGATCTGGTTGCTTTTCTTGCACGTGTAGAAACAGCTCCGCTGGTTACCTCCTCCAGTTGTTGGATGAAAGACTGCATTGGCGTGTCGGGTTTAGGAGGGCGGGAGACGTGCATGTACAGCTCATCGCCGTTGGCCAGTGTATCCAAGCACAGGACAAATGCCACATTGTCATGGAGAAGGCTGGACTCTGGATGGAAAATATTTAGCTTTAAAAACCTGACATTTTGTGTTTTAATTCACATTAGCACATACAGCACACAGCCCACTCATGTTCAGTGAGTGGCAAAGCTGAAAACTCACCAGCGTGGTCCAAATTCTCTTCAATCCACCTCTTTGTTCCAAGGAAATTGTATTTTCCTCCTCCGGTCAAGGAGAACATTAAATTAAATCTAAAACACACACATACACACACAAAAAAAACAAAATTATTCAACAGCTTAACTTATTAACTATAACTGACCTGCACTGGCTGTTAGTTTTCCTCAAGGGTATTTCCGATCACTATCAGTCACTCAACGCAACATCATTAGAGCCATGCAATTACAAAAGCTTTCACAGTCCAGCTGAGGTTACAATGAAAGCTAAGTTTGAAGATAGGTGTGGTCCCTGAGTAGTGAGTAACGAGGCCCTAATTTTCCTTTCCTGTTTTACTTTTCAGTGTATACTTCCTCCATACAGAATACAGTATCTTTATCCAGCAGCATATTATCTTGTTCAAAGACAGGCACAGCGGGAAAATTCATTGGAATTGCTGCGTGTTCATCTGCTTTGTAGAGACATTTATTAACTTTGCCTTTGCTTTGTAATCTTACAATGAATTGGAACTTACTGTGGTCTGGTTCTGGGACTACTGTAGAGTTTTTGGAAGAGACGGGCCAACTCAATTAGGATTGTGACACCACTGGCATTTGAGTCTGCTCCATAAGACAACCACTGTAAAATGCACACAAGCACATATCCATTTATGGTTCGAGCACAGTCTGATACTCTATCTGCTAAAATTTACACCTAATTTTAGAGGTGTTTTACGATTTGACTCACAGGGGCAAGCCCATAAGAGTCATAGTGGGCTGCGATGACTATAGTGGGTGCATCCTCTACTGCTCCTAGAAGAACTCCCTGAAATAAACATCCCCAGGCATATATCACAGAACCAAAGTGCATTTGCAAGCAGATTGAAAATTATTTAACTGATATTGGATGATCTAATCAATTTTATTCCTCTATGGGGAATTATTGGGTCCCAAACGCACCTCCAGTGTGATTATAGCATTGTCAGTGGTGGCCTTAATTGGGGCATTGTTGATCACTAAAATCTGAAAAGCTGTAGCCGTGACCATACTGCGGAGGACTGTCAACAAAAGAAGAAATGCACCAGAACCGTTAGTAATACCATACCATAACTTTCTTTTTAGTTTTCCCCGGGCATTAGTCCAAACAACCACCATTAAGCATTTGCATGTATCTCGTTGTTGTATCACTTACCTCTGACAAAAATGGATGATGTCCGGGTGGCTGCAGCCTGTTTCACCTCCTCATACATGCAGAGCAGCTGTTCATCCTCAGGTGCCACATACACTGGCATGAGGGTCTCCTTAAGCAAGGTCTCGCTTTCACTCACCATAAATGACTGAGAGACAAAATGCTTTACTTCAACCAAAGGGCAGAGAAACAATTGTAATCTTGATTAAGAGATTCTTAATATCTTCCTTATAATCCTGTTTTCTTCTGATTTCCTTAGTAATTGAGTGATGTGTCAATAACAGAATGAATGCTTTTAAGTATTATAATACCTCTACTGCATTGTGAGGGATACTGGAGATATTTTGGGGCAGCAGGATCAGGATGGCAGCTGCATTTTGTCGTTGGGCCTCGGAGTATTTTTCTGTAGTGAAGTCTTCCACCTTCATTATCACACAGCGGCGGGTTAACGACGGCTCTTCTGCTGAGCGTGCCTCCGCAACAACAATGGCTCCACGACAGCCTCGGCGGACGAGACAAGAGAAGGCAAATGATACATAAATACCAACTTGGGCAACATAGAAACTCTACTTTAAACGCAGCTTCCTCTTCCTGTTTTTTTACACAGAAAAAAAGCCTTTAGCAAACCAATCTGTTTCCAGTGGCAGTGACCACAAGCTCTCAGTGGTCAAGAAATATTAGTTCCCTCAGTCAGCTGTAATTTTTAGGTTAAAAAAAATCCTGTTGGAAGACCTTGCCTCGGCTTTCCAGCTAATCTGCACATTTTAAAAAAAATACACTGAAAATGGTTTCCTTAGAATTTGAAACATAATTTATGCTCAGAATAGGTTCTATATAATTATCCAGTTTTTCCTATATTCCTATAAAATGCTCTAAAATTGGTTACCAGATTTGTAGTGGTTTCATGAGCACCCAGGTTAAACTATAATTTGAGTTTAGCACAGACAAACTCTCTTCCTGGAACATACTGATTTCAAAATATCCTTTCAGCACCAAAGCTTGAATATGCATCATGTGGCACATTTAAGGTCAAACAAAAAACAAGCAAGACTTTAAATTTAGAAGCAATTTTATGCTACAGATTTGTCATTTTTCTTTTTTTATAATATATAGGTGTGTCTGAACTTACCATACTTATGCTGTCCCAGGTTGTACTGTTGCATCCTATAGGCAGTGAACTCATAGGACGACACGGCAGGGAGAGCGGAGCCATGCAGAGACTGCACGCAAAGCAGCAGTGCAATGGCAGCTGTGCTCTGCAACATGATGTGGCATCCAGTTGTGATCTCAGGCTAGGGAGGATGGTTAATGTTAGACTTCATAAGAGACCAGACTTCCTTCAGTGCTGTACAAAAGTCTGGAGCCACCCTTCATTTATTGCTTCCACGAAGCCAGGCGTTCTTGGAATTTTTATTTAAAGTGGTCTTTAGCAATAATTCTTCATGCTTTCTGAAGATCGTTAGACAGGGGCTTGTTTTTACTTATACTGAAACCAGTCCTTGTACCTGATTATTTTAAGAGCTAAGCCACTTAACACTAACATACAAATTGAACAAGTGGAGGAAAAGTGGAAGGCCTAAAAACTATCTAGAGCAGATGAACGCTATTTGGAAGTCATGTTCTTAAGAGATAAGATAATAATAATAATAATAATGGATTGGATTTATATAGCGCTTTTCAAGGCACCCAAAGCGCTTTACAATTCCATTATTCATTCACTCTCACATTCACACACACAAGATCCACTAAATCCACCTGACACAGAACTCAAGAGACGCATCAGTTGGCCTTCAGTTGGCCTACTGTTCACTGAATCCTCAACAGTGGAAGGATGGGTGTCAAGAAGCAATTTAGAATCCAGGGATGGGGAGAAAAGGCTGAGGTGTGCCAAATTATACAAGAACTGTGAGCAAAATCAGTGGCAATTGTAAATTTTTGGTTCAAATCATCATTAATATGTACAGATTTCTACCTGTAAGAGGTACAACAAGCCTACAGCTTAAATGGTGGAGGCTCTGTCATGCTTTCGGGCTCTTGTCAAAACTGATGGAATTATCAGTGCCGAAAAGTGTCATCAGATTTTGATCCACCATGCAATACCATTTGAAAAGCATTATGAGAATGATCCCAAACATACTCCCAATGCAGTAAAAGCATACCTGGAAAGAAAAACACAAAATGGCTCACTATTAATCATGGATTGGTTTCCCCAGAGCTTTGACCTCAATATTAACAACATCCAAAAAGAGCTTTGATTGCACTTCTAGGCCTGGAGAACTATTCCTGAAGATAACTCAAAGAAGAAGCCTGAAGAAGAGAATTCAGGCTGTATTGAAGAATAAAGGTGGTCATACCAAATATTAACTTTCAAGCTGGTTAGAATTGTATAAACTGTTTTTGCCTTTTAAACCGTATTTCCATTTATGTTTCCACATGTTAGATATAAAGAAATGAGGGGTGACTCAAGACATTTGCACATTATATCTATTATAATATTTTGTGTTTAAATAAAGTCTTTGATAGGGCCAGCAGTGTAAGGCAGAACAGATAAGGGGACAGTAATCACCCTATTCACCACAGGTTTTACAAATACCATACAAGTTTCTAGATGGATGAAAATGAGGTATTCATCATCACCTACTAACCAGTATATGAATCTTAACCAGGAATTCCTTCGATAAGGAGCCCTTCTCTGTTCACAGTGACATTTCCGAACACAAAGTCAGTCACTAACAGAAAATGTTCCTTACCTGTCTTCCTGAAGTCTTTTCTCATGAGGCTTTCTTTCTTCCTTCCTCAACTTCGGTGTTACTCCTTCCACATGGACACATGCTACCGTTAACTCCTGGGATTCAAGGCATCTAGGTAAGCCACCATTCACCATCTGCTCCAGAGGGATCAACTCAAAGCTAATCACAAATGCCCAACCCCCTGCACTCACTACTCCATCAATCTATTGTTCCCTCCCTCCCTCCCCACCTTGCCCACCTTGGACGTAATGTCATATACTTCAGTAGGCAATCACCCATTACCAGCAGAGTCTCTGCAGGGAAGGCAAGGAAACTCTTCCAGCCAGTAGCTGTTTGTTTCATCTCCTGCAGGGAAAACTACCAGAGTCTAAAGAAGTTAAAGAATATAACTGGATATTACAGAGTCACACGGCACCATCAAAGTTGAGATATCTAATATTTATTTTTATTTTTATTTTTGATATGTTGTACTATACACAGAACTTTAACACTATTAAAATCTAAATGGAACCTGTTCACAATCATCATAACAACAAATAAAAAGCTTCAGTCTGTGTATGAATTATTTCCCACATGTGAAAGTAAACAAAAAACACACAACTGCAAATAAATAGCATCAATTACAAGAAATTACCCTAAACTCAAGTCAGTGAAGAAGTCAGCTACACCTTAATTTATACATCAGCCACAAGTATTGCAATCGGTAGAAGATAATTGTGATGACTTGTGTGAAAATCCATTAGGATGATGTTAATGGTGGAAAAAAAAATACAGCTCCACAGTCACACGCAATCACTTCCTCATCATATATGCTAACTGTGCATCCACCTACTAGCTACACTGGTGACATTTTAAATTACCTACTGTGCTGTTGATGGACTTTTCTACTTTTTGCACATGATTTTATTGTCTAAACACATGGCACCTTTTTGCAAAATGTAAACTATTTTTAGTGTGCACTTTTCTAAATCAAATGCTGCAGGAACACTGAGGTTCTATCAGGGATAAAAGGGAAATAAGCAATATTTTCTGAATTGTTAATTCAGATAAATAGTTTTTTAGTTATCTCTATCCAATCAACTTTTAGTTGTTTTATGCTATAAATACGGTACTACTTCCTTATATATAGTACAGTGCAAAGGTTCATCTCTTGATGACCACCACTACAAACTTAAACGTAAACAACAAAAAGCAAAAGCAAGATCACAAAGCAAGAGTCCTTTAGGAGGTAAACATTACACACTGTATCTCCAATCGCATCAATCTTTTAGATCTTGATTGTTACTGGTGCTTTTTGTAGTCTTTCATTATCATAACAGAAAAACATAAAAGAAATCAACACATTATCAGCTTTGACAGAACCCCCAGAAACACAGCCGCACATCTAACAAGAGACTCAAAATGAGGCTCTGCACCGTAGATGCGCAGTATTTGTAACTCCTTGAATATTCGTCAGTACTTCTTGTTACTATACACTGCAATTGAATGTAAAGTGCACACAGACTCACATGTACGTTATCAGCTACGTTTCATTCAAGCTGTAGAGCTCATCGATTTTGAAATTATTTTAAAGAGATGGTGTCTCTGAATGCTTCATGATCATGAACAGTGGTACACTTCTAAAAGCTCATTACTTGAATTTTTCTGAAGCAGCTGGCGCGACCTTACATGATCATTTCTTTTGGAGTCGATTCACGTTCAAGTGACTTTTACCATCAACCAAAAAATAAATGTTGTCTGCAGAGTTCTGCCAATCTCAGAGTAATAAAATCATTAAAAAGAAAGAAGGAAAACAAAGAATGCTCTTTCAGTACATTTAAACAACAAATAATAATAATGGATTGCATTTATATAGCACTTTTCAGGGCCCTCAAAGCGCTGTACAATTCTACTATTCATTCACTCTCACATTCATACACTGGTGGAGGCAAGCTACAGTTGTAGCCACAGCTGCCCTGGGGCAGACTGACAGAGGCGAGGCTGCCATATCGCGCCATCGGTCCCTCTGGCCATCACCAGCAGGCGGTAGGTGAAGTGTCTTCCCCAAGGACACAACGACCGAGACTGTCCGAGCCGGGGCTCGAACCGGCAACCTTCCGGTTACATGACGAACTGCCAACTCTTTGAGCCACGATCGCCCCACAAATAAACAGTTTCTATAGAACCTGAAAATAGTGAATGGCATAAAGCACTGTCAACATATGCTACACTTACAGATCCTGTCCCCACATCAATGAGTTCTATTGTTACTCAAGTAATATGCACTCGTTTCATACCTTACAAAAAAAACGTAAAAATGAAAAGGGATGGCATGTTAATGTTCCTATCTAAAAAAAGAAGAAGAATGACGGGAAAATATAAGATTAAAAAAAGAAAATCAGCATCCAAGCATTATGAGATCACTTCAACATGCTTCAGAACCCTGTATGTGTGACCAACACTACATCCCTACCAATGTATTTCCCATTTCCCACCCCTTTTCTTTCTACTACTTTCCTAAGTTTATGTGAACCGTCACCTAGGGAGGCTAATGCAGACAAACACACTTTAAGTACACATTTACTCGCTGAGCTGACACTATATGGTTTCACTAGATTTACTGATATTACAGTATGTGAACCTAAATGAGATTAACTATGTTTCTGAAAGCACATTAATGTCTCCTCAGCACAAGGATGTGCTAAGGGCTCAATAAAAACAGATAAATTATCTGCACAGGCTGGTCATCTGGGCACAGTGTTAACAGGCAACATGCATTTTTCTGCTTCTTTTTTTTTTTTAAACTAAATATAAAACAACGGCCCAGTACAATCTTTGTGTTAAAGATAAACATGTAAAAGAAAAAATAAATAAAAAGAAAGGAATCTGGATTACTACTTTATTATAGCATTAGTGTTTTATCGGCAGCTGGATGATTTAGCACGGTGTTCCTGGGCTTAATCGCACACATCATGTTTGACACATATATACACAGGAAGACAAAGCAGACTGGCTGAAAGAAAAGAAAAAGAAAAACAATGGCCACTACAAAGCTTCCGATCTCTTCTTGTCCTTTGTGTACATCAGTAGAAGAAGTCATCTGCTTGGATGGGTAGATGACGCGGTAATAACAACCTGTCACCATCACACGTATTTGGTTGAGCTCCTGTCATTTTACAGTTTTTTTTCTTCACCAGCGTTGCACCATCGCGGTCTGTTTAAGCCAGAAAATCCACAAGCATGAGATGGAAGTTCAAACAAAGTCGTGTGTTTCTCTTAGAGGTAATGTTTCTGCCATCAGTCGAGTCCCTTTTGAACCAACAATGCAGAAGTAAGATGCACAGATCCTACCATAGGAGGAACATGCACAGATACTGTACATATTCAATTTTCGCATTTATAAACCCTTGGTTGTTGTTTTTTTCCCTTTGTGCCTTTGCCAGCCTTTAATTTTTCTTCCTCTGTTGCCACTCTGGTCAGTTGTTGGCCTCAGTACAGGTGGCATGGAGGAGACTGTGTAGGTGGGGTTAGTGCTACTGGATTTGACAGGCTGTGGAGGGAGCAGCCTGGCAGCACATACAAGTGGGGTTGACTGCTTTAGGAGGGATCAGATCCAGATCCTCATCATCAGGAATCTCATCAAGTCGGTAACCGTCCTTCAGGAGCTGGATGTTCAGGTCCTGGTTGATCTGCTGTGAAACCCGAAGAAACAAGTATCAGGCATCAACTTTCTATGCTGATTCTAGAAATATATAGCATAGATCAATAGAGAGAAAATAAATCTTTGTAGTCTAAATTAATAAAAAGACACACAAAGCAGAAATATAGCAGAGTACAGAGAACTTACTAATGTAATGGCTTGAGTCAAGAACCCCAAAAATATAAATAATTTATATATTTATTCTACTCTAAGTGGAAGAAATGAAAAGGAACAAATCTATCCGGATGACAATTATGGAGAAGTCATTACAGGTGAGTGTGAGTGAAAGATCGAAGACGCCAGTGTACACTTGAATGGACGCACATACGCACAGACATCTGGTGTGACAAAGGAAGTGTGTGATCACATGGCGGTTTTCGTGATTTCACCACACGATGCTGTGAAACAATATAATATGTGTATAAATACCTGGTCCCTCAGACATCTCACCTCGGCTGAGGAATATCCTGATGAGGAGTATCTGGACATGTCAAAGTCATCGTCACTGCAAGACACGACATCAGTGGTTAGACATTAAAAATGGGGTGGGGGGGCGTCGATGAAACAGTAAGTTGTAGTGATAATGAAATAGTGGGAATTGAAGCCGGTCGCAGCAGTTGCAGTAACAAAACAAAACTCAGTCTACTGATTCATGACTGCCCGTATCACATTTACAGCCTCTATTGGGGTTATTTATTCTCCAGATAAAGATATTTAAATTTTAAGACTTGCAAACCTCCACAGTTCCACTAGAAACTCAGAAGCTATTATCCAGCATAATGCATGCAGTTTACACTACCTGAGCAGCACTTCTCTTTGAAAAGGGATTATATTAATTAAAGGTGTTATATTCATCTTTCAAAGAAAATCTGAATGTAACCTTTGAAGGGAAACACAAAGTGGTGAAATTTCCAAACTACTGGACCTCACAGAAACATTTTTTCCTACCGCAGTTTCATGTTAAACACTCTTAGTTAAGACAAAGCTGTCGTAAATCGCTTATTACAGCCTGATGAATGTCACTCATGCACGATGAGATATGCGCTCATGAGATCTGATCATTAGCATAACCAACGCCTCCATAACTACTCTATATTTAGCAGAGTCAGTGGAGGCTTTAGAGGACCAGAAACTATTAAAAATGTGTGTTTGATCAGGGCTGTAGTGAGAAAAAGGAACTAAAAGTGTTAATTAGAATGTGATACAACATCTTTGGTAAGTGGTCCGTGACTAACATGAAATTTATCAAATGACGGAGATAAGAAATAACAGAATATTATAGCCTGCATTAGGTTGTGTTAAAGTGTTGAGTGATGCTGGACAAACAACAGCAGAACGACTGTGAGGCATTTGGCTGAGAGACTTTTAGGAAAAATGACTGTATCATGTATGTGGCAATGAAAAAATATGTAATTAAAAATAGTAAATGAAATTTTCTTTCATTTCTGTATCATATTTAAGCTCAAAATGTATTCAGACAAAGGTTTTGTCTATTTTTGTCCTGTTGCCTTCGTAGAGAAAGATGATATAGAGATATAGAGAGAGTAAAACGGGGAGACATTGAGTGAAGGACGTGTACATGAATCTAAAATGTGAACAATGAACAAATGGGCATCCCGCGAGGCTATGAGTCAGAGAAAGCTTGTCAGACAGAGTATATGATGCAATACATGATGTAAGCTTTGTTGGCTATCAGAGAGCTCGTTTTACAAGAGCGGGTTTGCCACATGTAGCAACACAAGGGGGTGCGAAGGGTGGGACTCATCTGTGTCAAATACTGTCCTGCTGGCACAGGGTGGATGTGAGCGCTCTCTTTGAGCTGCTTTTGCCTGTCCAAATCCTCACCCCGCTATCCTCTAATCCGGAGCCCTGGGAGAGGCTTTGCCCCTTTTTAGGATACCGGCTGTTAGGGACTCTCTCAAGTTACTCTTTGGATTAATATGCCGACGTGACAGAGAAAGGCCTACAAAAAATACAAGTTCTACAAGGCAGTTGTATTTTTAGCTCATCTGCACTCTTCCTAAAAATCTGTCTGTAAAAAAAAATGATTTTAATTAAGTCGACGTGACAACATGTACGGTACCTACCTGTCTGTGTCCAGCGCTACCAGAGGCTTCTCATCTGGGCTCTGGTCTAAGGAGGAGTAGCCTTTGTTTGGCACCACCAGCCTTCAAAAGAGAATGGAGAAGAGCACACTTCTATATTAGAAGTAAACTTAAAAAAGCAATCAGCACATGTCCTTCACATTTGTGAAGAAATCTAACACAACATTACCTGCAATACCTGCAAATGTAAAAGTCATAGAATCAAATAACAGCATTTGATATTTGTGATATGTATGCCATCCATCCACCATCCATTCCATTCATTTCCCCCTAAAAAGAGGCTAATCTGTAGCTTTCCAACTGCAGGCAGTGCCAGATTATCTTTCTGCCTGAGAGAATGTGGGTTAAGATCAGTGGGTAGCCTTTCTTATAGTTCCACTAATCCACCAGGGAGTGGGATTAAACAGATGCAACAGTAATACTGCGGGTTGCACTTGTTTCACTCACAATGTTTTAACACTTGTATCAGCCTTCCCACTCACAAACCACCAAATTTGCCTTTGCTAAAAAGCCCAATTGCATTCTGCTATAGCATTAAGGAGTCTGATGGCATCCAAAGCAGCCCTGCAGCAAATAAAGCCTTTTCAGAGGACGCACAGTCCTCATGTTTTGCATTTCAGGAGCTTTGAGCTTCAGACCTGAATGGGGAACTGAAGATAGAAAAAAATGCTAATGAGCGCAAAGTGTAACATTTGTGGCTGAGCGGGTCAGAATAACAGAGAAACAAACAGGCAGTGGAAGCCGCTACCTTGTCCTGGCATTCTTCTTGGGTTGTTGATTGACAGGACTTCCCACGGTGCCATTCTTCACCGATCCCTTCCTGGCAAGGTCCCTCTGTTTCTCTGGGCAACCACAGGATGCGAGGTCATCAGTAAATGCACCAATTAAGCTAAAAACACTGGCATTGTTCCTTGACTGTTTTTTTTTTTTTTTTAAATCGAGTTTCCTGTTTTCATGTCAAAATTGCTTTATCCAAATGCAGCCTATATAATACAGTATGCCACAGTGTAGCGAACCAAGGCTACTGTGCGGTGCAAGGTCATTTTAATATGGCATCTATTAGGACTGTCCCATATCAGCCAAGTTTTGATTGGTTGTTTAGCCACAAAAAAAGAAAAAAACATCAAGGTCAACAAGAAGAAGTGGCAACACACACAGCATCCGTTAGACAGCTGGTCTCTGAAGTTATTAGACAGTAAGAAAGACTGAAAATAATAAGGAAAATAATTTCATTGACATCCAGTATAGATAAGAAATATCACATGGTGCTTGATGTTTACGGCCTCATGTTGACTTTGGATGACACAGCAAAGCAAACCTGCATACTGTGGTATCCCACAGCAAAGGTAATTGATTTCTAAATGATAAACATGAAGACATGTCATGCATTGATTTGCGGTGTGTTGACTACAATACCTATTTGGACCTGCAGCGGCGAGGGCTTGTAGTTCATGGCCACACTTTCTCCCTTAGTGTCAGGCTCTGCCTCTGAGGTGGAAGATGCTGCGGGGTCCTAGAGAAAAAGAAAGATGTGTTAGGTTGTGTTTCTTTATTTATGACTGGCATTTAACTCTTTACTGTAGAGGTATGTGAGACTGAACAAAGTCCAGTCAACTCACTCAGACGAGAGTGATTGTCTGATTTATTACTAACCAACAAAGCTGGCAAATCAGCCTGCTTTAGAACCTACTCGGGTAAAGCACCCTGGAAAGTTTCCTGCAGCCTTCTATCGCTGCTTGGATTGCAGCATCAATAGGCTTGAGTGTTCGGCCTATGTTAGCAGCTCTCTCTTTCATGTGTGAGCAAGTGGTGATTGCATGGGGAGTTGGCTGTGGGAGAACAGAGGGGGTTGCTGTTGAAGCCACGCTTTCGCCAGATTGAGAGAGGGGAGGTAGGCCGCACTTGGCCTCCTCTCCTCACAGAGCTGCACATTATGTTGATCCCACAGGCCTCCCCTTGTTGCGCTGTGTGGGACTCAGTGGGCCACATGAACGAAGGCTACCGGGCATTTGGCTTTCGATAACTTTGAATACTCTCCAGAGAAACGGGTGCTATATTTAAAAAAGGCTTTAAGCAAATAAATATCTGGAGCTGAAATTTGACACTTTAAGTTAAAAAATTCATACCAGTGGTGTATCTGAAATAGCGTATGCTCCCTGTCTGAATATGCTATGACAATTTAAAATGAATAAGTAGTGGTGGATGGCTAAAACACTTACAGTACTATACCAGTTCAGGTCAATTCTAAAAGACAAATAGAGCTGATCTGTAATCATTTAGCAGAGACAGTAAATAGATTACTGTTCCTCTCGGAGAGGACATGATGCTGCGTTTTGCAATTGTAAAGAATGCAAACCAGAACCGCACCAAAATGTAATGGGTTAATATTTTTAGAATTGCTGAATAATAAAAGAGATGCTTTGCAGTTACATATCAGTCTGTTTATGGGTGAAAAAAGCTGAGTAAGCAGACAGTGCTGGCAATTATGTAACATTAGATAAGATAAACCTATTGTGCCTCATTTAAGGAGCACAGTATTCATCTACAAATTATATACAGCCAACAGTTTTGCATTTACAGTAAACACGTCTGCATTTTATTTATATATTATGCACTCTGTGCCAGTTGGACATGTAGAGCTCCAAGGACAGTAGAGCAAAGTCGATGATCTTCTGTGCTGTGTTGACGACTCTCTGGATTGCTGTCTTTTCCTGAGCAGTGCAGCTGGCAAACCTCACTGGGATGTAGCATGCCAGTGCACTTTCAATAGAGCATCTACAGAAAGACAAACAGCAGCTCTGTCCTCTGACAAGTTACAATTATGACCTCAAGAAAAAGATAAGCTGAAAGATAAAAAGCTATTTTCAACAAGTGACCCATAGCAGGTAGCTCTGCATGTTTGATTGAGGAGTTTTTACACTGGATGCCCTTCCTGACACAACTCCAAAGGGGATTTGTGTCTCCTCCCAGGATCAAACCAGGGATCTTTCACATATTAGACAAATGTGAAACAAGTGCAGCCCAATGTGCTATGGAGCCACCCGCAATGTATGTTAGATCCAAATTCCAAACAACTGTAAAACAGAGTAGTTTGTGTGTGCATTTTCAGCAGCGCAACCATTAAAACAAAAAACAAAAAATCATGAAAACTGCAATAGTGGATACGATACACACATTAAAGGAGGTTGTGAAATCACAGCACACAGATGAGGTATTCCCACCATAACAAGCACAAATATCTTCTGTTCTGTGACAGGCCCGTCCCTTAGAACCTCAGGCTTACCCACCGGATTTTTACTTTGCTTCTTCGTGCTTTCCTTCCACTACAGAAAGATGCTGTGATGTTGTACGGTCACACCGCCTGTCAAATAAATCCTTTTGAAAATTTTCAGCAGAGCCTGCCAGTGAATAATGAATAGGATTCGGTATTAAGCTGTTTGTGACAGAAATTCCTGCCACTTCTTAAAAAATAGGACAGCACAATTACAGACGGCAAGTAGCAGGTACCCACGATAAGCAAGTTAAAACAGGCCCTGGAATATGACAACCCAGAACACCTTGTATTAGGTAGAAAGTTGGCCCAAAGAATTGAATTTAACATTTCCAAACCCAAATGATAATCAAGCCATTGTGGAGGATATTAGGTGGCAATGAGATGCAATGAGATGAGATTAAATTGAACTAGACCTTATAAAACATGCATTAAGAGCATAGATATTCCCCAAAGACCCTGTATTGACTGCTGACAACTACTGATGAAAGATTAAAGGATGATCTATGACACTTGGGGCATTATATTTATTTATATGTATGACAATAAAACATGGGCCATCGGCCTGACCTTCATCGTGCATTCGCATACACATTCATTCACTCTGTCGTCCTGCTTGCAACCTCTTTTCTACCTGTGATGATGAAGTGCCACAAGGTTGCTGACACGGCATAAGCACCAAGCGATTGCTAGGATTATGCATCGCGGCCATCCACTAGCCAATAGCAGCTAAGACTGATACATCAGGTGGCCTTTAAAACAACTGAATGCTTTCCTTATGCAAGGCAGTGATGACTATATTGCTGTCTCAGTGCGTTGCAGGGAAATCTTCCATAAATAGATGTAGCCTACAGTAATCACTGTCAGATGTTCTTGTGCTGAAGAGCATAAAAGGGAAGTTCTCAGGGAAGTTGCTTTTTTTTCCCACTGAAAGAAAAAATATCATATAGAAAAGGAATTAAACGGCTCAAACTTGAGTATTAATCTGATTTATTTGTGTGAAACAGAGTCCTGACAAAGAGGCAGGTGCCATGAGCATTCAAGCATCCCATTCACAATGAAGTTATTAGCATTAAAATGCACGGCCATATGTGGCTCAGTGGCTGAGATCGTGAGCTGAACTATAAAATAATATTTTTAAACCCACATCGCCTTTTACAGTTGAAAGATGAAAAGGAATACACAATGTGATTTCAAGACTTTTAGGGCACGTGCTGACCAACGCCACTGTATGCACAGCCTAAGCAGGGCCATCTCTGATTCAGCTTCACAAGGAAACCTCTCTGGATCAAACACGAGTGCAGACGGATCTGATCTTAACACAGCAAGGTGATCGCTGCTGCACAAAGCAAACGAGACTTTGTGAGGGAAGCCTGTTCTTGTGTGATTTCCTCAGGGGTAGTAAGGCTGGAAAAGCACGGGTATAATGTGAACAGTATGACTTGGAGCACTGCTTTTGCCTAACCCCCTGAGGCAAACGCTTAAAAAGAAAAAAAAAAAGAAAAAAGGGCAGCTGTTTGAGGCTGCTTTGTTTCACATGTGAAGAAGAAGGCTTCTGTGTTAGTAATATCTGGCAGTGATGTACTGTTGATATAAAAGCACTTAAAAATGAACGCAAAACTGAACGCAGGGAATGAGGCCAGTTGTTCAATTTGTCAATAGTGACCACGACTTATTTCAAATCTAGAGAGAGAGAAACATTATAAGCAGAAGGAAACGGTAATGACGTAAGTTGCTGGTGCTGAAGTAAATCCATTTCAATTTTTTCTGACAGGTCTCGAAACTTGTCAGTGGGTAAAATATGCAGGGACTATCCTCTTACTTTGGGCCTGCTCGAGCCAACTATTACCACACTTCAGTCCGCAGTATGGGTATTCACGCCATTTGGACTCACCCATCCCGACCCAAATAAGACGTCACCAAATGACGAAATGTGAAAACAGTGAGCTGTGTCAGCTATTGATGTAAACAAGCGCATACTGACGTGAATTTGAAAGAATCACGATTTCTGCAAAGTGCGCAGTTTAATTGCTTTGAGAAAAAAAAGTAACGGCTTGTTCATCTATCAGTTATTACATGTAATGCTAATATATTTATCGTACAGAGAAACCAACAGACGCGTTCCTTTCCTTTCCATCTATAGATGGTCGATTTACACCCATCCCACAGAGCCAGCTTGTCCCAGAGCTCCAAATTTTTATCGGCTAGCTCAGAGGCAGATTACATGACACGGCTATCACTATAAAACCACACAGGCGACACTAAAACTTGCCCTTTTGCCTACATTATAAACTGATTTGCATGAGATTTGTTTTTTGTTTTTTGGGTGGGGGGATTTGTCTTTCGTCTCTTACCAGAGGCTGTGTCTCTCCGTTAACTGGAGGCACTTGGAACCTGTCGATTTCTTCCATCATTTTGCCAAAGCGTCGCAGAAAACGATTAAGCTGTACGTCGAATGTACTCGAACTATGCCAGGTTTATGGTGGTCGGCAGTCGGCATCCTTCGTTAATCAGCATGATAGCTGCTCGTTTTCTTCCATCCTGACAGAGGTGACTCGACAGCAAAACAGCAGTACCGCCCCACTTCCGGGTCTATAAATTATTCAGGCAAAAACCGTCCAATCAGAGATGAGATCCCCACTGGAACTGCGCCGTGAACCAAATTCGTTTTTTCAGTTAGAATTGCAAAGGCAAGCATACGTGCGTTTTTGTGTTTTTTGTTTTGTTTTGGGGGGATTTTGGAGGGGGAAGGGTGTTTGTTTGATTTTTTTTTTTAATTTAATATAAAAATACACTTGTTTCCTTTCCATAATAAACTCTCCTTATTTAGTATAATTATGTCAAAAGCATTCAGACCACTTTTTTTTTCCTTTAGCTGATAAAATTAGAATAATACTGCTAAAATAGTTCACTAATAAAAATGTTCAAGTGTTGTCTGAGGGACTGAACACATCCAGCAGTCTCCGGCTCTGCGCCAACCAAAACTGGTTGTCTTGACAACTTATATACAGCAGCAGGCTACGAGCAGACAGCCCCTTGTTCTTTCTTTCTTTTCTATTCTTTTTTTTTTTTAGCTTTTAACTAGTTTAATTTTGTTTTGTTTTTCCCTTTTTTCTTTCGAACTTTCTAAACTAGCTTTAAAAATCAAATTGAAAATGCCGGTGCCTAACAACAACGCAGCGTTTGCAAGGAAGGTAAACGTCAGCTCAGTTTAGCTGGCCTGAATTAGCTAACTAGAATATTCATGGTGTAGCTTCACGGATAAGTAAAGCAATTGTTAAGGACCTACTGTAATATAACCCACCGTATAGCTGATTGTTGGTTATTTTCGCACAGGGGTCAAACGTTCAGAAGGTACCTGGAGCAAAGTCAACGAAAGCTGCCACTAAGAAAAAGGTGGGTGTGTTTATTGGATAGGTTTTGGCGTTTGGGTGACGGAAAGAGAAGAGTGATGAATATACTATATCATAACATAATGTGATTTTTATTCATAAATGTCTTCTCTATGCAACGTTACAGGATGAGGAAGAGGCTGTGGAGACGGGGACTGGATGGGAGGAGTGGTCTCAGGGGAAAGCCCTTGTGAGGCCTCCAGATCAGATGGAGCTTACTGAGGCTGTAAGAGAAGGATGGAAATACTAATTTCTCAGGTTTAAGACAACCATGTGGGCTGAACTGAAGAAATTTGCGCAGACTTTGATGCTGTTCTTTATCATTCAGTGCCTATATTAAAATTGTTAGCTATAATTAAATTAATTGTCCTTGTGTTAAGGATCTCTCTATGTTGATAATGAATAGGAGCTGAAGGAGGACATCACAAGGATTCTGACTGCAAACAACCCACACGCCCCTCAAAATATTGTCCGCTACAGCGTCAAGGTAAAGAAGCTAGATCCAGATGGAAAAATCAAAATCACTGTTTATAGATGCAATGAAAGTATACAAAATACAGATTAAGATGTGGACTGTAGACTGATGATTGCTTCACTGTGAGCCTCTTACGTTTAGCATAAGAATAACTTGTTTGCCGCAAGTGTTATTTGTTTCATCTCAAATAATTTGATACAATCTATGCAGGTAGTCCCCATGCATTCGCTTCTCCTCTCTCTTTTAATTTATAACCAGACTAAACAAGCACATTTCGTTTCTCTCAGGAGCGTTCCTACAAGCCTATCAATGTTGTGGATCAGATGGCGGTTCACTGTGTTTTAGAGGGCAGCCTTGTGCATCAAGACTCTGAAGAGGCTCGTAAACTTAGAGTCAAGGAAGGCTTAGCTCAAGGTATTTACTGAAACATCCTACAACAGAGGATAATATGTATAGATTTTGCTCTACTTTATATATATGATGTATAAGATAAGTCAAAAAGTCTTTAACCACCCTGTATTTCTTTATATTTTGCAAGGGGGAAAAGACATTAATTGAACATTTATTGAAAAGGAAATGGAAATACATTATATACATATAGTAAATATAGCAGTAGTAGTAGTAGCTGTAGTAAAAACAATACTGTATTTAGTACAGTATAGTAATGGACTTCCTCCATACATAGTGTTGACGATGTCACCAAAAACTTTAAAACTGGGATTCATTACTCTATAAAACCTGTTTCCACTGATTTTTAATGCAGTTCTTGTATAAGTTGCTCCCCAGTTCCCTTGTGTTGTTAAAATGGCTTCTTGACACTTTCCACTTGTTCAGTTTTCTCTGATTTTTTTAAGGACACACTGCACACTATGCTGAGATATGGCAAGTTTTTAGCTCATACCTATTTTGGAAAATATTGCTTAAAACCACTTTAAAAACTTATGAGAAAGTCTGGCTCATTGAAAAACAAAATATAAAGAAATGACGGTTGCTTTCACTCTGTAGTCAAAAAAAGAAACAAACCCAAAAACTAATGATTTATTCTCAGAATTTGTTTTTGTTGCCTGTAGTGTTATATTTTCCCCTCTGTTGTAGTTGACACTTGATGCCTCAAGGTGTCGCTTTTGCCTTGCAACATAAAATGTGAGAAATACCCTGTTTCGCAAAAAGTGAGATCCCAATAGTGAGATATCAGAGATATAATAGATTTTTTTTTATGTGTCTAGAGATTGCAACAGTTGATGCCACAGCAGAGTCTGAAGAGGAGAAAGCAGAAGCCTCGGTGAAAATTTTTTATAAAATAAATCTTTTCCTAAACTTAACTCTTTAAAGCGTAAATTAGTCAAAGTTTGACTTGCACTACAAATATCTGTTTGTTGGTTTTCCACAGGTTAATCCTATAGTGGATGGAGGGGATGTGGAGGAAGCTGGCGATGAGGACAGACCAGACAGTGCTGTCTCCAGAATCAACAAGAAAGAGCCAAAAGTGACTAACCAGTTTAACTTCAGTAATCGAGCCTCTCAGACTCTCAATAATCCAATGAGGGTAGGTAGGAGAGGCAAAGCCAGTATTTTGTGCAATGGTTGAAGTATTTGCTTTTAATAATAAAGTGCATTAAAAACAGTTTCAATGAGTAGATAGAGAGATTAACATAAACTCAAAAGTTTCAGTGAAGTCATTCTTAATTTCCTTGCAGGATAGAATCTGCCAGACTGAACCTCCTCCACGAAGCAGCTTCTCTGCTACTGCTAATCAGGTACTGGATTCCCTGATGTGATCAAAGGATATGTTTAGGCCACATTTGTTTTCTCTCTGTTGAGCATCAGCGAATATTTGTTCCCCTATCATTTGATGCTAATAACTCTGTTATTGGCAGTGGGAGATCTATGATGCATACGTGCAGGAGCTGCAGAAACAAGAGAAAAACAAAGAGAAGCAGAAAGGCATGCACTCACAAAAAGATAATGGCAAAAGCAAAAAGGTGATGCTGATGGAGACTCAGGTAAGTTGACGACTGAAAAACATTACAGCCTAAACTCAACATGCATCTAATATTTGTATTTTAGCACATTTACATTTAATATGGTTTACACATTCATTTAACAATCAAAAAATCTGGGAGGTGACACAAGGTCCTTAGGGATTTTTTCAGGAAGGGCATCCGCTGCCACGGTAACCCTTTGGGAATAAAGGAGCAGACAAAAGTTGCTTTATCTTGCTGCCATACAAACCATGTATATAACACCATATTAATGCATTACTAAGGGTTTTCACTGAGCTACTCATAAAACAAAATCACTAAATGACACCATAATTTTTATGTTCTCATAATAGTCATGTTTATTGTTTATTGCATGCTTTTGCAATGTTTTCATCCAGTGTAATGTCACATTTCTGTTATAGAGTGAAGATGTCACCAAATGGACCATGGCATCAAAGATCCTTGAACGAACGATCAGTCAGAATACATTTGATGACATAGCACAAGGTTTGTTTTGTTATTGTACATAACAGATAAAGAACAATGAACTACAGCCTGATTTCATAATCAAGCAAGGACATTCTCATCTCTTTTCTTCTCCTCTAATTTCTCTCCTTCTATACCGTTTCAGATTTTAAATACTTTGAGGATGCCTCTGATGAGTTTAGGGAGCAGGAGGGAACCCTTCTCCCCTTGTGGAAGTTTCAATATGACAAAGCCAAGACACTGTCTGTCACTGCCCTCTGCTGGTAGGTTGACTCACTGGCTCTAGAACGTTACCTCAGAGAGATGACTGGATTTCAATGATTGTTTGTTTCCTCTGCTGGCATGATACTGAGTCACCTGTCCTTAACAGGAATAATAAATATCAGGACCTTTTTGCTGTGGGATTGGGATCATGTAAGTTCAAAGGCAGAGAGCTGTTAGTAAGCACCTCATCTGTCACCGTCTTAGACAACTTAAATTTATCTAAATTGTGTTTTCTTTCTTTTTTAAACAAATGCTGTAAATTAATAATCTATCTTTTTTTGCAAACCACTCACTTGTGTCCCTCTCTTGGCCAGACAACTTCAGTAGACAGGGATGTGGCATGCTTCTCTTCTACTCGCTGAAAAACCCTGCCTTCCCAGAGTACATCTACCCCACCAGTTCTGGTGTCATGTGCCTCGACATTCATGCACAGCATTCCCACCTGGTGGCAGTGGGCTTCTACGATGGCTGTGTGGCTGTCTACAGCTTGAAGGAGGAGGGACAGGAGCCTGTTTACAAGAGTACAGCCAAGACTGGCAAGCACACAGATCCTGTCTGGCAGGTGCGAGTGGATGGCATGACAGTGGTGGATAGGGTGACAGAAATTCAGGATGTGTGCACTGTTCAGTCTAATTTCTGTCACATCTTTGCTTACTTTGTGTCCACTTATGCATTTTGCCATTTTGAGAGCTGAAAATAGCACTAAGAACAGCCTACTTTCACTCATGTCATTCATGCTACTGCAACCCAATACAGTGTACTTTTTTTTCTAGGTCCGCTGGCAGAGTGATGATATGGACAACAACCACAATTTCTATTCTGTGTCGTCTGATGGCCGAGTTGTGTCCTGGACACTCGTCAAGGTTAGCCGAGGAGATATACATTTTGTTGCCGTATTATATCTGTAGCTTGCACTCAAATTAGGTTCAAATTTCTCATGTGCACTGCACAAAAGCAGTTTGCTTTGGCTTTTGTATTTGTTTAAATCTAAGGAAGAATCACTGTGTGTTTACATGATTGCAGAATGAGCTGGTTTTCACAGACATCATCAGACTGACACTGAATGGTGCAGTTTCTGAGGGCACAGAAGGTGCACAGGCTCCCAGCATTGGTAAAGCTTCACTCAAATATAGTTGTTACTGTATTGATGGTAAAAGAATGCAACATTCTTTCAGTCTGGTATATCAGGGTGGTGTCTGTAATAACGTGTCTAAATAAGGTCCTTAACGTTCTTTTTTCACAGCGTCTGGTACATCATTCGACTTCCACAAACAGATTGACTACATGTTCCTAGTTGGAACAGAGGAGGGAAAAATACACAAGGTATGTATCAAGGATTTCATGCAGGCTTTGTAGCCACATGGCTAAATCCAAGAAAAAGGCCAGATTTTGTTCACTGGTAAATGTGACCTGCTTAAAACATTGTTTAGAGAGCTGTGTGCGTGCCAACCTTGTCAGTGCTCCAAGATAATGATTGTTGAATGAAAATGACACTTCCTTCCAGATTCTCACCAGAATCACACCAGAGAAGGACTTTGGTCACAGTTACTGGAGAGGTGTTGATGGGCGCACAAGCTAGTAAACAACGGTCTGGAAAAAGGTTGCGATGAAAACTAGAAAAGGGCAATTCTCCATTTTACAACCCACATAACATGTTTCAGTAAAACTACTTCAAGATAATAAGAGGTAAAAATCAAATTTCCATCTAACCGCCATATTAATAATAATCAGTGTATTATGTTTTGTAACGAATAAAAATAAATATATTCTTATTAACATTAATCTTTTATGGCAGTCCCTTGGTTTTTATGTTAAAAGGGTTACATATTAACTACAAAGCATCACCTTTTTGCATGGTTATTGTTTAGAAACACCATGCTTTGGAAATTGCGTATTGTTACATTGACCATAAAAGTAACACCTATTACTATAAAATTGTTCAGTTCTTACCACAAAGCAGATTCAGACACAGATATTAACCTAAAACTGACAAAATAGCTTTAGAATTATTCAGCTCATTTACCTATTTTAAAGAGCCATAGCAGTGGTTTTCATTAGGTATGAATCAGTAAACGTACACATTATAGCTGTGTGCGTCTATAATGCATACATTATAATTCATATGAAAATCAGATTATAAACCTTATTGCTAAACAAAGTTTATATGCATAGATGAAGGCATTCTAAGGTATTGTAATACGTGCTACACCCTGCTATCATTCTGATCAAAGGTTGCGGTAATTTAGTTTATCTTGCTGTTGTCTGTCTGTACAACTCTTAAGGATAATCATGGCTTTACACCATCTGCCCCTATCTGTTCTGAAGGATGGTTTCTCATTTTGTTCTTGGTACACTTGGTGCTCAGGAGTAAACAACTAGACATTTGAACATGCAATTTGTTTTGTGACGATTTGGGAACTTCATAGACTTAATTTTAAGCAGTTAATGTCTCTCCTTAAGAAGAGGCTCTCTGTCCTCTTCAGACAGTTTAAGTAGTTTTGGGCTAACTGCCTCTTTCCTCTGTCCTCTATGCTGTTCCCCTGCATGGTTTGGTTGCTATAGGACATTTGCCCCCCGAATGTGAGGTGAGCTCCACTGGCAGGGGTATAAACCACTGCAGGTGGTCAGTCATCCAGGTGAAAAATATAGTGTTAAATAAATTAAATGAATGATTCTTGTTGATTTTTGTAGGGAAAATAAATACAAGTTTTCTGATGCAATCTTTCTCATTATAATTTTATTCAGTTTAACTTTGGTTTCAAAGGTTTCTACCCATTGCCCGTAAAAGGCTGATGGAGTATTGTCATCACCCCACCAGGCGGGCAGGTGGCGTGGACACCTAAGTTTGTGAATGTGATAACTTGAGAACAAGGTGACATAATGTCGGAGCTTCAAACTGATATCATAGGTGCATCTACTAAAAATTATGAGTTTGAGAGGTCAGAGGTCACCTTTTTTGAAAATCTTGTGAATGCGATAATTTCAAAACCCATAACCCTGAAGGTGGGAGATGAACATTTTTTGGCTTGGAACCACAGTTTTAGGACATCAGTAAAATGTTTTCTCAGTTTGAAACTGTTTTTTCAGTTTTCCTGGACCCTGATATTCATTTATTAGCACAGAACTGTTTAAACACTTTAGATATTAATGCAAAGAGCAAAAGTTGATGAAAATTAACATAGTGGGAAGTATCTCACATTGCCATAAAGAGAATGCAGTGTGATCATGTATGAGGATAATTTGTCATTTCTCTGTAATTACTCACACAGGCTTGTTCCCATGTTGTTCAGAAGACAGCATTGTAAAATCAAATTATTTATGATAATAAATTATTAACATTTGATCCTGAGTTTGATCCTGATCCATAAGTAAAACCAGCCATTGATTTAATGTACTAGCTGGCTGTGTTGTACTTTGACTTGATTGAATTTTTTTTACAAATTATAACACGAACAATAAGTACATACATAATTATATCCTCTACATTTTGGTCTGTACACCATGTTTCTCACCTTCCTCTCTTTGCAGACTTGCCAAAAAAAAAACATGGCCTGTATGATAAAATATGTTCTGTCTCCTCAAGCTTCAAAGGTGCAGAGCCCCAGAAGAGGACAGATTACAAATCTTTCACTTAGCTGCAGGTCAACAAACAATCTACCAGCGCTCAGAAATTCAACAGTTTTACCAACACCCTATAAAGCTGGTTTTATCCCAGATTGTCTAACCTGTCCTGTCTATAAATCTGCTGCTATTCGGCTCTTTTTAAATTCTGTTCTGTCAATGCCAAACATTGAAAATCTAAAAGGTAATTCAAAGTTGAGCTAAAGTGAATTGTAATTATTACTCTAGATTAAAACAAGCTATTGTACTTGAAAGACTTTTTATATTAGCTGTCAGTGAAAAACTCTACCCAGATATGTAAAATATTCTCAAAGAAATATTCAATTTTAGGTTTTTCATAATTTCATTTTAGAAATGTAGCTCAAGTCATGGACATGTTGAAATATCTCGACAAACTTGACAAACATGGAGGTACAGACTCTTCACATGTTAAGTACATTGGAGACACCAATCAGGTATATGAATCCTTAAAACTACCACTTTTGAGTAAGGAAATGTTTACATTTTAACAAAATCAAAATATTGAAATTATTGGCTTTAATTAGATACCTTTATAGTAATGCAGTAAGTTGTTTTGTAGTTGTCTTCTGACTATTCAACAATCCTTCAGCACAGTCTTGTTATTCAAACTTTGGTATCTGAAGTTGGTGATGTCAGACAATGAAAATACTACATTTTATTTATACCGTATATGTGGCCCAAATTAAGACTTTGCCTTCTTTTCTCAGTGCTCTAAGACTTACTCAAGCCAGTTTCTGGAGACCTACGATGCCCACAGCATGGCGGTGGATACCGTAAAGTGGAACTACTTCCATCCAAAGGTTTTCGTCTCTTGTAGTTCAGACTGGACTGTCAAAATCTGGGACCATACCATCAAGTAAGACTCAAACAAAGTAATACTGTGAAAGATACTTGCACCAGCTGTAAATATGACATCATTTGCACTGTAGACACTTTACACACTGTGTCTGATCTACTGGGCTTTACGGACAATAATTTGAAAAATATCAAGTGATGCCTTGTTGATGCCAGAAGAACGAACAGTAACTCAAACAATCACTCACCCGTCACAACCAAGTTATTTGCAGTTGATGCAGATGGGCTACAGCAGCAGAAGAACACACCTCGTGACACTTCTGTCGCCTAACAGCAGGAAACTGAAGACGACATGATAATAATCTCATTCATCCTCATTCTTCTTCTAGCTGAAGGAAAATATATGAGACATTCTTTTGTTTAACAGGAAACATATGTTGCAGTTAGTTATAGAGTAGCAGTACAAGTAAAATCTTTATGTCATCATCCTTAGCAACTCTACTAATTCGCTTAAAAATATCTATCTGTGTCTATTCAGTGAAGAAGGAAAAGGTAATTATCAGTCCTACAAGCTTTTTGTATTGCATATTAGTCTTTATTACCTCCTTATAGCCATCATGGCCCAGCATCATTTCCTGACTTTATTTGACTAATCCAAAGTGCCTCCCACGACTTGCCAACACAGGCTGCTTGAATGAATAATGATAGTAATCATCAGCCCATTATTAGAGATAGGGCTTTCAAGTATGATTTGCAATAAAGTACCCTAAAGATACAAGGGATATTGTTTTCTGGAGAAAAAATATATGGCTAAAACAACTTTTCGTAAACTCCACCACATAGGTGGGAGGTGTGGGAGCCCTGCTTTTGCTGAGGCTCATCTATCCTGTGAAACTGTCAGAGATGTCATTAGCTATTCCCAAATGAACTGAGGTCCTTGTCGCTATATAAATGTGATGCATCAAGTCTATTAATCACATAAAAAGTCTGCAAAATATGCACTTTTGTAATTAACAACTTGGATGAAAACCTTGAATCCTGGTAGCTCTGCCTCTTCATTTACAGGAGTGTGCAGTACTATTCAGCTGTAAACAAACATCTCATAAATGACTCTGTGTCAGATTTATTAACAATTTGCACCTTATTTTATACATATTCTACACCTAGCCATGTGCATGTTGTGCATCGAAGACTCACAACAGATTTAGACTCATTGTGTCTGTCACCTAGGTAAAGTAATCAGTTACAACGGCTTCTACAAACAATGGCGAGAGAGCATCCTTTTTAGTTCCACCAGCCACGCATATTACTTCCTGCCGTAGTAAATCAAACAACAGTTACCCACATGCTGCATGTGCAAATTGTTTTAACGTGTTAGCAAAGTTACAACCTATAAAAGTGTTACTTACTTTTTGCTCACTTTCACAGACACATGCACACGCTCTCTTTCTTCTCAATATTTAAACAAGACCTGCAGGTACCCAGTTCCAACTCTTAGAAATATCTCATTTCATGATCTTTTTTCCGGTAGTGTTCCACAAGTTAATAATGAGGAGAAATGGTGTGAAGCAACCTTCTGTTTGATGTCCATACATTTTCTCTGACTGGCCCTGATTAGGCATCGGTGTCTGGAAACAGGTGGATCATAGAAATAAAGTTCTGCTTTATGTTACGAAACCAATTTGTTCTTTATAGCAACAGGTCATACCTTTACACTGAGAGTCTTTCTCTCTGTAGACTCTAACAAGTAAGTGTTCTTGTTTAAATTTTATAGACATGTTGTGTCTCATGCGGTATACTGAAAATCATATTTCCCTCTCTGATATAATGTTTCGATGTTTTTCCAGCACTCCAATGTTCGTCTTTGACCTACAAGCAGCGGTTGGGGATGTTGCCTGGTCTCCATACTCGTCCACTGTATTTGCTGCTGTAACAACAGATGGAACAGTAAGAGTCTCTCTACATTATTTCCTAAATTTTGCAACCCGCAGCATGAGCCTAATAGATTTTGCATGTTTTGGCCCAAGAAATACTCGTCTAAACTACAGTGTGTGGATTATCCTCAGCTTTATCAAGAATGCTTAATTGATAGGACTAGAAAAATGTAGATATCACAACTGTGTCAAGCTAATTGATTAACAGTGTGGTTACATATGAAATATAATATATTCATAGTTTAGAGTTGCAGAGAATGAGAACACAACCAGTAACCAAAAGCTTGTCTGAAAACTGTGATTGCAGCCACCACACGTGCTGCTTACCTGAAGTCCCTTTTTAGACTTGCACTTCTTTCCTTTAATTCAATGGCATTTGAACCTGTCAGCTGTCATCAGGTAGATGTGAAGGTTACGTATGTTCGAAACAGATTGACAAAGCCAATAACGTTAGTTATCCCATGTCTTAAGCTTGACACTTTCCAAACTGAACATGTGAGATAACAAACAGCAGCACCAGCTACCACCTGCCACCCACTTTATTATTATCCTCATAATATAGTTATAGACTCAGTTGGCTAAGCCCTCGGCCTAGCCTCAGGCAATCAAGTTTGTTCAAACACAGCTTCATGTAGCAAAAGCGCTTCCTGCTCTCCCAGTAGTTATTGATTTCAGCCAAAAGTAATTTCACTGGATGCTGTGCTGCTTATCTCCACATATTTTCTTAGTATGGCTGCAAGCTGTCCCCATCTGTTTGTCTTCACAGCCTGCGCCACATTATAAAAGTCCAGAGTGTTGTGTCTGACACATTTCCTGTCCAGCGTGCCAGTGTGAAGTCGAGTGAGAGTGACAGGGAGGAAATGAGAGATGAGCAATTTGAGAGACACCTTATGTGGCAGTGTGTGCATGTGTGTCTCGTCCTCTCCAGTGCCAGGATTCGGTCACAATATGCCCTGTAGTATGCCCACTATCATAATTATGCAAATGATTTTACATCCAAGCCCAAGTCTTGATCAGACATTTACGTGAGAAACCATCCATTTTCACACCAAATTCACAATTTGTAATCTTAGTTATACATATTGCTACTTGTGGGAGCAATGCATATATCAACACTTTAATTGTTTAATTATAAATATCTTCTATGAACGAAGATATCTAGAACGTTTGTGATTCTTGGTTATTTTAGCCTTTAAAACTGGATCAAAGGCTATTTTTAACCATTTAAAAAACTCATTTTAAGTTCATGAGTTGGCATATATTTCACATAATATTTGTTCTTTAGAAACCAGAAGTGCCGAGATTGTAATTTACCATTTTTTCCCAGTGTGCTGAGCTCAAAATTGAATGGATCTGGTTAGACTGGTTTTAGGGATGCTTTGGCATAAACAGCTCTACATATTTGATGATTACTGAGTATGCAGGCACTAATAGTTCAAACTTTAAAGAATGACAAAATGACAGCAGAATCACATTCACTGTTGGGTTCTCAGCGCGTGATGTTAATCGGCATAATCTTCCCTAGGATACCAGTCTCCTTGCAGTACATTTGCAATTTTCTGTGACAAGTGTCTGATTAGCCTTGAGTGACTCAGCATGAGTTGTGTCCTCCCTGACGTGTATATACTGTTGATGACAACCTGACCTGCTGCTGTTGTCTCCACACTATAAAATGTCAGGCACTGTGTGTGTGTGTGTGTGTGTGTGTGTGTGTGTGTGTGTGTGTGTGTGTGTGTGTGTGTGTGTGTGTGTGTGTGTGTGTGTGTGTGTGTGTGTGTGTGTGTGTGAGAGAGAGAGAGAGAGAGAGCATGTATGCGTACTTGCTTGTGTGCATGGGTTCATAAGGATACTGACTTGCCTGGCGGGCTGAGGTGTAAGAATGACACAGACTTGTGTGGTGCAAACAAATATCTCTTCGCTCTATCTGTCCCTGCCTCTCCATCTGAGCCGACTGTCAGGGAAATAAAGTGTCAGCATGAAATAATAAAAAGTCCAGACTCATCTGCACATTATTAGCCTTCAAGTCCATATTTGCTTCCCGTGCATTTGCTGTTAACCTTTTGCACACAGACTGCTGCATCTTTTTATTTAGCATAACTTTTGTGGAACTTTTGGATTGCCATCAAAAATGTTGGATTGGATTGCCAAATGTTAAGGTCAAGTGAAAAAAAAAATTGATGTAATTGTCAATGCAACTTAAGTGAAGTTTGCTCTGAGGCATTTTAGTCCTTTGCACATTTGATTTCATTACCACCGAGTCTGCAATGAAATGATTACAGTGGTTAAACTATTAAACTATTAAAAATCCTTATTACATAAAGCTTTGTTCTCTCCAGTATAGGTTTGGCACTTTAGAAGTATAAATTCATCACAGTAAAATGTCTCTCTGCTTCAAGTTCTTGCATGAATTACAGATGTAGTCTGTGCCCTGCAATCAGGCATGACTAATGTTACATTAGTGCTTAAATGTGAACAGCAAAAACACCGTAGTTAATGGCTGCAGTGACAAGAGGTTGCAGAAAGTCACCATGCCCTGGTGGAGTATGATGATTGGTTACAAATTATGACTATGACACTTTGTGTGTAACTGATGCACACAGACAGTGTGAATCCAAGTGATCCACGCACAGTCATCTTTCTGATAAAAGGAGTGGGCTGCGCTTTGCAGTGGAATCGTCTAAAATGCACTCAAACAGAAAGAAATCTGTGATCTGGTTTCTTCTGGATAACAATGGCTGTAAACTCATTGGTATGTTGGACCTGCCAACACAGTGCACAAAACACACATGCTCATGTGGACAGCAATGCACACTCACTGAATTACTAGGAACACCCTTCCTTTCACCAGATGGTCAGTCTTGCCTCCCTGCAGAGAACTGTGCACCACCACAAAGAAGAAACACATGCAGGCCTTACTTACTTGAAATATCTGAATACTTCCTATTGTTGTTCTCAGTTTATGAGATGTGGGTTTGTTGCACATACAAACATTGTTGTTTTGGTCTACCACTGAAATGTAAGTCAATTAATCAGAGGGTCACAACTATTAAAAGATTGATAAATCTGTACCACTGGTATGATCGCTCCTCTTTTTCAGGTTCATGTTTTTGACCTGAGCGTCAACAAATACGAGGCGATCTGCCAGCAGCTGGTGGTGGACAAAAAGAAGACCAAGCTGACCCACGTCGAGTTTAATCCCATCCATCCTGTCATCATAGTGGGTGATGACCGAGGCTATGTCACCAGCTTCAAACTCTCTCCCAACCTCCGCAAGAAGCCGAAGGTTAGAGTCTTAACAAGCTTACCGCACCATTCGCGACTTCCACTTGTTCCACATCAATTAAAGCAAATCAAATGATTCATTCAGTCCAGTGTCCTGACCCCGAGCTAATTTTACTAAATAGCAAGTCTCTCCCACCCCCACCCTCCATTAGCATTACTAATTGCCTTTGTTGCTTTTTTCCCTTTATATTTATCCCAGTTAACAATTAGCCTCATTGTGTAGTGTTCTTAGTAAATGAATGAGTGTATGAAAAGCTACAATATAAAAGAAAGCTTACAGCATTTTTTTTCTGTGCTCTGAGTTTGGGATTTTAAAATGGTGAGGGCATAGAGTGCTAAAACATTACGGAGAAAATGAAGAGTAAAAAAGTATTTTTTGCTCTTCATTTTCGTATTTTTAAACTTGTAGCTATGAAATAAATCAAAAATTTACTTTGGTCAACTCACAATTTATAAGTCCCTGAAGACGCTGTTGCCACTTATGCTAATGGTTAATGGGCTGTGGAGTAATCACATCACTCTGTCTGAACATAAAAGAAACCGGGTGGCACGCTGAGTCACAACACTTTAATCAGGACACATTTAAAGTCAGCCCTACAGCCTCTCTATTCTTCCTGTGCATTGTTCACAATGGTGCATGTAAAATAGAATAAATTCTAATGACCAGTGTAATATGCATGCTGCATTATACATGGTATTGCCAAAACACAAACAGGTCCCTTTCACCTGCCCGCATAAACACGGTTTATAAAAGTACAGCATAATAAGGCATGTACACAAATACACACACTCACAACACTGCCTCATTAGCGACCTAGGACCGTAGCCCTAAAGCATACAATTGGGGAATAATTGCTCAGTTCAGCACCAGTGACAGGGCTCAGAGCAATTTGGAAGCTACTGAAGCAAATAAGTATAAGACAGTAACACCCACAGTTAATATTATCAATAATATATCTTGTAAAATTCATATCTTAGCCTACCAAAACTATAAATATACCCAAAAGTGGTCTAGCCAAACTAGCCAATGTGTTGTACTTACCAATTGTAAGGGTTTCTATAAAGTAGATCATAGTCTTGGCGCTAGTACTATAAAAGAGTCCAACTCTTCTGTTATCTTTTAGTGCTCTTCTCTTCTCCCCAGTTTCTAAGTCATTGTTTGGACATTCCAGAATGAACTGCAGCTTTTAGTGTCCAAAATAGAAAATATGCAATGCACATCTCAGCAATAAACAGTCACTAACTAGACAGCATTACATACAATTGTTGTACTGTCCAGTAGATTCTGCCGTGTTACTCAGTGAGTCCATTAACATCAAATGACCCTGTGTATGTTCAGTACAACACACTGTTTAGCTGTTTTCAACATGAATGTGTTCATCTCATCTCAGCCTCCTACTTTCATGCCCACAAATCAGTGATGGGTCGATCATAAAAGTCGCATTATGAAGTATTTTATGACTTATCGTTATTGCCTCTTAAATAAAACTTCCATATTAAAATTTAGTTTTCTACATAATTTGTGTAGCATTGCCAAAAAATGAGAAGACATCAAATTGAAGGCCTTACAGTAAATGGAGAAAATTAGTACACATTCATATTATACACAGACAAGTCTGCCGTTTTATGTTTTTGGAAAATAACCAGATAAATAAGTATTTGGAAAAATAAATCCGGATATATTCAATTTGAGACAAAACCTTTATGACTGAGATCAGTTTTGAAGCTTTATTCACTTTGAGTTTAGCCTTTCACTCTGCTCTGTGAAAACTCATCACTGCCCAGATATATTATCTTGAGATATGATGGTCTTTCTTCAGAGGAACACCTTTGACTATTTCAAATGTCAAAATAGCCACACCGAAATATACAGCAAATATATTTTTTCCAGGGTTAAATTGAGGCGTTAGCTGCTCAGCTGTCATTTTTCACTATGTTCAGTTATGACTAGTTCTAGAAATATTCACTGCATCCCACCTACATACAGATACGTTAAATAGTACAGCACATACATTTTTTTGCTTTTAATATTAACAGTGTTTGAGTTGGTAAACAAATTGTCAAACGTCTTACTGTTTTCTTTTAGTAAGATGAAAAGTTCACACGAGATGCTTCGCTTCAGAATTGATTACATAGTTATTTCCATAGGTTTTTGAAAAATGACACTTTTTAAATATAATTTTTATATAAATTTAATACAAAGTCCTCCATTTTCATCATTTCATACTCTTTTTTTATTTAAAATACCACAGCACTTTAGAAGGCTTGAACTTCATCGCAACACAGAGGTTTGCAACAGGGTGTAGTCAATACCTGCAGGGGATGGCCTAATCAACAAATGTCCTTTTTTATTGAATATAATGATTTGGATGAAGTAATATCTAATGTGGATTGGTAGTTACAGTGTAACAGATGGATACACGTATATCATTGGTTAATACATACTGTTGCATCTGCTCATTAATGTGCCCACATGCCATTCTATTTTTACCTGTGGCTTTTTGAGGTTTATTCTGTTGGGCCTCTTAAATCAAAGCCGTATTAAGTATGAGTAAAGCCTGTAACAATTGTAGAGGAGCTTTGATAAGTTCTAATAAATATCCTCTCACAGAAGTGAAATTAACTCCTGCAGCAAAATAGAACTAAAGCTGTGCCATATTATATCGCTCTTAAGAGGCTGTGCTTTACTACACCCAGGAGGATTTAATGTCATCTCACCATAACTTTGGAAGATGGCTTTGAATTTGCCCTTTAGGCAGTAGCTCTGTGTCTCCATAGCAGATTTCACTATATTCAATAGACTAACATAAAATCTCTGCTACTTTTGACCCTGCATCCATTTCAATTTTTGTCTGCTTTTATTATCTTGCCCTCCTTTTTAACTCCCTGCTGGGTTTGTGGTTTCCCACAGTGCTTGGTAAGTATAAGGTCAAGTAATTTCTCATCTGTACGCGTGTGTGTGTGTGTGTGTGTGTGTGTGTGTGTGTGTGTGTGTGTGTGTGTGTGTGTGTGTGTGTGTGTGTGTGTGTGTGTGTGTGTGTGTGTGTGTGTGTGTGTATAATGTCTATAGGCCAAGAAAGGTCATGAGCTGCCTAAGGGACCAGAAGTGGAGGTAGCGAAAATGGAGAAGCTCCTCAGCCTGCTAAGAGAACCAGACCAAAACTCAGATTAAGGTGGTCACCTTGGTTTCTGAGCCAAACACAAATAGAGTGTTTCATTGCCGTTCATGAAAAACACTTATTTTGTTCACTCTATTCAGTAAACATCACATGACAACAAACCGATATGTATATGTTTATTAAAATGTGTTCTTCCAGCTTAAGTTAAGATGTCCATCATTTATTCATAATCACATCATATTTGTTGTTGAAATTGCTGTTCTTGGTGCACATTAACCAGGCATTATGATTTGTCTGACCTCCTCTGCAGGCATGTATAAAGCTCATTTCATATGTATGGTACAAGTTAATTAAGCTAAATAGCAAGGGGGAAAGTCACAGCATTGGACAGGGAGATAAATTACCCTACTAGACTGGGCACTTGTGGACCACATCCAAACAACTGGCACACATAGTCCTGGGCACCGTTCCAGGGATGGTAGCCTTTTAATGTTCCATCTACTGAATGGTTTCTGCCTTTATTTTTTGTTTTCATTCCTCTCATTCTTAATGATCTGCAGTAAAGCGCCGCCCAGTGCTCTAATGCTCACCTGGAATAACATTTTGCTCTTTGTCTCCCAAGCTCTTTTTCTTTCTGTCTTTCTGCCATAGAGAGTTCCTTTATCCTTTGGGTCTAGATGTGATCACATCCAGCAATTTCTCCCTTATGAGTAATTCATTACATTACAATTTCTCCAAGTGTGGTTGGAGAACGCTGCCTGATCATCTCATGTTTGCAGATGTGTAATAAATGAGAGTGCCCGTGTTGTAGTAATGAGAATGTGGCTGCAGTTATACAGTTATGTTGTTATAGGAAGCATAAAGGGTGGAAGCTTGGCTAAAGCACTGCCAGGTTTGCTTATTTTCAGCTTTCTGGGTTCTTGCAGCTGCGTGTATAACACATGAGGATTATATGGAAGTGTGGTCAAGTCTTTAGGGAGAGCACTTCTACTACAAAGGTCATAAATTCACTGAATCTTCGCTAGCATGTCCAGAAAATGATTTCACCCTTAGGGCACTGACTTTTAAGCATCATTATTACGTGATATTCAGCAAGTTTCTGGAATATGTGGTAATTAATTGTTGATCAGTTAATCAGTGATTCATTCAACCTCAATATATTTATGTATTTATATAATATCTAATATATGTTTAAAGATATGAACTTCTTTGTTTTCTGACTTTCTCTAAACTTAATCCATTTACTCATATTGTGTTTCATATGAAAAAGAAAATGATGAAAAGGAGTATATTAGCAGTAGGTATATTTTCACGCATGGAGTAGGAATATATTTTGAGAACCTTTTCTTTCTTACTCCTTTTTGATGTACGTGTGATCTCAGCTGTAATAGTGGAGAAGTGGTTGAGTCTTAATAATTTGCAATGGGATGTTGGTAAAACTGAAGATCTTTACGTGATCAGCGTGTGATTCTGTCCAAAGCGAGCTGCCTGTCACACATGGCTGCAGGCAGATGTCACTATGAGGGCTGCTATTTCAACTAAGCATCACTAGTTCTTATACAACACCCATAGCAAAAGCACTGTGCCTCACAGTCCACTGATATTTATGAGTGACAGTGACACACACAGACTCCACACGGGCTCAAGTCCCTGTTCTGAGTAACATACTGTTTCTCTTTTTTTTCAGGCCAACATATGAAATAAGAGGATATATATTTAGAAACCTCCAACAAGTACTAGTCATTCTTCATGTACTGAACCCCCCTTTCTCTCAGTCTGTACGTAACCTGCAGACATCCTTGTGACCATGTGTTCCTCTCGAGGCTTTTTGTGTGTGCGTTAAACACAGATTCGCACCGGCACTCCCCCGTGTGTTTTGTCAAACCAGTTACCAGATTTGACAAGTGATCGCTGTTTAAAAATAGTTCTCTCACTCCACAACAACTCATCCTTTCTGTTTTTGTGAGGCATTTCTGATTTTAGAGCGACAGCTGATTTCTTTATTTTTTTTTTTATTTTTTTTTTTTTTGACACTAGGAGAGGACAAGCTTCGTTATTGCTTGCAGTCAGGCTCAGTGCTCCTTCACTTCCCTCTCCTGTGGAGGAGTACGCTGAGGTCATAGCTTGTTGCTACATTTGACTCATTCTTCATCAGTCAGGAGGTTAACAGGTACTTGTGCTCGTTCATCTGCTGGGTTTCTGCTTCACTTGGAGCCAGCACAGGCTGCCTTTCTGGGCTAGAAGGAACCCTGCAGGCTCGGTAGAGGATTAGACAGAGGAGGAGAAGGAGGATGGCAACAAAGGTGTTGCAGGCGATGGCCACCAGTGCAGCTGTGGACAGTCCTGTGCTTCCTTCTGATTCCATATTTAAGACTGGACAGCAGTTCCCAGTGACGTTTAACCTAAATTTGAGCTTTTAAGTTGGCTCCTTGATGTCCTTAGTTCATTAGTAAGACCAAGCAGCAGCATATTTATTTAGAAAGCATGAATCTATAGGAGGTGATGTCCACAGAAGAACTTAACATATATCTCCATCATATAGTTAATTATGGTAATTATTGTGGGATAAAATTAATATGTAATATGAACATCAAAGTGGAGTGTTCCCTTCCACAAAGCGCACACTGTATTGTGCAGAATTTTTAGAGAAGACAAGCACAGGAAAGTTGGCTTGCATGTGTCACTTAAGATATGAATGTTTGCTCCTCAAGGTTCTGTTTTTCCTGATAGCTTCTTTAGGGTGACACACCAGTGCTCCGACATACAGAGGAGGCTCGCAGCACTTTCTCCCAGTGATGATTTCACAATAGTCTGTATTGTCAAAACACTGCTTATGATTCCAGTAAACGCCTGCAACTGTCTGTAAGAGAGAAACAAATAGAACAATTAGGAATAATTGAACACCTGTGGAGCATGAAATGGAAAGTGGAGCACAGTATGTCTCAGTTAACTCATCAATCTTTTCAATCAGTCTCCTTCTCCTTGCTGTTCATTGTTTTATATCAGTTTTATACTATATACTAATATATGTGTAACATTTGTACTATTTTTTAATGCCATCTCCGTCTAATTAATGTCTTTTATAATAGAAGTCAGCATTTGAGAGCACACACAGGCACAGAAGAACACAGGGATGAGGATCAAAACACTGGACACATAGGCAGGATGTATAAACAAAAGATTAATTTCAGTTTGACTTGCTGTAAACCCAAATAACCACGAACACGCTCAAAAACACACGAGGAACTGAACACAGGAACACGAGAACAGAGGAAGCAGATAGGAGGAAGCAGGCGTAAACACAGGCTGTGCAGGCAACCTGATAAACAACAGTGATAGGGACAGGATTAGAAACAAACAGGGAACTAATTGAATACAGGTTAAGCTAACATGGGAGGCACCAACAATTAAATAAAGAGGGAAAAAAACAAAGTCTGAAGACAAAACGATGACATCACTCCTCCTCCTCACAGTGTAATGAATTCAGGTCAGACTCAGTGTCCTTCCATTTTGTGGACCGTTATTGTGATAATGCATCAGCTCATTTCCTTAGATGTCTCATTTAAAATGACACAAAAACTTTGTAAAAAGATAATTAGCTCATATCTGTACCTCAGTTTTTTATTTCTTCACTAAACTTGAATTATTATTTTCAGTAAAATATAGTCCTAGAGAGTGTATTTTAAAATAAAACTCATATATCTCAAAGGCTGGATCTTGTGATCTGTGTCAGGATAGGTAATGTGGATTCGAAGATCAGGTTCATGACTTTTTACTTGATGATCAATGATCCTTTTGAGCCATTTGAGAAAGAAAACTTGAGGAAAGCCTTTGCAAGAATACTGACTCCAAAAAATGCTTCATGACTGAACTGATGGCAATTTTGATTTGACTTTGATTTAAAAAAAAAAAAAAAAAAAAGCCATTCAAACTGTAATCCAGCATGCTAATTTTTTACTACTACACAATATGGTTTGTTTCTACTCTTTACACACTTATTAACCAAATTAATTATCATTTTTAGTAAACAGAAAAGCACACTGTATTGCCTGAACAGACAGAAATCCCCTACTTTGAGGAAGAAGTGAGAAAGAGTGTTCAGTAAGACTGTTGACTTAAAAAAAAAGATTAAAAAATCACCAGAGTAAATTTTACTGTATCATATAATAAGTCACCTTGTTTCCCCGAGAACAGGCAACTAAACTTAGAAGGTGGATTCCAGATATCTTCTTTATTGTGAGTATTAATATATTATATATAAAGTACTATTACCAAGGATTTTCTCAGTTAACCATGCAGAACAATGGTACTGTAGTGGTATATTGAACTTACTTTCAAAACAAATGCTGAACCTCAACACTAGCTCATAAATGCTACTGGTAAACACTAAATCATTACTGGCCAGAGGATTCTTGGGCAAGGTAGCTAGGTAAACCTCACCACTGTTTTCAATCATGCAAACACTAAAAACAACACATCTACAAGGTCTAAACTCAAAATTACCGAAATAGCATTAAATCGGTCATGATGGTTAGCCACCCCTGGTATGAATGGAACATCTGTTTGGAGCTATATGAAAGCCTTCCCTTCCAGCTGAGTGGCTACGCAGGCAGCGAAAGGGAGCATATGCCCCATTTGTACACAATTATGCACACCATATCTACTGTGTTAAGCTTAAATTTTATACAGCCGCCGCTAGGTTGATGCAAATTGATCGCAGGCCACTGTAGCTTCACATGCACCAGCTCTGCTTGCACACGAGAATTCGATTTCATCTGGCTCCACAACCACAGCTAATAGAGTTAGCGCTGCTTTTGAAGCAATAATATCAGTTTGTGATTGTTACTAATCCAAATCAACCAATGGACTGTGCATTCCTACTAATCGCATCCTGTTTCCCTGCATAACTCACATGCTACAAGCTCGCTGCACACTGTGCACTTTGATTCACCAAAATAAAGTTGTGGTAACCTACTCTCTCCCCCTCTCTCTCTCTCTTTCTCACACATACATGCATACATGGTTGCTGTGCTCATCTTTCTTGACAACTGAATATCTTTAATAAAGGTGGACCAGTTGCTAATGTAGATGCACATTAACCAGACAGAAATTCACTCCCATTATTTTCCCATTTGGAGGATTAGCATGTCAATATGTTTACACTGCAAAAGCACTTACCAGTGAACAGTGAACTTATGTTGCGCGTGAATAGTGTTGTCCCGAAGATCGCTTTTTGAATCTTGTTACTTTCTAAAAACATGAAAATTCATTTTATTTGTGAATATTTTATTGTAAATGAAACACGTCACTTCATTTTACTCATTGCTATCATCATTGCCATGTAAAAGCACAGAGGCATCTAGAGTTTAAGGCACTACAATCGTCGCTCATCACTGATCTTGGGATTTGAGGCCTGTCCTGATCTTTGCTCTGCATTCTCAAGTTAGTGCTGAATAGCATGAGTACAGCCACTTCCCGTGAGGAAAAAAACGCCTCTTCAAACCCAGTGAATCACATGGATATAACCCTCTATGTGTTATTCACGTGACTCAGTTGAATCTAGCATGATTTCTATCAGTCAGTCTTAAATCTGCTTGTCTCACCTAACTATTGAGAAGCCCTTCTAATTCCAATATCTGCATGGAAGTGACAGCGCTGTCACACCTAGACTCGCTATCACCTCTTATCAGTCTCATGTTAATCAGAGTCCCCTGCGTCAGTTGATTTCATACCCCCACATGTGCAGTTGGAGACCTGGCTGCCTGCAGAGTGTGACAGGTGGATCTGATAAAGTCACAGAACATTTGATCTGGATTTGGTGCAGCCTTCAATCCTCAGGTGGAAAGGAAGCTCCATTTTTTTCACTCTTTAGTGATTAAGGAGGATACCTCAGTCACAACTGGTGATCTCCCCCTGATCTCATAACTCGCTGCGTACTTAAATAGCACCAGCTGGCCCCAGTCCTATGGAAAACATAATTCTAATAACAATCTTAACTTCAAAACACTAAGAATGTTAAGACTTTCCAATTTGTTTTTATCACGCTATGTGTTGCTATGGAGCAAAGTCTTACATTCACAGTAGTTGCACACTTACCCGACACACTGAGGCATCAGTTTTTCTACTGTTCTTTGAATAAATATCCCAGCGTATAAGTCAGCCATCTTCCATTATTCACATGGATAACAGTTCCTTCTCCAGCTGTCTGCCATACTCTGCTCTCCCCTCTGTCTCCCCCGTTTCTTTTCCTTCTCCACCTGCTCCGCTGCACTACAGACAACTGAAGACGAGGCAGGACTGCGCACTGTCTGCCAGAGAGCTCTCCAACAGCAGAGATTCAGAGGGGCGAGAGGGAGAGAGAGAGCGAGAGCGCGAGAGGAGGGGCCGTGCAAGTGGATGTCAGCGGTGATATCAAGCGTAGGGAGAGGGGAATGGTTTGGATGTAATTACACAGGCCTCCTGCTGCAGACAGGAGGAGGGGGTGTGAAGGTTGTTACGGGGAACAAGCAAAGCTGCCTGTCAGACAAAACAATGACTTCTGCCTTGCATCGCAGTTCACAGTATGGCCAAACAAATTATTTCAGCTGTCAAAAGCAGGAAACTGGGAATCAAACAAGGAGAAGCTAAATTAAGACTCAATCATAGACATGGTTTGTGGAACTCCGAGCACAATGCTCATAACTAATCTTCTAATTGAGGGCCCGGTGGCGCCTGTGTCTGGCAGCCTCGCCTCTGTCAGTGTGCCCCAGGGCAGCTGTGGCTACAATGTAGCTTGCTATCGCCAGTGTGTGAATGTGTGTGTGAATGGGTGAATGACTGAATGTAGTGTAAAGCGCTTTGGGGTCCTATGGACTAGAAAAGCGCTATACAAATGCAGGCCATTTACCAAAGTGTCCAGCAGCACCTTGTCCACTTTGATCCTACAAGTGTCCCTGACCCCGTGGAGTGTAATAGTGATCCATTTATGTTTTTTTAATATGATTTACTCCAAGTGGAAAAAAAATAAACTTTTAAGTCAGAACATATGTTCTCTTCTTTTGCAGCTTATCTCAATACTACAATCAAAGTGTCAACATATCACTGCGGTTGAAAGTTCCTGTAAGTAACAGTATCATATGAGCTGCATTAACACAGAGATGTAGTCAAGACTACTAAATATCTGAATAAGCAGAGTGAGACAATCAGTAATGCAGCATTTGTGGCGCACACAGCATACCCTCATGTAACAAGACACCAAACGAGGAGATCGTGTTCTGTTGCAAAAACAGGTTTCTGCTGCAGATTCGGTCAAATTGTTCTGTCCCGTGATCTTTTATTGTTCAGGTTACTCCAAGTTTGACACGTTTGAGGTCAGTGTGGTGTATTAAGAAGTATTTATAGCAATGTATGATGGGTTTACTTGATTAAACTTGTCTGATTACAGCCAATTCTGGTCGATAGAATCGTAATGTTACAGTTTGCTGTGGATGACTAAGCGCACGTTAACGTTAACACATTTCAGTCAGACTAATATAAAAGAATCCGTCCTCTGTTTTCATGGCTCACTGTCAGAAGCTAGAGACACTAGAGCATTTAGCTTGAGGCCCCTCTGCAGGACAAAAGAATAATGACAGGGCAAACAAATGTGATTACTGCTGGCTTTAGGGTGCTGCTTTGGACCTGTGTTGCAAAAGGAATTGTGGAGTCATTGTCAGATTTTACCATGCTTACAAAAGCATCTGCATTGTGCAGTAACTGATTTCGTATCTATTTTCTGTTTGCTTTTCTGTATACTGTTGGTGATTCACCTGATTAGGACCCAGTATGTTGAAAATGTTATGGCTTTTCAGTCTACAAGGTGTTGTTTTCAGTGTGTGGACAATACGCACTTGTCCTATTATTGGCTTCTCTTTCAAACAACATGCCGCATATTGTCAGATTAAATATTTGTGCCTTGTAATTTACAGATCTAATTTTAGTCTTGCTGTTGCGCTTTTAAACATCACGACATGTAGTTCGTAAGGCTTTCAATTTCTGCTGACTGTTGTCCAGATAGCAGTGCGCTGTGCTGCACAATCTTGAGAACTGTTTAGGAGAGATAAGGTTGTATAACGTTCTCTGTGTCTTTCACGCTGACCTGCAGTGTGGCTTTTCCACCTCTGTTTAATGCGCATTTGTATTTCATGGTTCAGTGGGGTTACCGTTCTATTTTAAGTTTTCATTTAATTTAACGAAATACCCAAAAAAGCACAGTTATCCTTAAATAAGGTGTTCATGAAGTCAATGTTTCAGTCGTATGCCGCTTCCTGAATGTACTGAAAGTTTGACTTTGTCTGTGGTGTGTCTCATTTTTTTCAGCAGTCAAGCAGTGTAAGATTTAAGTATTTTAAAATGTACTTCTATCACTTTGGTGTGCCACTTTTTATGTGTAATGTATGCAATACATCGTCGTGTTTGTCTCTGAATAGAAGTTACAGTCTTTATGGTTGCCTTTGCATGATAATTTTTGTAATTTCCTGGAGCACAGATACTTGGGGGCCGCTGTAGCAGCGCACCGAGCCGAAACACGCCCACACGTAGAGTTGATTAACATAACTTATCAGAATGGAACTGTAAGGCTGCAGGACGTGCAGTTCACACAAACAATCTGTTTTCAAACTGGCTGCACTTTTTAATTCAGTGAAGTCGTGCTAGTCTAAGCCTGCATTTGCCTTTGTGTAGAGTGTGATGACGTAGCAGAGATACAGGACAGCCAAGCACACCCAGTCAACTGTGCTGGCACAGTTTGTTCCCAGGTAGCGCTGTGATTAATACATACATTTATGTCATCACATGCAGCGATTCCACTTATATTTAACTGTGGTGATTGTAGTGTTGTGTGTGCTTTGGCCTTTTTAACATTGCAGGGTTTCCCTTAGAGCCCGTTTTACTAAATTCCACCTAGTTAGGTTCAAATATGCCCCTTCACAACTTTAACCCTGAATGTTAAAAAAATTATGCTTACCCAGTAGTACTGTACAATAGTACATTATAAATCTTTGCTTTGAGTAGCAATTTGACTTCTCACACTCACACTTGGTTGTGATTCTGTTTTACGATGGAGACATATAACACTGGCTGCTTCATCAATATCACATTTACAGTAGTGATGGTGATTTTGAAAATAAAAACTTAAACTAGAAATGTTGCCAATGAGGTGCAATGTTGTGCTTTTCTACTTTATAATGGTGTTTAGTTCTCAAGATTAATCGTGACCTTGCCTGTATAGCTGCATGCAATTCATACGTCCAGCTGTGAAAGTAATATATATAAATGAATGAATTTGTTCTCGTTAGATTGCTGTGGGTGATCATACAGACATGAGGATGACAGACTAATTGGAGGGAGTTTGTGTCTAAAAATGGGCTATGTGCACAATATCCTTATAACAGGTGAACAATGGCTGCATGTTGATTTACTTGAACAAGCCTGTGGTGAGCGGATCAAATGTAAACACTGGTTCAGTCAAAGGATACAGTTCAAGGAAATCTGAACTTTTGTACAGGGGAGTTAATGTGCTAAAGACCACAAAGTTGTTTCATCTTAACTGCTTGCCCAGGTAATAAACACAGTTTAAATCTATTACTTGACCATTAGGTTGTACGGTTGCCATAAAAAGTTTTCCGTGTGGTGGAATTTAGCATCTAACTGCACGTACGTCACACATGGTAAATGTCAACAGCCATTGTTTGTGTTCTGTGTGATCACAGTTTTCATGCACAGGACAAATTGCAGCACGTCAGAAAAAAAGTTTTTGGTTTGTGCTTAAAGTATAATTTTTTTTTTAATTAGTCTCAGTTGGAAAAAAAAATTGCAGGCCCATAAAAAATGAACAAAAAAATGACAATAGTATAAAAAAATGTTGACCCAAACATTTTTTTCAGCACCATTTCATAAGCCTGAGCGCATTACATTATTAAATTCTTACATAACAGGGTAATCATCTCTCTCAACAACCATCCACCTAAACTACCATTAGCATCTGTAATGATCAGGACTTGGGAGTGCTTCACGAGGCCAAAGTCATTGTCGGCATAAGCAGCATCATTGTTGACGTTTGCAGACTTCTACAAATACAGGCTGACATTTTCTCAAACGACTGCAAATGTATTTTATCAAATGTGCTGACCTTCAGCGTCAACAAATTCAATTTCATTGTTAGTCAGTTAGCATTAAATGTAACGACGATGGCGTTCAAGGTAGCACTCTTCAGATATTATGGATTGTATTCAGGGTAAAGATGAGGTCAGGCCCCCAACTTTACTCTTGTGTTTGATGCTCACACACTGTCCCCGACAACATTTCCAGAAGGTAAAACTATAGCTATAAAAACCCACTGGACCTTAAATAGAGCACAGCTAACAGGCAGTCTAAGCTGTCTGGTCAAACCAGTGGAGGGTTTCACAGTGAAAGCATCACAGCAAAAATAGAGCTGCGAGAGAAATGGATATTAAAGTTCATGATCCAAATGTATCTGAAATAGGCTACTGTGTCTATTTGTTATCTATCTAGCTTATGCCATTTACCCCAAAGCATGTGACCTAATGGAATTTTTTTTTAAATTGAGGCAAAAGTCTTTAATTCTGAGAAACAATATACATTTTGAAAATTAACAACAGTACCCATTTTTTCACCCATCCATCAGTCCCATTCTTTGGAACACAATAGAAATAATTAATTATAATCATAATTAATCAGATTTGACAGTCATTCACCGTCACTAAAAGGAAGAACTGATATGGTTTTGGTTGTCAAGGGTCAACAAAACACTTTCTTGGTAATAACACAAGAATTAATTAATATCACAAATGTCCGATAGGATAAACATGGTGACATTTCATATTGAAAAGGCCATCAGTTCCATCATAATGTTTGTAAAAACTCTGTAACCCAGAAAACAGATGGAAATCTCCCATTTTACCTATCCTATAGATGCATGTGGTAAGCAGTAATATTTAGGTCAGCTGTGGTGTTTAAACAATGGTAATTGGCATTCAGGTGCCCCAGAAAGTAACCCCCACACAATTACATGACAGTACCAGCCTGAACTGTTGATACAAGCCATGATGGATCCATTGTCTCATGTTGTTTTACCCTAATTGTGAGCCTGCCATCCACATATTGTGGCAGAAATTGAGACTCATCAAGCTAGGAAACATTTTTCCAGTCTTCTGTTATTCAGTTCTGGTGAGCCTGTGTGAACTGTAGCTTCAGTTTCCTGTTCTTAGCTGACAGGAGTGGCACACAGTGTGCTCTTCTGCTGCTGTAGCTGATCTGCTTCGAGGTTCAACATGTTGTACATTCAGAGACGCTCTTCTGATTCTTTACTTTTGTGCTGATCCCAGCAGATCAGCACTTTCTGAAATAGTCAGACGATATTAAATTCCAGTCATCATTAAACTATATGTGACTAAGCGGACATGAATTCAACCTGACTGGCTGGCAGATGCATGGTAGAAATTCTAGTCTTAGTATGAAAAAAGAAGAAAGGACCTTTTCGTTTTTGAATATCAGGTATCTAAATGCATATCGCTCTTTCTCTGCTTGCACAGCATCGTTCCCACAGTGATCCTATTTCATTTATTCCAACTAGATCAAACTGCTGCCGGATAGGAGGAATGTGTCATGCGATATGTACACATGAAGGGTCTATGCAGTGCTAATGGAAGCGACTTGTTTGAGTGGCCTATTTATGCGCACCTCGCATGAGTCATGGAGTGCTCTCCAAATTTACCGGCTGTAATGCGGCCAACAACACAACAGTACAGCTTCATGATGAATTATTGATGTGAATGCAAGCTGAAAAATAATATGATTCACTATTCTTGTGCAGAAGAATAAAAGCAGCGCGCTCACAAAGATGGAAGTCATAATCTCTTTTTGAGGCAACATGAAACATATAAATGGAAACTATTTTAATTAATTGTGCATGTGTGAAATTTTCTTCGGCACATATTATGGTCGTCATTTTCCTGTCACAAAGTCTGTCTTGATCCCTTGATAATCTTACAAAGTGCTTTTCAAGTCGCCTTATCCCCGCGCTCATTTTATCTTTTTTTTTTCCATCCCGTCCTTTCGCGTTTTGCTTTGGTGTGACATCAAAGAGGTTGCACTACAATCACGCTGCATTTCTCTTTCAAGTAAAGGGAGATAATAGAACAAGATTACTGCCAAAAGTGATTTGTTAAGTGCATTAGAATAACTGCTGAAACTTGGCAGCGGGCCTGTTACATCAGAGGGACTGCTATGAATTGCACCTGCAAGTAGGAGATAGGTTTGAAAGAAGAAGAAGAAAAAACACTGCATAACTGCAAACCAAATTGCAAACTGCAGATTTTAGTTTCTCTATATGTGGAGCATGTATGTGTAATACGTCTCTCCCTGGGGACCAGGGAAAGCATCATTACCCTGCAGATAGCTGTGCAATATATGAAAACAGTCTGAAAGGCTTGTTTTTCAGTAGCAACAAGAAAACAGTTATGAGTCATGAGTTGAGACTGAAATGGACGTACAGGATCATGACTCTCCCGCTTAAACCCGTCTGAATCATCCCTTTATTCCCTCCCACCTTTAGGCCACTTTATGTTGCTTCATGAAAGGATGAGTTTTGTTTGACCATGTGAGAGGCTGAGCAATCTGCCACACAGAGGGCAGATCTGCTATATTTAGCTGGGCATATGCTGCGACATATCAAACTACAGGGAAAAGTCCCGGCATGGAAGGTCGTAGTTCAAGGCTCAAGTTGTGAACTTGAGGCTGTGCAGGTCTGTATAAATACTTTGAATTGTGTGTATTCAGGGTAAATTATTGAAAAGCGATAGGTCGTAGGGTCTAACAGGGTGCAGACATAGAGATCTCAAATGCATGTAACATGATGCTTGGTTTGAGTTTACTTTTATGTGATTGTAATGCCAAATTTTACTCAGTCGTGACAGACCACACAGGAAGGAACGCAACTGCAGCAATAGCTCTTCAGTCAACAAGACAGAATAATTAAAGTGGCAAGAAATGTCTGGAACTGATTTTAATACACATATATTTTTAAAAATGCATTTAGGCAGCAGGCTCGTGCGAACACAGCTGAAGAAAAAGAGTAAACACCAAATGCCAAATATTCTAACATCCAGTCCAAATATGGGGCAAGTCCCCCCAAAATATTACAAGATACTTTATTTCCCATTGTGTAGTATCTTCAGGAGTTCTCTCATCCTCTAGCAGGAGGGACCATGCGCTTACCTGCTGCTCTCTGGCAGGTAGCTCCAAGCCCTCCTGGGTTTTAAATGCACCTTAGAACACACATGCATCAACATTACAATGAGCGGGTGGAGGGAGGTTTGGAGTCTTCTCTCACCCCCATTCTTTGCGACCTGCTGGAGCAGGGGGGCTAGGACTAGGAGGAGGAGTTGGCCGTCCGACTGCGGTCTGGAGTGTGGAGCCTTCCTGCTGCTGCGGAGTCGGGGCGGTCTGCCTCCCCCCACCGCAGGGAAAAGGGAAACACCACCTGGGTCTGGGTGCAGTTCCCCCCTCCAGGGGCGGGGGCACCTAGACCCGGTTTGTAGAGTACGCTTGGGGAGTGTGATCGTGTGTACAACGTCTCTTTATGTCTGTCTCCACGTTGGTTGAGTGTGGAGTAAGTGCATATGAGAGCATGAGGGTGGGAATGGATGTTTGTGTCTGTATGTGCCTGTATGTCTGTGTCTATATGTCAGGTTGGGTGTCAGGCGCCACCTCTCTGGGGACATCTCAGGCCCTCCAAGGTTTGGAGGCCTATCTCCCCCTACCACCACTTCCCCTGCCAGTGGCGGACCCCCTCAGACATCGGTGCGTTGGTGGTTCTTTGTGTCCGGGGATGGGCGTCCAGGTACACACCGGCTCACTCCTTGGTGGCCGCTTATCGGGGCCTGGAGCCTGGGGCTCGCTCGGGCCACTTCGGAGGTGGGGTGCCCCCGGCCTCTCGGCCTGGGGCTCGGTCACTCAGGCGCAGCTGGCTGCCGGCGGAGCTCACGGGCGCGTCACTGCAACTCCCCCTGGCTTCTGCTCCGCGGCTGCTGAGTGAGCCCTCATCTGGGACTCTCCTCAGCTCTTTCCGGGACAGTGGCGCAGCTGCCCCTCTGTTGGTCTTCCTTGGTCTCTTGTGTTCTGGGGGCCTCTGGATGTCTGGAGTTTTGATCTCCTCCACACCTGCTTCACGCCCTGGAGGACGGGGCTGTGGCCCCCCCACACCCTCTAGCAGATTATTACATGAAGGAACCTTTTAAAAAACAAAAAACAAGCGCGTCCATGCTCACAGGTGTACACACGGGTGATCACACCCACAAACTACACCCTTTTTGGCTCCTACCTCAAAGCACACTGTGTTCTGTTGATCTTATGTGCTGCACAATAATGTTTAACATTTAGTATTTACTGTCATATTCCCATATATCATTGTGATGTTGTTTATTCTATTACTCTTGTTCTCTTCTGCTTGCTTTCTTTTTTCTTTCTCAGCAGGTGATCCAGGTGATTGATATATGCATTTTTTTTTTCTCTGCCCGTTCTGTTGGTTTTTGTCTTTTGCCCTTCTCCCCCGTCCCTCTTCTCAGCTGTTTCTCTTTCCCTCTTTCTTTCTCCCCTTCTTTCCCCCAGTCAAGTCTGTCCCGTATTCAGTAAGTGAAAATAAAATAAACAATAAAAGGTGAATCAAATGGACCATTACGGCAAGGCTGGGATGGTCAGTTTGGTAAAGTAAATCCGTTGGGCATCTTTCTTTGCCTTTAGACAACAATTCTGATGGCAAAAGAGCCAAACAGGACAGGCCAAAAAAAAAAAAAAAAAAAAAAAGGAGTTCTCTCATCAGACCCTTGCTGTCTGGTAAATGCAAGCAACTTTTAAACCTCACAGCCTAAGTTTGTAACACATCTTTAAGTCTCATGCAAAAAAAAAAATACAATAAAAAAACAGCAATTGTAGATAATCATAAACACGAGGCACAAAGTCAGGGATATAACTTGTAATATAATTTTTCCAGCATTGGTTTACATTTATATTAACTGCTGTGTTTATAATCAATCATCACACTAGGCAAATAAAGCTACAGAAGCAGAACTTGTGACTGGATTTGATTTCACAATTGTGTGTTTTAACATTTCTGTCATCAGAGGAAAAATTAATTTATTCTTCTTATGAATTATTTATTCTTCCAAAAGTCTCTGTGTGAACCATGGTGGCCGCCGATACGCTGCACTGCGATACACATATTTCACATGCTCTTTGTAACTGCTACAGGAATGAAAATAACATTTGTTTGTTTACACAATCATTTTCATAATAATTCCAGGTTTGATGCACAGCAGGGGATTATCTATAAATACAGTGAAGCTAATTAAGACACTCTGTGTTCTTAAAAAGGTCAATTGGGCTTCTACCTCGGAGAGATACATTTGTAAGTTATACTCTACACGCCTAAATTATTTTCATATTTCATTGTTATCAGTTGTTGTCTTTTCAGATTCTTTATCCACCATTGTGGTTTAACATAACTGGTTTTATTATCATTAAAGAAGGCATTACGTTCAGGATCTTTATCACTCGAGCTATGAGCAACAGTAAACAGTGGATTGTTTACACCTTTGTGGAAAGCTGCCTTTTGCAATCAAATCTGGAAAGACATTAGTCACTGAAGTCTACATGCCCACCAGATTTTACATTCACTGATTTTTTGTAAGGAACAACATAGACAGTAAAGTAAGCACTGTACAGGCTAAAGTAAACATGAGGTGAGTCTGAATCCTTTCGTTGGCACCTGAGCTCGTAATGAGTCTTCAACTCTCTGCTCTCTCTGCATCCACTGCACTAAAAATCCATCTGCAACACAAAGTACATTAAATGAATGACTAATTTTTCTATATTATATGTAGTGGTGAATAGTCAGTAGTGGCAAGTCTCCCATGTACAATTAAATCTATATATTATATTTATTTGATATGCATTACATGTTGTACACTGCTCCAAAAATTAAAGGTACACTCTGTAATCAGAGTATTGATCTGGTCAGTTAAGTAACAGAAGCTTTTGTTAATTAGTTTCAGCTGCTTTGATGTTAATTAAATTAACAGCAGGTACACAACAGGGACAACAGTCAAAACAGGATTTTTTTTATTACTAAACAAATATGTAAGACTGCTTTCTTCCATTTGCACAACATCTCTAAAATTAGAAATATCCCGTCTCAGAGTGACGCTGAAAAACTTCATGCATTTATTACTTCCAGGCTGGACTACTGTAATTTTTTATTATCAAGATGTCCTAAAAACTCCCTGAAAGCCTTCAGCTAATCCAAAATGCTGCAGTAAAAGTACTGACAGGGACTAGAAAGAGAGAGCAGATTTCTCCTGTTTTGGCTTCCCTTCATTGGCTTCCTGTTAAATCCAGAATTCAAAATCCTGCTCCTCACATACAAGGTCGTAAATATTTAGGCCCCATCTTGTCTTAATGACCTTGTAGTACCATATCACCCTATTAGAGCACTTCGCTCTCGCTCTGCAGGCCTACTTGTTGTTCCTAGAGTATTTAAAAGTAGAATGGGAGGGAGAGCCTTCAGTTTTCAGGCCCCTCTTCTGTGGAACCAGCTTCCAGTTTGGATTCGGGAGACAGACACTATCTCTACTTTTAAGATTAGGCTTAAAACTTTCCTTTTTGATAAAGCATATAGTTAGGGCTGGACCAGGTGACCCTGAATCCTCCCTTAGTTATGCTGCCATAGGTGTAGGCTGCTGGGGGATTCCCATGATGCACTGAGTATTTCTTCTTCAGTCACCTTTCTCACCCACTATGTGTTTATACACCTCTCTGCATTGAATCATACTTGTTATTAATTTCTGTCTTTCTTCCACAGCATGTCTTTTGTGCCCTCTTTCTCCCCTCACCTCAACCAGTCGGAGCAGATGGCCCCGCCCCTCCCTGAGCCTGGTTCTGCTAGAGGTTTCTTCCTGTTAAAAGGGAGTTTTTCCTTCCCACTGTGGCCAAAGCGCTTGCTCATAGGCGATCGTATAATTGTTGGGTTTTTCTCTGTATGTACTATTGTAGGGTCCACCTTACAATATAATGCACCTTTAGGCGCCTTCAGCATAGCCTCAAAAGCTTGGAGGAGAATCCAGGAGAGCTGGACCGGGCTGTAGAAGGTCCTTAGCCCGTCAGCAGGAGTAACTGCTCGATTGTGCAAGAAGAAACAGAATGAGGACTACAGAATGACCTCCAGCAGCCCACTGGTGTGAATATCTCTGACCAAACAATCAGAAACAGTTGTCATGAGGGTGGCTTGAGGGCCTGACGTCCTCTAGTGGGCCCTGTGCTCACTGCCCAATATCATGAAGCACACCTGGCATTTAGCCTAAAATACTGGAATTGCCAGGTTCACCACTGGCGCCGTGTGCTTTTCACAGATTAGAGCAGGTTTACCCTGAGCACATGTGACAGACATGAAAGGGTCTGGAGAAGCCTTGAAAAATGTTATGCTGCCTGTAACAATTTTCAGCATAAGTAGTTTGGTGGTGGGTCAGTGATGGAGGCATATCCATCAAGGGACACGCAGACTTCTACAGACTATGCAACGGCATCCTGACTGCCATTAGGTATCAGGATGAAATGCTTGGACACATTTCAGACCTTATATTGGTGCAGTGTTCTGGGTTCCTCCTGGTGTACGATAATGCCCAGGCTCATATGGTGAGAGTATGCAGGCAGCAGAGGTGTGGACTCGAGTCACATGACTTGGACTCGAGTCAGACTCGAGTCATTAATTTTATGACTTTAGACTTGACTTGAAAAAATGTTCTAAGACTTGTGACTTGACTTGGACTTTTACACCAATGACTTGGGACTTGAATTGGACTTGAACCGGTTTACTTGAAAAGACTTGATATTTTACCCCAAATATAAAATTTAACATGCATATTATATAGAGATTGAAAATGTGACGTCATTCACGGGTAGAACCGCAAAGGATTCTGGGAACTCGTGGCAAGCGGTACTAGCGCACGCAGGCTTTCAATTAAAATCAGTTATACAGCGATAAAAAGAAACACAAAAATGTCAAGAAGCTGTTGTATTATTAACTGCAATAGCCGGTCGCATGACAGCCACGGGAAGCCGACGGGTAAAGAGATCGGTTGTTATCGGATTATGTCGTTGAAGAGAAATTGTTCAAACCATGTTTCCGAAGTAACAAAGACGCGACGGATGGCCTGGATTGCAGCCATTCAAAGATCAAATATAACGTCCCAGAACCCTCCAGCTCACAGGTTAGTCTGCTCCAAGCATTTACACGAAGGTCAGTGTTTTTTAGTAGTTAATACGTCATTTTCATAACATAATTGGTGATATAGGTTACAAGCAAGTCTGGCGCTGAACAGAAATTGTGGCGCTATGCTCCTTTATTTATTGTGCATAAATAGTGAATTGTCCTGACACAATATTGCGTTTCGCTTATGTTATTATGGTACATTGACAAAAACATATACGTTTATTCACAGGATAAAACAGGTTTTTTTGTATCACTAATTGCCCAGTACGATTACAGCATACAGTATTATTGTCACTGCTACATTTCTGTTTCAAATATTTTTATTGAGAGCAAGTATCATGATTGTAGTTTTTACAAATTGACATAACATAACTTATGCTCCTTTTTTTCTCTAAACTAACAAGACAAATAATTAAACAACACCAACAACAACAACAAAAAAAAAAAAAAAAAAAAAAAAAAACCCGCAGTCACCCATAAGGGGTCCCAATACCCCGGCTGTCGGCAAAAGAGAAGAGAAACAAGTAAACAAAGTTTTATATTTTCCCAAGGTATATAAGTAAAGGGTGCCAGATTAATTCAAACTCTTTTACATTGTCATTCATACTATATCTTATTTTTTCAAGGTGAAGAGTGTTTATAAGTTCAGTAAGCCACATTTTTAATACAGGAGTCTCATTGCCTTTCCAAAGCTGCAGGATCAATTTCTTTGCAATAATCAAAGCATATGCCATAAACCTTTTTTGAAAGTGTTGTAAATTTTGTGTTTCGTTGGAAATCCCAAAAATGATTACTGTCGGATTTGGTTCAATCTTACTTTTAAAAATATTAGACATATAAGTAAAAATATCATACCAAAAACCCTGAAGCCTTGGACATAGTGCAAAACAGTGTAACAGATTTCCATAGTGTATCTTGCATTTTTCACAGAGGGGGGAACACTCTGGATACATTTTGTGAAGTTTTTCCCTTGAATAGTGTAGTCTGTGTATAATTTTGTACTGAATTAAACAGTGACGGGAATTAATAAAAGGCGTATTTATGTTGTGTAAGGCCTCCTGCCAGAAATCTTCTGATAGGAGAGTCCCAAAATCTTTTTCCCACTCCTCTTTGATTGAAGTAGTTGAAGGTATACTCATCTCCTGTATTGAATTATAAAATAATGAAATTCTCTGTTCAAACCCCCTTCCATCACTAAGACATCTGTCCAAAGGATCGGACGATATGTTTTCAAATTGTGGCAGGTATGTACGGATATAGTCTCTTAGTTGAAGATATCTAAAAAAATGACTGTGAGGCAATCCAAATCTATCTTTTAAATGTTGGAATGACATAAAAGTATCATTTAGGTATAAATCTTTTAATTTACAAATTCCCAATTCCTGCCATATATTGAAAGCTCCGTCTACACATGATGGAAGGAAAGAGGGGTTAGCTGTAATAGATGTACACATTGATAGTTTTTTCAATTTGAAATGCTTAATTATTTGTCTCCAAATTTGTACGGTATTATAAATCACTGGATTCGAATTGTAATATGAGTTTGTCAAAAGAGTAGGAGAGAGTAGTATTCCACCAACACAGTAAGGAAGGCAATCCTCCCGCTCCATCTGTAAGCCGTTAGGGAGTATTGCTGTGTCATCCAATAGAAGGGAAATTATTCTTAAATTTGATGCCCAGTAGTAGTACATAAAGTTAGGTAATGTAAGTCCACCAAGGGATCTATGTTTGCATAGGTGGTCCTTTTTTATTCTATGTGTTTTGTAATTCCATATAAATGGCATAATGATGGCGTCCATCTTTTTAAAAAAAGATTTGGGCAAGAAAATTGGGATGTTTTGAACCAGATACAAATACTGCGGGAGGAATACCATTCTTATTGAATTCACTCTCCCTATTAAAGAAATAGGAATTGTCCTCCAGTACTGAATGTTATTTTTAAGTTTCTCCAGTAAGGGAAGAAAATTCTCTTTCATTAGGGAGCTGTATTTTTTTTGGTATTGTAATGCCCAAGTAAGTGATTTTTTCATAGGATATTTTAAATGGGAGAGATGTAAGCCATTGTTTATTCTCTAATTTAATGGGCAGTATTTCGCTTTTTCCCCAGTTAATCTTGTAGCCTGCGAAAGTACTGAATTTATCAATCACGGAGAGAATTGCTGGGAGGGATATTAATGGTTTTGTTATGTATAATAATATGTCGTCAGCATAGAGCGATATAGAATTAGAAGTGTATGTTGTATCATAACCGTGTATATCCATATGGGTTCGAATTGTCTGTGCTAAGGGTTCCAAAGCCAGGGCAAATAATAATGGACTAAGAGCGCATCCTTGTCTTGTACCTCTGCTGAGTTTAAACTGAGTTGATAATGTCTGATTTGTAAGAATTCTGGCTGTGGGATTATTATAAAGTAGTTTTATCCAAGAGATGAAATCTTGTCCCAGTTGAAATTTTTCTAGGACTGCAAAGAGGTAGGACCACTCCACATGATCGAATGCCTTTTCGGCATCCAAGCTAAGTATAAGTAGGTCCTGTTGTACCTTGGGGGAATAGATTATATTAAATAGACGTCGAAGATTATTAAAAGAACTCCTGTTTGGAATGAAACCTGTTTGGTCTGAATGCACCAATTTATCTATTACTGTGTTAAGTCTACTCGCTAGTATTTTAGCCAGAATTTTTTGATCAGAATTTAATAGAGAAATAGGTCTATATGATCCCACTTCCTCCGGTGCTTTGCCTTTTTTTGGAAGTACTATAATAGTTGCTTCATTCAATGTTGGAGGTAGGGTGCTCATTTTGTATGCATGGTTATATAATTTAAATAGATATGGACTTAATTTGATCTTAAAGTATTTATAAAACTCATTCCCTAACCCATCAGGGCCTGGACTCTTGTTGTTTTTTAGTAATCCGATAGTTTTTGTAATTTCTTCAATTGTGATCTTAGCGTTCAAAATATTGGCATTTGTCTGGTCTAACACAGGAAGATCACATTTATCTAAAAATTCCTGCATTTCATTAGGCCCTGCAGTGGGATGAGAAGTATAGAGGGATTCATAAAACTGTCTAAAGTTATCGTTAATATCTTTGTGTGATGTGACCAGATTTCCGTTACTTGTTCTGATTTTATGAATCGCTCTGTCATTTTCTAGTTTCTTTAGTTGTCTGGCTAGCAACTTATGGGGTTTATCCCCAAATTCAAAATAGTTCTGTCTCACAAAAGTGAAAGTTCTATTAATATTAATAGATAATATTTGGTTTAGTTTATATTTTAGTGCACAAATAGTATTATACTTATCTAAAGAAGGAGCCATTGCATTATTGACGTCCAGTTCGTGGATTCTTTTTTCTAAATTTAGCTGTTCTAATTTATTCCTTTTGTTCCGTGACGCTTGATATGATATTATAAACCCCCTGATATAAGCTTTAAACGTTTCCCATAGTATATCTGGAGAGGTCTCAGCATTATCGTTTATATCAAAGAATAAAGACATCTGAGAGTTTATATATTGTTTAAATTCTAAATCGTTCAGTAATTGTGGGTCAAATCTCCAATTTCTGTATGTTTTAATGGGGTTACTGAGTGCAAAGGAGCAAGTAACGGGGCAGTGATCAGAGATAATAATATTATGATAGGTTGCATTTCGAATTAGGGGGAGCATTTTTCCATCCACCAAAAAATAATCAATCCTTGAATAACTATTGTGTACGTGGGAGTGGAAAGAATACTCTCTGCCTGATGGATTTAAAATTCTCCACGCATCACAGATATTCATATTCTTCATATATGTTTTAATAAAATTACTGCTTTTACACGGTGTGATTTTTTTGGACAAGGATTTATCCAAATATGGGTCTAATACTAGGTTAAAGTCACCTCCAATTATTAAATTACTGTTGGGTATATCCGGAATTAAGCTGAAGACCTTTCTATAGAATTCTGGATCGTCATGGTTGGGCCCATAGACATTCAGTAGAATAATTGGAGTAGTATGCAGCTCCCCAGTCACTAATACATATCTCCCATTCTTATCAACTATAGTGGAGTTATGTTTGAATGGGGTATCTTTCTTGATTAAGATAGCTACCCCTCTAGTTTTGGCGGAAAGTGTTGAGTAGTACACCTGATTTATCCATCTACATTTAAGTTTATTGTGAGCCGCATTTTTCAAGTGAGTTTCTTGTAAAAAAATAATATCCACGTTAAGAGATTTCAAGTACGATAAAACTTTGCCTCTTTTAACAGGTTCATTTACACCCTTTACATTCCAAGTACAAAAAGTTAAATCCACATTTTTTACCTTTCCATTATCTTGCATTTGTATACTTTAGGGCGGCTTAGTTCTCGTATTTTCCATATTCGTACAGTCGAGATATGGGTCCCAACCCTCACCCCCCACCCCCCTACCCGTGTGTAACCGTGACAGAAAAAAAACGTAAGCAATGCATCCCCTTCCGTGTATCCCAAAAAAAAAAAAAAAAAAAAAAAAATCGAGGGGATGCTATAACAAAAACTAAGCTTACCAAAATGTTCTATCTCAAAACTTCCTTTGTCCATAGCTCCTGGGCAAATGATGATTTTTTTATATCAAAGTAAGTACGTGTCATTGGGCCAGATGCAGAGCTCTGGTTTATCTACCTTATGCCGTCCTTATTGAGATCCAAATTTTTCTTGTGCGTAGCGAAGTGCTTCGTTGGGATCTATAAAGACCAGTTCCGTACCATTGTGTGTCACCCTAAGTTTAGCCGGGTATAGAAGTCCATATTTAACTCCGGGTTGGTCTCGAAGCAGGTTTCTTGCTGGAGTAAACGCTGCACGTCGTTTTACCACCGCCTGGGGTAGGTCGCGGAAAATCTGAACGCGGATATCTCCGAGCTTCAGATTTTTCCTGGTGGAGATTCTTCGAAGTATTTCTTCCATAGTATGGCAATAATGTATCCTCACAATCAAGTGTCGTGGCGGGGCCTCTTCTTCTGGGATCACTCGTAGGGCTCTGTGTGCACGGTCCACCAGTGGGGTTTCGTCCAGGTCTAGTAGGTCTCGTAGTAGCCTTGCCGCAAAGTCTCTAGGACGTTGACCTTTTTCTCTACCTTCAGGTACTCCGGCTATCCTTATATTTTTCCTCTTTGAACGCCCTTCCAGATCAGTGCATTTTTCGGACAGTTGTTCCACTTTATTAGAAAGTTGTTTGACTTTTTCTTCTAGTTTCACCACGGAGTTAGAAGTGGTTGTCGCTGATTCTGATAGATCTTTCAGCTGTGCATTGTAATTTTCCATTACCGTTTTTAGAGCTGTGATGGCTTCATTATTTTCAGCCCTTAGCGTTGCGATTTCCCCACGTAGGGTGTCGCAAACGTCTATTTTCATTTGAGTTATCTTATTATCCAAGGAAGTAATCGCAGAGAGTACTTGTTTGTTACCTTGTGTATATTCCTCGAGTGCGGAGTTAACTGGCGTGCCAGCTTTGGCGCCGTCATTTTCAGTTGAGGCCACATCAAATTCGGTCGTTTCTGTCGCCACTAGCTTCGGATTTAGTTTTTTTGGAGGCATTTGGAGAAGAATGCACTCTTCACAATCCCTATGTTGCTTTGTGGGAAGGAGATGTATTACTTTGATATTTGTCGAAATTTCGTAAAAGCAGGTGCAGGAGCTGTGGCACACGCGTCTTCACCCTCTCATGATCTAACCGGAAGTCCCACCACACCTGAATGCCATTTCTGTGATGAACCAGAAATTATTTCCACTACTAATTAATTACCGTTGAGCTCAAAGGTTATATTAATAAACGGTTAAGGAATGTGTATTTATGACGACGATTTGTGAGATTGGTAAACTTATGATACGTACGATGGTCTTTCGTTCTACACGGTGCATTTCAAGGTCCTGCACCCATCCGTCGGTAAACTGTACCTGGACTTGTTGCAGTGACCGGAAGTTACTAAACTTCATGAGTGTATGCACTCACTCCAAGAACCGTATGATTATTAATATGCATATAAATAAAGAAGCTATTTTGTGCAAAGATGTCAACTGTAAGAATGCTGTGCATAAACATTTACTCTGCTCCATGTATGATGATATAGTGACTGCTCTGTATAAAAGTGGCACACTGCTTGATAAACAATATAAGCATAAGAAACCTAACATCAGACCTGGCTGGAAAGAACATGTATCAATGTACCATGATGAAGCTCGCATAGCTTATAAATGTTGGGCCATGGCTGGAAGACCTAAACAAGGCCCAGAATTTGAACAGAAAAAATGTGCGAATGCCAGATATAAGTACGCTGTTCGCTTTATAACTAAAAATGAGCAAATGCTAAGAGCAGATTCTTTGGCCAGGAAAATGCTGTGTAATAATACGGCAGATTTTTGGAAAGAGGTGAAAGCTCTTAATAACTGTAAACCATCTCTACCATCAACTGTTGAAGGTGTTTCTGGGGCAGATAACATTGCAGCATTATGGAGACAGCATTACAGTGCGTTGTTTAACTGTATAAAAAGTGAACCATATGAGGACAATCTTGACATGAGTAATGACACAATAAGTGTAAGGACACATGAAGTATATGAAGCCATTCATAGGTTGTCTGATAATAAATCCTCTGGTTTGGATCACATCACTGCAGAACATTTAAAACATGCTAGTGTAAGGCTAGCTCCTCTTTTAGCACTCTGTTTCACTGGGTTTATGATTCATGGCATATTACCAGACTCAATGCTGTGTATTTTACTGGTACCAGTTATGAAGGACAAAGCTGCAAAAGTGAGCTGCTTGGATAATTACAGGCCAATTGCACTAGCCAGTATTTTATCTAAGGTGTTAGAAAGAATCTTGTTTGACAGAGTTAGTGTGTTCATCTCTTCTCTGGATAATCAGTTTGGCTTCAAAGCACGGCACTGACATGTGCATATATGCACTCAAGGAAATAGTCAGTTTGTACAGGGCTAAAAATTCATCTGTCCTCATGTCTTTCATTGATGCCTCTAAGGCTTTTGATCGAGTGAACCACAGAAAACTTTTTGATAAAATGAAGAGATGGGGAGTTCCTCAGTACATCGTGAGGATTCTCTCTTACTGGTACGCTCATCAGAACATGCTGGTTAAATGGGGAAGCAGTATTTCTGCCCCCTTTGGTGTCAGCAATGGTGTTAGACGGGGTGGGATTTTGTCTCCAATTTTATTTAATTTGTATGTTGATGATTTGTCCATACAACTGAGAGCCTGTAACACTGGGTGTATATTAGGTAAAGCACTGATAAATCATCTTATGTATGCAGATGACCTGGTTGTTTTTAGTCCAAGCAGTGCTGGGTTACAGGATCTTCTTAATGTCTGTACTGAATATGGTGTGCAATATGACATTGAGTACAATGCTGCTAAAAGTGCTGTTTTGATATGTAGAACCAAGCAGGATAAACAGCTAAATTTCCCTTTGTTTAAACTGGCACAAAAAACTCTTGAAGTTCATAAAAAGGTGAAATACCTCGGTCACTTTATTACTGAGCAAATGAATGATGATGATGACATATACAGACAACGATGTAAGCTCTATGTGCAGGCAAATACTATTGCACGCAAATTCAGCTTTTGTTCACTTCCAGTTAAAGTGGCTTTGTTTAAAGCGTATTGCACACCGCTATATACTGCCCCCTTGTGGTCATCCTACAAACAATGTAGCATGCAGAAGCTGCATGTTGCATATAATGATGCGATGAGAATCCTTTGCAGGATACCTAGAAGTGGTAGTGCCAGCCAGATGTTTGTAGCTGTGGGTGTTTGGACTTTTAAAGCACTTTTAAGGAAGCTAATGTTCAATTTTAGAGAACGACTGGATGGTTCGAGTAACAGTATAATTTTAGCACTCACAGATCCGACAGTGAGTGGTTCCCGTTACTCATCCAGTCTCAGAAAGCACTGGTTAAAGTGTTTGTGTATTTATTGATTTATTTTAAGTAATTGTGTTTTATGTATATTATGGTTTTATGTTTTTACAAATGTTTTAGATACTTATTTATATACATATATATATTTAATTGTGTATACCTTGTGTTGGGGGGGGGGGGAGGGGGAGTGTTGTGTGTGTGTGTGTGTGTTTTTTTTTTTTTTTTTTTTTTTTTTTTTGTCTTGTTTTTATGGACATGAAGTCTGCCAATTAAGATTGAATTGAATTATAAAGATCCATTAGAGTGTTCATCATATCGTCCTATATCACTCTTAAATGTAGATTTAAAAATACTGTCAAAAACACTTGCTCTCAGGCTAGAGCAACATCTACCATTGTTAATTTCTCCAGATCAGACAGGTTTCGTGAAGGGTAGGCATGGTTTTTTCAACCTGCGCAGGTTTTTGAACATATTACACACCAAGTCAACTACAACCCCTGAAATTGCCTTATTACTCGATGCTGAGAAGGCATTTGACCGGGTGGAGTGGGATTATCTGTTTTATACTCTGCATAAATTTGGATTTGGCCCTAATTTCATTTCATGGATTCAGTTACTTTACTCCTCACCTATGGCACGTGTTAGAACAAATTCGTTATTCTCTTCTTATTTCCCACTTCTCCGTGGTACGAGACAAGGTTGTCCCTTATCCCCTCTTCTTTTTGCATTATCAATTGAACCACTGGCGATTAAACTGCGAGCTGACAGTTGCATTAAGGGCATCTTCAGAGGTGACCAGGAGCACAAAATATCCTTATATGCTGACGACCTCCTGCTGTATATGTCAGAGCCTTTATGCTCTCTTCCCCGTGCTCTTGCCATTTTTGAATGTTTTGGTAATGTTTCAGGTTACAAGTTAAATCTGCATAAAAGTGAACTTCTCTGTGTCAACTCTATAGCCAGAAAGATTTCATTTTCAGGTTTTCAATTTAGCGTTAAATCAGGGTATGTGACCTATCTGGGGGTTAAGGTTACCCACAAAGATCTTTATGAAAGAAACTTTGTCCCGCTGCTTAAAAATACTGAGACAGATCTTCAGAGGTGGAACAATTTACCACTGTCATTAATTGGCCGCGTCAATTCTATCAAAATGAACATACTTCCCAAGTTCCTTTACTTATTTCAATGTATCCCATGCTACTTACCCAATAAGTATTTTATAACACTGAATAAGCATATCTCTGCATTTATTTGGAATGGCAAAAGTCCACGAATTCGTAAAGATTTCATGCAGAGGACTAGGCCAATGGGTGGATTAGCCTTGCCAAACTTTCAGTCTTATTATTGGGCAGCAAATATTCGTAATATGCTGTACTGGATGAGTAATGTTACTACAGAGACTCCAGCTTGGCTCCAAATTGAGTCATCCAATTGTGGCAAAATTTGCCTATCAGCTTTGTTGAGTTCAGCTCTCCCATTAGAACTATACACCTATAAACGTAACCCTTTGTTGTATGACTCGCTCAGAATCTGGGTGCAATGTAGGAAAAGGTTGGGGTTACACTTAATGTCAATTAAAGCACCTATCTGCTCAAACCATATGTTCCCACCCTCCATGATGGACTCTGCCTTTAAAATATGGGAAAGTAATGGCCTTAGAAATATCAAAGACCTTTTTGTAGATGGGATTTTTGCCTCATTCACGCAGCTCCTGAAGCAGTTTAATGTTCCTCGGCAACATTTTTTCCGCTATTTACAAATTCGTCACTTTGTAACGAGTCGATTTCCTTCATTTCCGGAACTACCTGAGGAAACTTCTTTGGATAAAATTATTAATATAAACGTTCATAAGAGAGGGGCGATTAAAGAAATCTATGCTATACTATTAGATCTTCAATCTCCTTCTCTCTTCATCCTTAAAGCACAGTGGGAGAAAGACCTTGGGATGACTATAACAGATGAGCTCTGGCAATCTTTTCTCCAGAGGGTACACTCTTCTTCGATATGTGCCAGGCATGGGCTCCTTCAATTTAAGGTCCTACACCGATTACATATCTCCAAGGAAAAGTTAGCCAAGTTCTATCCAGGAGCTGACCCTCTGTGTAACAGATGTAAAGCAGAAACAGGTTCGCTCCTTCATACCTTTTGGACATGCCCCAATCTTCATACCTATTGGGTGTCTATATTTAACACTCTGTCAGAGATGTATAACGTTAAATATGAGCCTTCTGCTCTAACGGCTATCTTTGGGGTGATACCTCAAGACATCACTTTGCCAAAATGCTATTCGAATTCTATTGCCTTTGCTTCACTTATCGCAAGGCGCCTTATACTTTTAAGATGGAAGCAGGAAGCTCCTCCCACACATGAACAGTGGCTTGCGGAGCTCATGAGGTTTTTACATTTAGAAAAGATGAGATATACACTGGCAGGTTCAACCACCAAATTTCTTAGGGCATGGCAGCCATTCTTGATGTACATGGAAACATTTAAAATGACCACCTTATCATGACCAGATACCATATCTCTATATCGCTATCATAGCTAACTGTACGCTGAATGTCCCTTATACATTTTATTTTTCTATTTGTTTGTTGTTGTTTGTTTGTTTTTTGTTGTTTTGTAGGGGTTTCTTTGGTTTGTTTGTTTGTTTTTTCCTTCTCTATTTCTGTTATCTTTTGGGGTATTGTAAATACTGAACAGCAAACTACTGTATGTTCAATGTTTTGTTGTTAACATGCTGCTGTGACTGAAAATAAAATTTATAAAAAAAAAAAAAAGATTGAATTGAAATAAATATGCTAAGATGAGATAGCTGACTTCATCTAACTAGCAAATGTTGTCCAGGCTACGTTGGTGATGCAGTTTTTTTTTAATGTGTATGATATTTTTGTCATGCGATTTTAAAGCTGGTCCTACAACCGCATCCAAGAATAACATGCAGCTTATCTCAGAGCTGTCGGTGAAAATTATTCTTGGAGCTAGGTTTAATTGAGCTGCATTTTAAAGAGGTGCAATTTCACAATTTGTGTATATTTTCTAAGTTCACTATTTTGTCATGTGTTGAGAAAAACACAGATTTTAAAATTACATGGTCTAATATTTACATTTAGCATAACTGCAACATTATTTTTTCGTTTTTTTTTTTAAAGACTCGAAAGGACTTGAAATTCAAAGTTTCAGACTTGTGACTTGACTCGGACTTTTACACCAGTGACTTGAGACTCGACTCTGACTTGCCTGACATTACTTGAGACTTGACTTGAGACTTGAGGATAAAGACTTGAGACTTACTTGAGACTTGCAAGACAATGACTTGGTCCCACCTCTGGCAGGCAGTTCCCTGGAAGGAATTGATACCACTAACTGGCCACCACACTTGCCTGATCTAAATCCAACAGATCACCTCTGGGACATTATGTTTCAGACAATCCAGTGCCACCAGATTGCATCTCAGACTGTCCACAGTTTCAGTGATGTCCTAATCCAGATCTTCCAATCTCATTAGAAGCATGCCCTGATGTTATCAGGCACGCATACAAGCACATGGGGGGCTACACGAGCTACTCAGTACCATCAAACGATGTGGCGTCCTTTTATTCCTAACACATTAGATCTAAGTGTTCCTTTAAATTTTTTTGAGCAGTGTATATTATATATATTTAATGTGACCTTTTACTCTGTAATATTAAGGTTCCAATAAAAGATTAGGCTTGTATTTGTCACCCTCATTCAAGTCAAGTCAAAAATCATTGACTTGACTTTCACTAATACGCATGACAATAATAATAGTACTAACATAACTCATGAAATTAGCTATGTGTAGGGTCATGTCTCAAGTTATAGTTGCAATATTCCAATATAAAGTTTTTAGAAATTCACTTGAGAAGTTTTTATGAGTGGCAACAGTGCTGAGGCTGTCTTACTGTGGTAAAATGAACAGTGCAGGAGATGGCGATGATGAGAAGCCCGATGATGACTGAGGCAATAGCCACATAGAGCGCGTTCCTGCCCAGCCGCCTGGAGCCTTCGTAGTCTCCGCTGTAGTAACTGTTTCTAGACTGGAAGAGAGAAATCACTGTAAAGAGTAAAAACTCACCGGCAAATCTGCTAAAAACACAAAATGTGGTACGCAGAGCTCTCTGAAAAGTCTATGAAAAAAGTTTAATCAGTGGTTTTGTTTTTTTTTATTTGCCAAGTGAAAGTTTATTTCCATCAACAGGCAGCATGAAAATGTAATTTTCCAAAGCGGAAGATGAAGTAAGTTTGTTTGATGGGCAGAGCAGGTGTCTGTGTGACTGGGTTACATCTTAGGGTCCAGCACATCAGAACACTGTGTAAGCGTTACATTTAAAGCAGCCTGGACAAGAACATGTTTCATTTCTCTCTGACTCATTATTTCCTTAATATTAGAGCACAGAGCATGCATAGTCTAACACAGAGGCGTGGGCAATTCATTCTCCCAAGGGGCCACGTGACACACTGGAACTGTTGTGGAAGACCAGAGCAATAAGCTGAACTCTGCTCAGTATTTATCTCTTTATAAACTGCTACTGGTAAGAGTAGATGCTACTATCAGTCGTTAGCTGTGGGCTCTTGGGAAAATTAATTGCCCGCCCATGGTCTGACATGATATTAAAACCCCATCAAGTTTTATTGTTTAGACTTACCATGATAGAGAAGACCAAAGCCACAATGTTGACGGGGTATGCAGGACAAAAGCATGTAAAAATGGTCAAACAAAGGTAGCTTTGAAGAGGAGGTGGTAGTTCCTCTACATAACCACTGTCGAAAAATTCGCTCCCACTTAAGGAGCTCTTTAACTGTGGATTTAGCACTCCAAGTGCCATCGAATCTGACAGCAAGAGGTGAAAAACCGAAATTTAAAAATGTTACAGAGAAAACAGAAGCTAAAAGAGTGTTCTAAATACAGCAGGAGGGCGTTTAAGTCTAACTTTTAACTTTGGAAAAAAATAATGAAACCAACAGCTTAAAACTCAGCTTGAAAAGTCTGGTCTTGTATACCGGGTCTAATCCTTCCTCAAAGCTGGGAAAAAATGAAGTTTGTAGGGAGAGAAGGCGAAGCAGAGCTGGGAGAGGATCACTAACCCTGCTGGCCTCCATCCAGAACTCTGACCCTGATAGAAGTGTGAGGGATCAGACTGTTTACCACTGCTGGCAGCCCACACAAACATAGTCACTGCACTGCAAGATGGATTCATGTTCTTAGCACAGCACGACACATGCATGGAACTTCTGATGAAACAATGCACCCTGTTTTTTAGTTTGTCGGGTTAAAGACTGTGAAAATTATGAATATGGGAACAAGTCCTTCAGGCATATTCACTGTATTTGTTTACTCTGTCAACTCTATCCATGCAGTTTTGGTGAAAGTTCTGTTGTTAAATTTGCTACCGAAGGGAAGTCTATGAATACTTCAACCCACCAAAATTGGGAGGACTTTCATAGAGAGTGGAGAGAGTGAGCAGCACCAAGTTCTTGGGTGTGCACATCACAGAGGATCTCTCCTGGACGTACAACACCACAGCACTGGCCAAGAAATCACAGCAGCGTCTCTTCTTTCTCCGCAAACTAAGAAGAGCAGGAGCACCAGCCCCCATCATGTACACTTTCTACAGAGGCACCATCGAGAGCATCCTGTCGAGCTGCATCACTGTGTGGTTTGGAGCCTGCAATGCGTCCTGTCATAGGACCCTCCAACGCATAGTGAGAGCTGCAGAGAGGATCATTGGTGTCTCTCTCCCCTCCCTCCAGGACATTTACAGCACCCGTCTCACTAAAAAAGCCCTTTGCATAGCGGCTGATCCCACACACCCAATGCAAAGCTTCTTCAAGCTGCTGCCGTCGGGGAGGAGACTGCGGAGTCTCCAGGCCAGGACCAGCAGGCTGAAGGACAGCTTCATCCATCAGGCTGTCAGGAAGCTTAACTCCCTCCCGATTCTGCCCCCTCTCCCCTCTCTCCTCCACGGTCTCACTGAACTCTGTCACACACACACAAACACACACACTCTCTGACTCACTCACTGGCCTGCACCAGTTACCAGTCACTTTGTGGAGCATTGGACTGCCATTACCTCATAAGACTTTGTTGTTACACTTTCTCTTACCGTACACTACTAAATCTCCATTTGCACTATTTGCCTATTTGCACTACTCTGCCTGGTTTACACTCAATGTCACTTACCCATTATATTGTATATTGTATAGCTTCCTTGTTATATGTAAAATTGTATTTATTTAAATTTTTACTTTTTAATTATTTTACTTGCATTTTTTTTAAATCACTTTTATATTTAAATATATTTAAATGTTCATTTGCTATTTATCTAGGGATTGAAGAGTAACGCAATTTCTATTCTCCGTATGTCCTGTACATGTGGAAGAATCGACAAATAAAGTTGACTTTGACTTTGACTTTGACTTTGATAGACTACAGGTAAAAGTGGATGCAGACTTCTTGCAAGACTTCTTGTTGTTTCGTTCAGTACAGGAGTCTTTGTGGTGGGTCAAAATGTAACTTTATTATTCTGCACTTGTAGTTCTATCAAGTGTGACAAGATACCCAACACCACTGGCTGAAATGTAGCCCCAAACCATGACAGAGCCTCCACCATGCTTGACAGATTTTCATGCCAGTTGTTTTTTCTCTGTTTTCCTTCCTTAAAAATGGCTTCTTGACAGCTTTCCTCCTACTGAGACTATTTCTGATGAGGCTTCAGCTAACAGTAGATCAAGATCTGTATCTCTTAGGTCCTATGTCAGGTCTTGGCTGAATTGGTTTTTAAAGACATGACTTTCAGGTATTATTCATCTGCTGTAGATAGTTCTTTAGGCCACTTCCTTTTTTGTCCTCCACCGCTTTCAACAAATTTTTTACAGACATGCAGCACACCTTGCTGAGATATGCCAAGTTTTCAGATAATAGCGGCTTGGGAATCACGGTGTTGGTGCTAAAATATGTCTATGTCTGTCAATCTATGTTACCTTTGGTATTTTTTATAGAGTCAACTAAAAAATGGGAACGAATTATGTGTTTTTGTGACAGGCTGCTAGTAATTATGTGCCTAAAGATAGGATTCTCTGTCACTCATCACTGGAGTTAGGTGGAGTTTATATGTTGGAATGACTCACAGTCCAGCGTTTAGTAGTTTAAATTAACACAGACCAAAATGTTTTTCGCACCAGGCTGCAAACATGTTTATCCCTACTGTAAGGTTGTGCATTTGATTAAGGGAGCGAATCCAGCCTCAAATGGCCATTCTGTGAACTGCAACTTTTGGCACTCGTGTTTTGGCTTCATTTTTCAGCCTCAGCAGTTGAAGTTTGGCAGTTACATACGCCGACTATTTGTGCCAGTATACCAATTTAAGAGGTGGCATTTGCTCTTAAGATTTCAAACACGCAGGTCAGTTCACATGACTTCAGTGCGCATGTGAACAAATGTTGGGTTAAAAAAAAAAAAGGAGTCACAAACACTTTAGAATAATTTATTAGGATTTTCAAATTGAAACTGTCAGGAAAAAAAACAAAGAAAAAAAAAGAAGAAAAAAAAAGAAAAGCATTGCTGTAAAGCTTGGCGGGGGACAGCCCAAATCTTAAACTTTAACCGAGCTCATGTAGAGCTACAAACTCCATTCAAAGCATTGGCCCTTTTCCTTACAACAGCACAACAAAAGACATCATTAAAATCAATATACAAGGGGAACAAGATCTCAAAACAGAAAAATATAGTTTCTTTTTTTTCTGAAAATAAGTCTTAATGCCGCAGAATTATCCACTTGTCGTCTGCTATTACCAATAATAGTACTATTTTCATTTGTAAGGTAAAAAATAACTTATTGCTTTATTGTAAGTTAAAAAGTTACAGTGTTGGTGTCCAGCAGTAGTTTTTTTTTTTTTTCTTTTATCATGTCCCAGCCCGTCTGACAGAGGAACTACTGGCTGGATCAGGAAGTTTTCTGCTGTGCTGAACATCAAACAGGCTGCAGCAAGAAGGCTGAACAAACAGGCTACTTGTTTTTGCAAAGGTTGAATTTGTTCCAGCTTTTTGACTTTTCCTGCCAGCCAGCGCCGTCTTGTACTGAGGCCCCCGTATCAGAGCCGACTGGGAGCGAGACCCTGTTCCATTTCTGGTTCCCTGCCCAAAACCCTGTCTGTTCACCACCACACTGAGCAGCAACTATATATAAACAGTTATCTGTTGGTTCCAGAGGTGCACAAATTTATTAAAACGAAGTGTGGAATGGGAGAGAGTCAGGGGGGAGAAGAGCAGATGAACCCAAATGGAGCAGGGCAAACGTTCTGTTTTTTTTTTTCAGTACCAAAGGAAAAAAAGGCAATCAAAACGCTCCTTCGCTGACGAAAGTAGTTCCATATTACACCTTGATGTATGCGCACAAACACTCACTCGCACGCACGCACGCACACACGCAGACGCAATCACATGCACCTTCAATAGTGATAAGAGGAAAGAACATGATCGTGATTTTTCTACAACTGCTTCTCTGAGAATGTCCTTCATTTGTTTGTCACGGTGGAGAACACCGCATAAAAGAATTTTCTTAAAAGAATTAAAATAAACAAAAACATTAAGAAGAGAAACGCGCAAAAAAATATATATATAATATTTTCAAAAATCAGGAAGTGAAGTCAAGTCCCGAATCGCCAGAAACCCCTTATTTCTCCTGTTTTAAAGTTGTTAATCATCCAAAGTCCCATCGTGGTTTCATAAACTGTTTTCCACGAAGACGCAAGAGACAAATTCGCTTATTTTTTTCTCTCTCTTTTTTTTTTGAAAGACTTAAATCAAACAAACAAAAATATGACCTGGTAACAAACAAACAAAAATGTGTCAACTGAAAAAAAATATGTCAGACAAGCTCGTGGAAGTTTATTCGCCAACAGCTATCCTGGATAGCGTTGCGCTGAAGTGACGCTAGAGTGGACTGCCCCACAGTGTACACATAATGGCGTATGCATACCCATAAAAGTAGTGAGATGACCGCAGAGAGTAGTAAATGACATCCAGTCAAATTGCTGTTAACCCTTTTCCAAACCAACCAATGACATGCCAGCCGGTTCAGTGACCCCTCCCTCCCACACCCATCCCACACCCACCCTACCTCACCCAATGTCTATTTACAATATTTTACAGGAAGACATAAAAACATTGCTTTAAAACCAATTACAGAATAAAATACCTTACAGATTATTATGTCAATATTAATAACAATATTACAAAGGGTTTTTTTTGTTTGTTTTTAGAGACTACCAAAATATACATTTAACTTTTGTTGTTGTTGGTTGGTTTTTTTTTCCCTCCATGTTTCTGTGAGACTCGAGTTAAAAAAAGGACTGTGTTGGATTTGTTCTTCCTTTGTTAAAAACGGCTTTGAGACCCATCTCATCTCGCACAGCTTTCTTTTTTTTGCCTTCTTTCTGCTTCTGTTAACATCAGCACGACAGCTGGGAAGGATTCACGATGGAAGTGAAGTTTAAAATGACGATAATAAAAACTCAAAATAGTTGTCTGTGTCTTTGTCAACGATGACAAATGTTTCCTCGGAGATTTTTTTTTTTTTTTTTTTTTTTGCAGTTTCTTTTTCTCAGCTTCAAAAGGAAAAAAATGGATAACTGAGGGGGGAGAGGGGGTGGGCTCTAGTTATTAGACTACATGATGAGGACAAAAGAGGAGAAAACAGGGAAGTTATGTTGAAGTGAGATTAGTACAGCAGAAACAAGAGTTCTGGATTTAAAAAGATATTCAGTCGGTGGGCGGAGCCATATGGAGCCAGGAGAGCCCGGTAAAGAGCCGGTGGCCGGCCAATCAGGTTGTGCCATCAGTGGGCAGTCAGCATTGTGATTGGCTCATCAGCAGAGGAGACGCCCTCCCATCCCTCGGTGACCTGAGACTTCTCAGTGGTAGCCATTAGTGAAGGCAGTAGCAATCAGAGGACCCTGAGGACACACACATACACACACATAGAGGCAAAGATGAATACACTTCTAGCAGCTTTGTCAACACACGTGTGCATTCATGCATGCATGTAAGTCTGAGTTGGTGGGTGAGGAAGGGAGCATGTGACCTACCCCTATACCATGGCTGAACCCTGTGCTGGGGGCGGGGCTAGCTGCACTGATGTAGCTGCTGACTCCTGAGTCCTGATTGGCTGCAGCGTACAGGTCAGCCATTGGTCCAGGGCTGCTGGTGCCCAGGAAGCCAGCTGTGCGTGAAGGGGTGGAGCCTGAGAGCCAGGAGAGACAAGTCAGTCTTAAACACTGGAGGGTTTTCTCTCTCACACACACACACACACATAGAAACATGCACATGTCTAAAAATATTCCTTTATTTCTCCAACCAGGCCATCACGCATGCGCTCATTGTGAGTAAGGCGAGCATGCAAATTTGTAAACATGCACACACTCCTGCTGTTCACACTCTTTCGCAGACAAACAGGGACATACCTCTAACTACCGCGGCGGCTGCTGCAGCTGCTGCCATTGGTCCGTATGCAGTCAGGGGAATGGCTGAGGATTACACAACAAACAAAACTGTCACACAACACGTATGTCATGATCTACAGCTCAGTGTGGCTGAACAGAGAGCTGACCCAGAGATCTGACATGTCATTTAAATACCACTGGTGTAAGGTTTAATGATCCAACATCCTATAGCATCTGGCTTGATGCATTAAATAAGATACAAAATGATGGCTAAAATCAAAGAGGATGGCGTTTCCAAGTAAAAATGTAAGTACAGCTCAGAGCCACTAGATGTCAGTGTAAAGGCGCAGCTGCTTGTAGATCGGCTGCATGCACAACACATCCAAAGGCTAAAAGTATTTACCGGCAGAGTTAGGAGCAACCTAAAAGCTTTTAGCCCAATATATCATCATATCTTGTCACCTCTGTCAGAAGTAGTCTTCAAAGAAAAATGGAACTCGTTAGATCGTTTAGTGTACATCCATAAATCGCTCCATCAATTTCCTTAACTGCTTATCCAGTTGAAGGTTGATGGGAGGCTGTAGCCCACCCAAGATGAGTTTAGGCAAGACGCATGGTAGACCCGGGGTAGGTCACTGGTCAGTGGGTTCGAAAAGAGAGACAGACAATCACACACTTTTACATTCACACCTATGGCCAATCACAGATTAACCTAACATGCATGTCTTTGGACTGTGGGAGGAGACAGCATGCAAACTCCGCACAGAATCCAGCCGGCCAGGAGGTCTGAGCCAGAAACCTTCTTACTATAACAGTGCTAACCAATACCTGGGGGTTCATATTTTATGGTGCTTAAGGGAAAAAGACATTTTAAGGCGACCTCCACAGTAGCTTCGCAAAAACAACCGATATGTTCACAGAAACTACTTAAAGTTTGATTCTTGAAAAGTCTTACAAGGTCGTTTGCATTACCTTTGAACCCTATTTCTACCTGCTGCTGGATTGCCTCACGTGTACATAGGCGGACTATTTCTTAAATCAAAAATTAAATCTAAATCTGATTTTAAAAGTAAAAGTAAACAGGTTTGTTTTTTGGGTTATGCTGCTTTTGTTTTTGAAGAAGTATTCCAGTGATTCAGGGTTACTGCATTTAGTAAAGATGGTCTTCGTGGTTTAACTTGGGTTTCTGCTGCTAAAGAGCTTCGGGTTTTCTTTTTAGGTTCTCAGAGGGGTTGCGGCAACACTCACCTGCCAGCTCAGGAGGGTGGGATGATGTCAGGAGGGGGGTCCTCTCTAAATGGAATTCTAGAAACAGAGAAGATCCAGAGAGAGAAAAATGTCTTTGTAAATAGTCGCCATCCACCAGCCATACTACAAAGGCACACACGCACACAGAGACAATGTCAACACAGATGCACGAGCACAGAAAGTAAAAACAAAAGAGAACAAAACAAAAAAAGAAAACCTACTGTAAGGACAGGCAGGAAGGTGGGAGCAAAGGAAAAGGAGGGGCGATACGGCCAATTGAATGGGGCTTACATAAGCAGATCAAATAAACAAAGAAGAATATAAGAGGAAGAAGGTCTAATATCACAAATGAAAGGCAAAAAACATCAGTAACTAACATTCGAAACAGAAGACAGTGTTTCAGAAAGTGCAGAGGGTTTAAGTTACAGACAAGAGCACTTTAAAATCACACTTGCTGCAGCTGAAATGAAGGCGGCATGACACGCGAATCTGAGCGCGCACATGAAACCTCTAGCCACGTGGCCGTTGCTGTTCATACATGTTTCGCCTCGCACTGTTAAAAACTGTCAGCATGCCGCAGCCTGTAGCCTTTAGCCTTTACTCTGTCCCTGTCTGCAGGCCTAAAGAGAGTCAGTGAGCTGTGTGGCTTATGCAGACGTACCTGGGAACTGGTAGGTGTATCCGGGCGCGATACCAGAGTAACTGCGGCTGGTGTAGGTAGCAGTCTGAAAACCCGGGTAGCCTGTTGGAGAGAGAAAGAGAGAGAGGATTAATTGACTGTATAAAGGAGCATGATGGCGAACTCAGAAAATGAGTTTTAGGGGAGGCTGCTTGGTGTGTGAGCAGAAATCACGATGAGTACACACAGGCAGATCTAGCCATCTGATCTATCCAGGTTTATTTTTGGAACCACCTCAAGAGTGCAGTCATACATTCACCTGCTGCAGTGGCAGTTAGCTAAGCGATCTCCTATAAGCTAATTTCCTCTGCTCTTGTACAACAGAGTGCAGCTACGAAGGAGTTACAGTAAAGATGGCTATTATTAACTACTGAGTGATTTAAGGTCATTTATTTGATTTTGCTTTCCCTCATCCGGGGTTCATTTTAATCAACCTCGGAATATTTCGAAATTTAAGGCGAAGCTCCGGACACTTGGTGATCCAGGCATACACATTAGCTTAACGTCTGCGGGAAATGGGGTCATTAGAGATGAATTACACATGAGCCAGACCTAGTAGTATGAGTCACTGACATTTACAGGCCCTTACTGAGATTATGTATTACGATCTGAAATTTGCCAGTAGAGGGCATCAAACAACCACAAACTACAGCTGATGTAGCTCTCGGTTTTGATTTCTCAATGAGGATCTCTTCATACTGTATTTTTACTCCAGCGTGTGGAGCCCTTCAGTCCGTGACCTCTAAACATTCGATACATCACAGAGAATAACGTCATTGAAAGCAGGCGTTTAGCTTACGTAGCCTAAATATTTCTGAACGGAGGGTGCACCTATATGACATTTCTTAATTTTTAAAGCAGCTCCTTCAGTGTGAATGAGGAAACCTAAGAAATGCGTTCAAATTGCTGAGCTATTCCCAGCTAAATTAATGCACAGAAGACATTTTCAAGGCACTACTGAAATTTGAGTCAATATTGTGATTTGGTTCCTTTTCTGTTATTTCTGATCAGCAACACATACAGAAATATGTCTCGTTTCGGTGTTTTTCCACATTCTAGATGTCTGAGTTTATTCTACTGTTACTTTTTTTGAGTATTTTTAGAATAAGTACAATCTAAAACTAAGCTACACACACATACTTGCATAATCTGTTATTTCTGTCTTCGTAAAGAAAAATGGTGTCAGTCAGTGCTAGCACTTGATTAACAGTGATTTTTTCAGATACTGCATTTGCTGTTTGTTTAATACTTTACCTAACATGCCAATGCCCAGCATAAAAGCGTCCATCCCGTAGGGCATCACCCTGGAACGGCCTCTGGCTGAGCCTGTCGGCGTCATCACCTCCTTGGGCTGGGCTTTCTTGCACTCCACCTGAAGCAAAGAAAACAGGGAGTTAGTAAAAAAAAAACTACTGAAATAAAGACACTCAACAGTTACGCCACATGATTCGGTCTGGCAGTTGGGACACTGGGAACAAATCCCTACACCACCGAGTAAACCACGCTCTAAATATTTTTTACAGCTCACGTCCGTACCATTTTGTTGTTGATCTCATGGAAGTGGATCTCACACACTTTCTCAACCACATCTTCATTCTCAAAGGTAACAAAACCAAAACCTGGAAAAGAGCGAGAGAAAAAAACTCTTAAAGAAACCCTTGTAACATTTGAGCAACATTTGAAAGCATGTTGAATTTTCCACCTTTACACGGGCTCTGGATATGAGTGGTTATAATGAGATGGAAGAACGAGCACAGTTATCAGAAAACATGTGATCACTTTAATGTCTCCCTTTTGTAACGTGCAACCCAAAGAGCTGAGGCCAACCTCACAGGTCTTGCTTGTCAATTAAGGTGTTAGCATCATGGAGGAGAGGGGGGATAGGGCGTGGCTAACTCCACCCTGCTCCTTTCTTTCTCCCCCCTTCCCCACTTGTCTTAACTTAGATCCTGACTTTGTATAAACAGAAGTAGGCGAGAGCGAGGAAAGACAACGTTAAGAAAAATTTGTTTGTTTGAATTTTTTTTTAGCTAGATCACCAGAGCTAATGACTCCATCGTGGTCCCACTTAAGCGTATCAACATAATGCGGGCGGGTGCACATTTGAGTATAACTCTGGGTACGCACCTCTATGTCTGTTGGTTGTTTTGTCAAACATGAGCATGGCATCATCGACCTGTGAGAACAAAGCACAGAATAGATGAGCTCGGACATCTTAACACGCGCGCGCGCGTGCACATCATTACACAGCATGGGGTGCCATTGTCCCTCTTTAGCATCGGAGTAAGAGGAGAAAACAGATGGAGAGGGTGGAGGGCAGAGACTTGGGCGGGGTGACAGGTGACAAAGGAGAGAAGAAAAAAAGAATGGAAGGGTGAGAGGGGAAGAGAGCGACGGGGAAAACAGGGGGAAAGAGGGCGCCGTGTAAAAAAAATAAAATGAAATGCAATATATCAGCGGTAAAAAAGAGGCGCTGAATGTTTCCCATTCTTCGCTCTGCCTCCGTCCTTCACCCAAGTTCTTACAAACTCTGTCCCGCTCTCGCCCTTCTTTTGCTTTCGTTTGTTCACCCTCGCTGTCTTTCTTTCCCTCTCTGCAAAGTTTACCATTCCCATGGAGACCATGCAAAGAATTTCAATTAGAAGAATTCACCCCCCCCCCCCCCCCCCCCCCCCCCCCCCCCCCCCCCCACAAGCACATACACCCACTCCAGCTCATTTCAATGGCTGGAGAGAAAAGAAGAAGGGCTGATAAATAATGCTGTGATGAATAACAGCAATAAGAAGATTGAAAAAAGTTAAAAGTCTTGATGGCAGGTAGGAAGCCTGCCAGTGAGCATTCTGGATTATAGAGTAGAGAACGAAGTGAGCTGAGGTTTTTGTCAACACGCTCTCCTTTTATTCTACTTCTCCCTCCACTTTCCTTTTTGCACTCACTCCACTGCCCTATTCATATTCCACCTCCTCCCCCCCTTTTTTTTTTATCCCATTCCCTCCCTCCCTGCTTCGTCCTTCACTGGCAGGAAAGTTAGCAGCTTCTGACGGCATAAGGAGACACACGGAGAAGCCAAGGCCTGGGATCAAGGTGGAAGTAAAAACTTTCACATTTTCAGTCTTTAGCAGCAAAACAACAGAGACACATGAGCGTGACTGCATGGACAGCTTCAACATTATATCATGATTATTTCAAGAAAACAACAATATATTTAAAAAGAAGACTGAACGTCGTATCGACGCTCGCAGCTTGCAGGCGGCAGCATTTGTAAGTGTAAGTAAATGAAGAGCATTTACCAACCTTCTTTTCCAATGAGCTGCTGTCACTGATGATACACTTCCTAATTACAAGTGTGAATCTATTGAAACAAGGTGCCAGCAGCAGCTGCAGGAGCGTTACAGTGCAATGGTAGTGAGTGACACAGCAGTATATACAGTGACACAGCAGAAATTCAAACGTGAGCACAAAACTAGCCCAGGTTGTGCTTTCCCTGGGACATTTAAGTAAAACTATAAAATAACTGCGTCGTGCTTTAGTTTAACAGTAACTACAGTAACTTAACCTTGCAACTTGTCAGCAGCCTGCACAGTATTGTCACACAATAAAGATGAAAGTGTTTTCTACCTTTTGTTTCTCAGGGTCGAGCTTTCTAATCAGCTGCTTAAAGCCCTGCTCTAACACCGTGTAACCACATCAGTAATTTCCATCCGCCGTTCGCTCTTCCTGTCATATGGAGAGTGCTCTAGCATGCTCGGTTGAGTCATTTGTTTACTGTTGGGTCCCACATCACGGGCTGCTAGTATCTCCTGCTTCATAGCCTGCTTTGTACTCAAGGGTGTGTTTTTGCCATGTTTGTTATTTCCACCTTTAGTGGGTCAAATTTTCTCACATTTTTTCAAAGTACCGTGCTTTGCTTGGAGGGTGCTGCAGCAGCTGCTTTTCTAGCTACCGCTCTTGCTGTCAGACATGCCTGGGCCTGTCTCCTTGCTGCTTGCACTGGGGACAATATGGCGTTGCTGTAGCATGTATGATATCGCGATATGATGTTTTTATATCAGTAAAAATAACCATATTATCGGGACGATGATATAATATGCCAAAGCCCTACCACATGGCTATTTTCATTAGGCAGCGCGTGCTGAAACCCAAACCAGTGTAACCTGAGTGCCTGAGGCCTCTGGGTAGGCAGGTCATTTGATTTCTAAAACGTATCTCAGATGAAAAACACACATGCACGCCTTCTCGTCTGATTGAGATCAAGCCTGTGCAAGTGTTTGCACCAACGAAAGTGAAAAATGATATATGCAAAGAGGATCAAGGTTGCGTCTACAGCCCTCCTCACTCTCATCCTTGTTAACATATAGCATGGGACACACACACGCAAACACACACAGAGCTCCCCCCTGTGCTCGTCTTGCTGTCCTTCATTCAGTTTTTATCCTGCAACCCCCTCCTCCTCCTCCCTTCCCCTCTCCTTTCCTCTCCCCCTCATGTCTTCCAGCCTTCCGGTCATCCAGACTCAATGACACAGCAGAGAGCCAGGGAAGAGGACAGCAAGTAGACAGCTGCAGGCCAACATGTTATCATAAGAGTAGAGTTACACTCACAGCTAGTCCTCCTGTTAGCATTAGCGACATCTATTCTGGAAGAGATTAGCAAACCCTGCCAGCCAGAGGAGATTTTAAGTATTGGAAACAGAAAAAAAATGACAGATAATAAGCAGTATAGTAGTGCAAACATGGTTCTGCTAATTGTCCTCCATGAGAACAGAAAGATCTGCAGACTGTGGCCACACACCAGCCCCCCTCGCCTTTGCCAAAACCAATAAGGAGAAGATCTCACGATGTCCACTGCCCAGGGTGCTGTAAGACAATCTGATTGGATAGCTGTGAGTTCTGAGATTGACTTAGCAGCAGCTCTATCGCTAACTACTCAGCATGCATGCAGAGCCGAAGTAAACTTAAGGTCATATTCTCATAGTTCTGACATTCTCAGATGTACAGAGAACGAGGGTCAGCCGAGATCTCGAGCTGCTTCCCGAGAGCGGCATTAAAAATAACCGCTTTTTAGTGAAGCGTACCGCTATTGTACTGAAGAACAAGTGTTTGCTGACAAGTCCATTACACTTTTCTGCCAGATTATGAAAGGTGGCATTCACATTTTTTTCCCCGCCGTCTCCTCACATCTCCCTCCCTCGTTTCATTCTCGCTCGCTCTCTCCGGCCATCTCTCTCTAAACAGGCCAGCAGACAAAGTGTTCAGTCAAGCCTTCTAATCGCCAGCTCACATGGGTGAGTGGAGTCCCAACTTTTCCCGTCTGCCCTGTCCATGCTGCTTTTTTCATCCTATCCGCTCCTTCGTTTGCTTGCTAACCTACTCTCTGGGTTTACTTAAAAATGAAGATTTGAAATCATCGGGCTTTTCGTGTAGGATACAGAGAGGCAGGGTAAACAGGCATGAAAACAGAGATTTCCTTTGGATTAAACCTAATTGATTGTACGCCCAAAATGCCTGAAATGCTAATGCCTGAAATGTTAAACACACTTCTGTGTGTGGACAGATCTTATATTCAGCTTTGGCCAAAAAAAAAAAAAAAAAAAAGAGCCACATGAGCTTGAGGGAAATTACAAGACCCTCATTTCAGACTTCTAATCGAAACATGGCTGCTGCAGTCTCATTGGCCTGGGAACATTTAGCAAGAGGCCCTCAGATTTTTTCAACTAGGAAATCACATGTAAACAAAAGCCTCTGACTCCTCAGGTTGGCCCAGAACACCTGACGCGTCAACAACCGAGCAGCCACCCTAGTCCAAGTAGTGAAGTTTATCTAGGTGTTCTTAGAGGCTTGCTAAAAAACAACAACTTCGGCACATATCAAAGACTTGCATAAGATGCAGAGTGCATTCTGTGTTTTCCTTGCAAGGCGGTACCACAGTATGAAAATAAACAGGACACTGAGTCCTGCTCCAACCAAACCTGCACCTTGTAACCAGGCTCAGATAATAAACAAGAAATACCTCCCGCTCAGCAGGAATGCACTGTGGGATCGCCGCTATCCACGATACAGCTTTGGTCTCACGTGTCCAAACAGTCCAAATATTCCCTCATCCTGCGGAGGGAGTGTTGTCTTAGATATGAGTGTCTGTAATCACCGGGGAGAAATGATTCGGCACACAGACTGCAAACAGCCATTTTAAGCGAGTGCACCGAGGAGAAACGTGTCACATGTCACAACAGCCACCTGAATCTGTGCCACGGGTCACACGCTCGCAAATCCAGGTCTTCCGTGAGCACGCGGGCCGGAATTAAACGGCGTTCTTTAAATTTGAACCAGTACCTGAAATACAGTAATACCTCAAGCATGAGTCAGAGGCCAACTGAGAGAAAACACAGGCAGACACGAGGCAGAAGGAGCTTCGTGCTGTTAATTTCTTCCAACCCATTAGGCCCACATCCTGAAGCAATGCTCATTTTCAGACTGTCCTGCTCACCAACGGCGGCAGAGGCGCACACTTAATGTTTGTGACGACTGGATCGCCGGCTGTGAGCCTCGCTCTCCGTCTGCATGGGCACAAATGCATGCAAGCTCGCATCCACGACGATGCCACTGTCACACTTTCACGAGCACGCCCGTCTTTCCATTCATGCAAATACACACTTCTCGCACATTTTTTTTAAAGGAAACGCACAAAAAAAGCACTGGATTATAGCGGGACAATGGGCGAAGGCAGGTCACCACGGCAACAAGCTGAGAGCGACTAGAGCAGGGTGTGTGTTTGTGTGTGTGAGATGGGAGGGTGTCTGAAGTACTGATTTTGGGTAAGGTGGGGGGGCTGTTACAGGAGCAGCTGTTGCATTTGATTAGTTAATACTGAAAAGGCTGATCTCCATTCGCGCACACAGTAGTTTGCTAAAAACTAACCCAACATGCCACGCTTTATGGATAATTTAACACACTTATTTCTCATCAGATTGGTCCTTTTTTCCCCCCTTTAATAATCACTTTTGCCCCTCACTACTATCTCAGCATTCCTCCTTCCCTCTGCCCTTCAACCTTTTTCTGAGTTCCCCTCCCACTCTCTCTCCACGGGGGGTTTCTTCTTCCCTTTCAGTCCCCTGCCATCTCCCTCTCCCTCTTCCCCTCCTGCTTTTTTTTTTTTAACCTCCCTCTACCCCCAGCCACTCATCTGTCTCCACAGCATGTGTTTGCCTTTCACCAAATTTCTTTCAAAAGAGCTAAGCAGGCCAAATGCAGAAGCCAGAAATGCTAATATGTGATCAGAAAAGAGCAAAAACAGCCAACAACAGAGATAAACTAACAAACTAAGTCATGCTAAAGCTGACGGAGCAGAACCACCGATGACCACACAGCATTTTCTTTGTTTCCCCTCTTTGATATTTGCACTCTTTAGAGAAACCCACTCTGAGGACTTCTGAAGAAGCTAGCTAAGGTTAAAAGGATGTATAACAGCGCAGCATTTGTTTCTTTCACTTTCACTGCGTGCCTTCGTTTCACTTTTTCTCCTAAAATAGGTCTGCTTTCTCTTTTTAAGGTGTCTCGACTTGAACCGAAAAACGGACATGCTTAAAACAAAAGCCATAAAAGTTTTTTTTTTCTCTGTGGAAAAAAAACGTTTAAAAGGAAAGTTAAAAAAAACTTTTAGCTGGACAGAGTCAGTAGATGAATATAATCTATCAAAGGCATGCAGTCCATTAGAGCAGCCAAGCCCAACCAGAGGTACCCCAGGGTGTGCTTATGCAGCTACCAGAAGGTACACGGACAGATTGCGGGCAAGCTGAAGTAATTTGATACAATTTTTATCACGTAATTTGATCAAAGTACTGTAACACCTGAACACAACAATTCCCCACTTATAGTGTGAAAACTTGTTAGAAGCTAACAGTAAGCTTGAAAACCACTGAAAAATGATTCACTTCAAAAATAACTGATTGAAATGTTTCTGTACTTTATTAAATTGTGAACTAAAAGTAGATGAAACACCTTAACGCTCATAAATTGTAAAAAGTTTAAAGTGTTGGCTAATGGAATGGAATTGTTAGGCTAATCGAAAAGCTAATTCTTCCTTAAAACTAAGAGAGGAGCTGCAAGCAGCCAAATGCTGACAAAATATTAGCATCCACCTTAAGAAATCTGGGTTAAAAGTAGAGGATGTAAACACCACACACCCACACGATACAATACTATCACAATATCTCACTCATGATAAGATATTAAGCTTTTGTAGTAACATATATTGTGATTTATCACCCTTTTTTCAACTACAAATTATGTCCTCAAGACAGCCAATATCTGTTTTATCCAATAAGATAAAGTTATCTCACTTCAGTTATTAATGTCAAGCACACCAACACCGTCACTTAAACCTGCCACAAATGTTGCCATAAGTCATAATGTTGCAGTTATATACAATCTGTTTCTGATAAAACAGCAATAAACTGTGATAAATTTAAAAAAAAATCACATATCGTCTGCTGCCTGCACACACTTAACCATTACATTTGTGCTCAGCAGCCATCCTGTTCTGCAGAATACAAACAGCTGGCAGCCAGTTGAGTCGACGCAATCTGTCTGTATTTATAAATTAAATAGCAATTATCTGCAAATGTCTAAAAACCTCTCTGAGAGTGATTCCAGTCAGTCCCAGTCAGAGTGCAACTGCTTGCAAAAAGGTCGCCCCCTATTATCAGGTGAGATGATAATGATTTATTAAAAAATTGATATTTGTTGTCCCTTTATTGATACAATATAGCTTTGCAACATATCTATCTATCAACTGCCACTTAAAAACCACTAAAATGCTCATATATCTAATATGATGGGTATTATCTGTGAAGGGTAAGTCAAGGTCAGACCAAGGTTGAGCAGCAGCAGTCCAGCTGAAAGACAGCTTTTCAGAGTGAAGGCTTAAGCATGATGGTTGCAAGTATTTAGTAGGTTTGTGCATTTTTTTTACCTTTCCAAACTGGTCAAAATATTGCTTCACATCTTCGATGGTGGTATTGACTGACAGTCCTCCGACAAAGATCTTCTTTGTCCTGGTCACCAGCTAACAGCGCAGAAGGAAAAGAAGAAGAAGGTATCTTTTATCACTAATAACATTAGGTCTGTGCTAGCTGCCTGCGATAAAGACACTTTGTGTTGGTTGCCGTTTGTCTAATCTCAAAGGTTGCTTAAAGCTCTTCTTGGAATTCAGACTAATTGATGTCAATTTAAGGCCTCTGAGGCGTGTGCATGCGAGCAGCATGTGTGCAGGTGAATAATCGGCGCAAGCATCCATTTAGGTGTGAGCCAGAAAATGCATGTGTGTGCGTGTGTGCACGTATACAGGCGGCAGTGCAGGAGCCTGTGTACACAGGGTCATGGTGTCAGGCTGGACAAGTGGATTGTAGCTCCAATTAGATCATGTGCCTGAGTCTAATCCCAGCCAACCAGGGCTCCCTTATTAGGGGTGACACATGACATCATCTCCACTCCTCCTTGCTGTTAACTCCTTCAGGGTGCACTCACCTTGGGCTGAGCCCGGCGGGGAAACGCCACCTTTGGGTCGATCTGTAGGGAAAAGATGAGTCATGATGAGTTTTTGTTGTCGTTTTTTAAGTGATAAATCAATACATTTGATTTGTTTATAAAAAATATATATATAGATATCAATGCTGTACTCTTTCTGTTGTAACAGAAACAGGCAGCAAATGCATAAATAATCTACGACTGGTCATCAGGAAACATATAATCAACTACATTTGCCAAAAAGACATTTACAAGCTGCACACCTTCTACACGTTACTACATGTTCTGCTCCGTACTATTATGTTTGGGGTCAATTAGACCACAGAGATGTCTAATTCACACTCTGTTCCAATAACAGACTTATTAAGGATTTGGGAGCAGTAAGGCTACAAAGGAAGTACCATCATACTAATAACAGACACGGCATAAGCAAGTTTGGATCGCTGGCAACCATAAACACAAGTTATCCAGCCTCAAACGTGTCATTGAATGGTTGGGGGACTGGAAATGCACATAATATATATATAGGAAAGCGATATTAAAATATATCTGACATTTGATTTTTTTTTTTCCCAGCAATGATACCGAATCTCTACCTGCTCTGGTTTTGTTGCTCAAAAGTTCCTGTTCAAAAAACCGCTGCGCACGTCAATGAATTATCACCCTGTTAACTAACTAGAATTTGTTACAACACAGAGCCTCTAAGTCTGGACTACAGGTCCAGAAATAGATCGTATGCTAATCCGCGAATATGTATAGTAGACCCTTGTTTATGCAAGCCCCCGAAAATCCAAACACGGCAGCTAAACAAACACGCATAGGGAACAAAATACACAGTGAGACAAGAATATGTACTTTCTCTGAATTGTGTGTTGAGACACGACTAAATGCATCTTCGCCACAAACTACACAGAGCGGGGCAGTCTTGAATCCAAAATGAGCATCTAAGATTCTGAATATATCACACATAGATTTTTTTTTTTCTAAATCTCACAAATCCTGACAAGCTCCATTTTGGATTAGCTCGATTTGACTGTATCCATATTCCTCCCCACTGGAATGTCTCAGCATTGGTCAAGGTTACAGATAAAATTAGAAGTAAATGAGCTTTGAATGAGCTGGCCTTTAATAATGCTAAATATGCAAAGCTCGGCCTGGCATTTTAAATTTGTGCGGAATCTCGTGTTATTCTCACTCAAACCGACGAGTGAGATGATTTTTAGGTCACAGGACCTTGTAGTGTATTATGGTCTTAGAGTTTCATCTTTGTTCTAATAATTGGATGTGTGAAGCGAAACCCCTCATGTCTCCCACAGCCGCTATCAGAGGTATTGAATTGATATTGGCAGTAAAAAGTGCCCTGTGAAATAGCTTAAAATAATTAGTTCTAATGTGAACAATACGCACGACACAAAGGAGGGTGTTCGTTCAATATTCAAACAATCCTTTCATCTCGCCCCTGTGATAATTCCCTGCTTCTGATGACAAATCTACTGACACATATATCCTTCGAGGACCTTTAAGTGCTTCACATTTGCCGCCGCTTCGAGAGCACAGCGCTGTGTAACTAAGATGCAGCTGCAGCGTCCTTGGAAGGGATTGCAGAGGGACTTTACACCTTAAAGTGGGACACAAAGATGAGAAGAGCCATGTCACCTCCAGCTGGTCAGCGCACAAAGACTAAGGTGACAAGGACGCACGAAGCCACCAGCGACTATCCGCTACAACCGAGCGCGCTCACAAACAATGACAACACAGCATTTCTGTGTCAGTGTGGACCAAATGTGACATTACAGTGTTACAGATGTGTGCGTTTGCCCGCTACATGATTCAGCTTTTTTAGCCATTTTTATTTAAATGTGTCACAAATAATACTGACTTATAAACTGAACATCGGGTCACTGCCGTGATCAAGCACGATGAACATGAGTAAGAGAATTCATTTTACTCACACCGCGCATTCACACCCAGCATGGCAGCATTTGACCTTGTTCAATAAAAATGTTTTTAAAATAATTAAACATCTTTTTTGTGGAGTCTATGTTTGAAATGTATTTAATGAGAGAAGATATGTATAAACTTAGAGTTAATATCAAAGCTTTTCTTCACATCATTCCAGCCCAAATACTGCAAACTCAGATGCATCAATTTCTACACACTAGTTTCACTGTTTACTAAAAACAATAGAGTTATAGTACAACTGTACTACTGGAAAGAAACTCATTTATATTACAGCGCAATATAATTATCACAATTAAACAACTCCAAGCGTCTGTAACATCCTAATGACATCACCGGTTGGCGTACGTGGGCAAAATGTCCGTTGTTCCTCTTGGCACTGAAGTGCTGAGAGGTCACTGCCTTGTTCAGCCCACCTGCCTTGTACTGTTTTAACACGACAAGAGGGCAGGAGCTGCCTTGAGGCGATCATGTGGCAGAGCATGAGCTGAGAATGACAGCGGTCAGACATCTAACACGAGCCACATTGTCCATTGTTATCACCATTGTAAACACACGAAGAAAAAAAACATCAGTTTCTATAAGCTAGTTGTAAACAAGCACTAATGTCCAAGTCTTTTTTTTAATTCATCCAGCAGCATGTTGATTAGTTAAGTTTTCTCGGAAACCGCCTTTCTTTTAAGAAGTGTGAAATCAGTATGTTTGCATGACTCAATTCAATTCAACTGTATTTACATAGCACCAAATCACCATTACAGTCATCTCAAATTACTTTATGATGTAAAATAATAGAGAGAAATCGCCAAGAGGACCCTCGCACCTATGAGCAAGCACTTGTTGACAGTGGGAAGGAAAAACTCCCCTTTAACAGGAAGAAGCCTCCAGCAGAACCAGGCTCTAGAAGGGGCAATTATCTGACGCGACCAATTGGGGGTGAGGGGTTGAAGACGGGACACAAATTATGATTTTTTATGGGCTAATTAAATACCTAAGAAATCAAGATATGTGATCACGCTGATGTAGCAGTCTTGCTAATAAATTTTAGGATCAGATTACCCATCATACTTCACATTTTTACAAATTAACAATATTGTTACAGCTAGTAAATTATCAGAAGCTCTTCAAAATACTGAAGGTTACCAGCTAGGCTACGTTAGGCCTAATGTAATATCTGTAGCAGTGCTACTACAGCTACTGTCATGCCATGCTGTTAAAAAAAATCGTTCCACTTCAGTGAAGTAACAGAATATATCTAACATGTAATTTCTACATCTGGCAGTACTCAGAGGGAGGCAATAATAAAAATGAAAACTAAAGCATCTATCAGAGTGGCGGATTAGCCTCAAGGAAGACAGATAGGCCACAAAGCAAAAAGTGAAATGACTTAGCCAGGTCACTGTTTGCAACACTCAGAAATAGCTCTTCGGTGGCTTGACATTTGAAAAGAAGCTCGGCCACGTAGCGTTCCCAATCATACTGGTGAAAGCGTAACTACTCAAGAAAAATGTGAAAACCTTTCTAGAAAGAAAAAAAAAGGTGCTTTTCCCAGACTTGACAGACAAGAGTTATAACTGAGTGTTCATGAACTGGTCTAACATCCTGCTTCATGACATCCAACCTCCGCTCATTCTAAGCAGCATAGTGACAGCAGAGCCTGCAGTATGATTTTAGTGGTTTTAGCTTTTAAGACTACTCTAATCTACGACCAATAGTCACCTCGCAGGGCGCGGCGTGTCCACCAGTGTTACAAACTGGAAAACAAAAATCAAAGCATAAATAAATTTTGAAAAAAAATTTAAAAAATGCCAAACCAGTAGATGCGTACGTGTAAAGGTGAGAGAGCACAGAGAGAAAGAGAAGGCATTCATTTGGAAAACAGAGTCAGCCCATGAGAAAGCGGGCCTGTCCAGTGTGGTGGTGCAGTGGGGCAGTCCCAGCAGGCAGCCCCTCTGATTTCATTAATTAACAGGACAAAGAGTACAAAACAGATGGGCCCGTAGAGGAACTGGGGCTCCCGTGCTACCCCCACAGGCACACATACATATACACTTACACACACACATTCACAAGCACCCAAACAATGCAGCGAGAGTGGAAACGCTAACACAAGGATACAAAGTGACATACGTGCAAAGTTCATAGGTGAAAACACAAGCATATACACACAGACATTCAAGCTCTGATACACTGGCCGAGTTTCCAAGACATTCTCGCAAGAAAAGGGCAACCACGTTGATAAAAAGACACCACGGGCTACCGTCATTATGACAAAATAATCAATATGAGCTTAACAAAAGCTATAAACACCCAAGGACAGGAAAGGGGCTGACATGTCAATACATGCACACAGTGTAAGAGGGAGACTTGGTTTGGGCTCAGGCCAGCCGGGTCAATCTGCACAGCTGAAGAATGGCACAGTAATTAGTTAACGAAGCTCACTAATGAGGTCCTCCAACCTAACCCCGTCCCTACCGCTTGTAACCCTCTATGTGAGCGCCTAACCCGTGTGGCTGCTGTGCTCGGTTGTGTTTACTGTTGGGGTGGGGTGGGGGGTGGGGGTTTGTGTACATTTAACATGACAAGAGAGCTGTCTCGCTCCACCTTCAGAGCTGCTCCAAGCTTTATCCCGGATCTGATGTCGTGCACGGACCTCAGGAGCCCAATCCAGTTTGTTTCATTCAATCCGATTAGTTGCTTTACAGATCCATACTAATTACAGCACAGTGCCTTCCCTTCTCTCCTATTCTTCACCTTCTCCATCCCCCTTCTCCTTGTTTCGTGCACGTCAGCATTAACAGCTAATCTTCCAATCAGGAGCGAGCAGCCCATCCTGGCATTTAAACTCTCCACTAACCAGGTGTTAGACCACTAGCAACTGCAGACTATGGGGCCTGTGGCCCACAGTGGCTGCTGCTAACATATGTCATGGGCTACAGATGAAAGCGGCTATATTAGCACAATGCTGACGACTTCTTTAGCCTCGCAGACAAGTCGCGCTAAAAGCAGCAATTTCCACCTACTATATAAAACACCTTGAAAAGGACATTCCAGCTTACTTGCGCTAAAAACAAATCACATAAAATAAAAATAATCAGTGTGTTTCTTATCTGTCTGTGCCTTCTATTAAAAATGTTTTCAGTAACCTGTATTCAGCACTACACTGGGCTTTTTAGGGGGTCGTTTTGAGAGACAGAGTTCCCTGTGAAGAAATAGCAAATGCCAAATAATCACACTAATCACCAAAAACCATAATTCACCACAATTTTTTAAAAATCTGAAATCACCGCACAGAGGGAGCGAGAAGTGGTCTCTTTTCAGAGAATATCTGGCCTCGTCTTTTACTTCTTCCCGTAACCGGTTCCAGTGAAGCATTTTCTCCAAGAGAACAAATACCAGTTGTGCCCTTCTTCTCCGGCCAGGGAAATACAGCAGCACACCAATGCCCCGAGGCCACACTCTGCCCCCGACAGGAAATCTAACCTCGAACCAAAACAACAACCTCGACAGACCCTCTCACTGAACACAACAGACAGCCTTATTGCATTATAACTGAACAATTACAACAGTTCACTTCATATTTTAACCTGTGACTTTCATTTTCCGAGGGCAGCTAGCACGATGTAACAGGACTGTAAATGTTTAATACCGCTTCTAACCAAGCAGCGTGGACCTTGCACCGGTTAGTTTGCACCTGACTTCTCACCCTGTGCATTTTCTCCTTTTCACATCGCCCGTCCCCGCTTCATGCCTTTCACATATTTTCTCGCAAACCAAAGCTCAGCATAACAAGGCATACACATCACAGCATCAAATATTCTTCCTCGTGCCTGTGAGGAATGCCTCTTTCACGTCTCAGGCTGATCAAACAATACTGTGGAGAGGGAGACTCCAGGTGTGATGCAAAAACGTTCTCTCAAATATGTTTTGTGTAGCGTTTCGAGAATTAAGCTACAAGCAAGGCAAGAAAAAAGAAAATATGAGATTTGCAACAAATAAATTCTGGGCTCAAATTTCCAAAAATGGAACAACAAAATGGCAACCATACCCCCCATTTAAAACGCCTTGTTGGATAAATGGTACCATGGCACGCTTCCCCCCGCAGACTGCTGCCACAACAACCTGAGCAACCCAGCCTTGCATTTGAGTCATTAACATTATTATTGTTTAGCCTTATGCCGTATTTTGGTTTATAATAGGGCAACGCCTAACCCCACCAGTGGCCTGCCAAGCTGAGCTACCAGAGGCGTCCAAAACCAGCGTTCACATCCCACACACACACAAATACAGAGGGTCTGGCTCTCAAAGGCTCTGGCAGCACCTAGTTTTAAGAGGTAACATGACTCACTGAGTAATATTTTGCAGCTTCTTAGAACCTACTTCCAAGCAAGGTGAAAAAGGAATAATAAAAAAATATATATGGAGAGATTACCAGCAGCAGCGCTCATTTTGTAATAAATATCAGGACCTCCAGCGGTGGTGCTTGAAGGTCTGATTATTTCACGAAACTGCATCTTTAAACTTTCTAAATTATGAAGAGTCTCACTTAAAAAAACAAACATGATATCATAATCTTGCGTACTTATAAATGCCCGACAAAACTTGACACCATCTTTGTGCCACCCAATCAACCAAACCTTAAGTCAATGCAAAATAGCTGAGAAGTTGTTATGGAGACATAAATCCCACTGGGCTGTGCAGTTACAGCACCGTCTCCTGAGGCTGGCGTCACCCCCAGCAACAGGCCTGCTCCAACAAACTAACCAACTCTACCTTTCCTCTGCCCCTGGGCCCTGCTGACTTTCTGTGCCACCGATTTTCACTCTCAAATGATCCTATTGTGTGTGTGGTTAGGAAAGACAACAAGCTGACAAAGACACACCCAGTCCCCAATCCTACAACCAATCTGCATTACCCAGACAGAGGCATTCACACTTTAATAGATATTCAAATGTGGGCCTCGGATTCTCACCAAAACAAACCAAAGAGATTCGCACTCGTGTCTCTCGCAAAAATATGGATTACCTGAACACAAGGGTGCTGCCTGTCCACTGGTTTGGTGAGTGGTTTGTGAAATTTGCCCACATTTGTTTTTTCATGTTTAAGCAGTGTAGGAGGGGGAAATCACAGAGACACACACTCACAAATCTCGGAGTTACATCACTATTTAAATTCAGCTGCTCTGACCCCACAGTCTTCCTTCTCCCTGCCATCAGTTTTGGAATCCACTCCCACAATTCTTGCCACCCCCCAAAAACTCTGAGAGCTGCCACTAAAAAAAACTTATCACTTGCTATTTCCTATGAAAAAAAGAAGAAGGGGAAAAACTTGTGAACTCTCTACTGTGCATAAAAACCTGTGAGGGTTTTTGCAAAGGGGCTCCCACCCCATTCAGGTCCCCAGGTAACCATGGCAATGAAGACCAAGAAAGAACGCTTTCATGTTGGCGCCCTGAACCAGGATTTGGAGGGGGAAATGAGCAAAAGAGGAGAGGAGGAGGAGGGGTGTGGGCTCCAAAATGCACTCCTCAACTTTACAAGCCATAGGGTTGGAGGTAAAATGCACCGAGAGAGAGAGAAGGGGTGGGGGGGAAGAAACAGGCTACACACTCCCAGAGTAAGAAAAGTTGCCCAAGTTGTACCATCCACTTCAAAAGTTTAAGAACTCACCGTTTTAGAATCCAGCTCGTGTCTGTTTTGTGCCAAAACCTTTTCCACACCGGCTTGTTCTGTGTATGTTACAAAGCCGAACCCTCTGTAAAACGCGGGGGGGAGAAAGCACACGCAAGTGACAAAATCAGAATGCAAACTCACGACAGCTCTCATGGAAAAGCATGGAAGAGCATGAGGCATCCGGTGATAGGACGGCGGAGCGCACACGCCTCCTTCTTACCTCGACCGCTTGGTAACGGGATCCCGCATCACCATGCACTCCTTCACCTCGCCGAATTTGCAGAAGTACTCCTTCAAGCCCTCTGCAAAGACACCGGGGAGACACTGTTAAAGGGGAAGGGAATGAGAGAAGGACTTCTCTCTAAACAGGGCCCTGGTGTGCTGTGCAGTGGCTGAAGCGAGACAATGGGGGTCGGGCGGACCACGTTGTGTTTGTGTGCGTGTGTCCTGCCGAGGTTTATACACCGGGCTCTCTTTGGCCATTCAGCACAACCAGCCCCATTAGGCCCTGCGGACCACAAACAAAGCTACACACTTGGTGACGCTCGCTGTTTTGACACAGCAGAAGCAGCAGCAGTGGAGATAATAACACGGGCCGTCGCAACAAGACTAAACTGTGCCCGTGCGTCAGCCTGCGCTCACGGCTCTTCGAATAAATGAATGAATTGAGCGGAGTGCTACCAATAAGGAAAACAACAACACTAGCGTGGCCCATGATGACGAGCCCAACTTCCAGCTTTAACGCTGATTAATCGATCACTTTAGTGTTTTTTTCCTTTTTTTCTACTCTGAATGCCCTCCTCGGGTTATTAAGAGTGTAACGAGTGCACAGGAAAGGAAGGCAGACAAGTCGTCGTGTGCGCACGATTAATCTCCTGCGTCTCCCGACTCTAAACCTAGAGCTTGATCCTTAATGAATAGGAGGCTTTGATTTGAACTGTTCACCGCGTTTCTCCTTAAAACTTCAAGAAGCCTCGCAGGTTATCGCCACAGCTATTATTAGAGCAAACGTTATATTTAAAAAGGAGTAAACAGGAGGCTTTCATCCAGACTTATTAAAGTAGCGTGCGGGACAGCTCACCTTGTGTTGTCTGCCAACTCAGACCCCCGATGAACATTTTGCTGAATGAGAGAAACAGAAGCTGTAAGTCACAGATTTTTTTCTCAAAGCGTCTTTTAAGCACAACACATGCACATTCGTGGAGTGAAGGGGGGGATCTGGAGGATCTGTGCGTAATATAGCATCAATAAAGTAAGAAGAAAGCATCGGCCATGTTGCGAAGTCACCAATCGGCCAGTCGGGCCGTTATAATCCCCTAGAGGAGGAGGAGGAGGAAAAAAAGGAGAGGATTTTCCAGATGATGGAAGAGAAGTTACAATGTGGCCTTCTGGTGGAAAAGCGAGAAAAATAAACAAACAAGAGGAGGGGAGGGAGAGAGAAATAACAGGCGGAAAGCAAGCGGTGCGTCTGCGTCTCCTCCGCTGAGTCTATCCATCCCACACATAGAGAGAGAGACACACACACATAACACACACAGCGTGCTTGTCTTTTGTCTCGGCGCGGCTTCGCTCCCCGCACTGAACTCAACTTAAGTCCAAGGTGAACTCAAACCGGGCCGAGAGGCGAGCGAAACACGGGCGCACGGACTCGGGCTGTTACCAGGGGTCGTGGGGGGAGTTGTCCGTGCCGGAGGACAGGCTGCTCTGGCTCCCTTCCGTATCCATTCTGCTCTCCGCTGGTATATTCCCGCACTGTGAGGCGAGGAGAGGCAGTGAAGCTCCACTGCTGCTGCTGCTGCTGCTGCTCCAGACTCAGGGGCGGGCAAGCACGATGGGAGGAGGGGAGGAGGAGGAGGGGTCGGGGAGAGGGGAAGGGGGGAGGGGGCAGCAGAGGTGGGGGTGGGGTGGTTTAAAAAAGAAAAAAAGAGGAGGGGTGAGCGAGGAAGCGCACAGATGCATATACGCTCACAGACAGACTCCGCCTCTACCTCCTTTTCCCGTAGCCTACCCGGGGCCTCGGACCTCCCCTCCTGCGCGCATTGCCTGCCTTTTATTCATGCTGCCAGTGGCGCTCTCTGTGTAGTGTTTCCCCGCCGTTCTCGTCATTGGTTGAATCACAACAGCGTGGCCCATTAATACCCTCCTGGATGTCTTGAAATGTTCGGACGAGAGAACGATTCAATAAATAAACATTTCAAAGACAAGGATCTGATTTAGGACGCACAGAATTCATCACAGGTTTTGTGTGCTAAAACTGTTTTTTTATTGTTGTTGTTTTTTTTTAATTTGCTTGTTAGGTCTCTGTCACTCATTAGTAATCTCTTCATATCAGCTTAATATATGAGCAAGGTTTGGGCTGCTCTACAGGAAGACATAATGGAAAAAAATGGCTTCCTGTGGTGCCAGGTTAGGCCTCAGGTGACATGAAGCATCTGTAACCAGGATACAGTTTGTGAAACAGCCATCGCTGACTGGAAGCTGCTCTTTTATTTTCATATTGCATATGTCAGCGAGGTCCTGCTTTCTATCTGTGTTATATATTGGTTCTCACACGTGATCTCACTGAGTCATAATTAAATGTGATCATATATGATCTGATTTAAACTTGGGCCTACGATGTCAGGATGTTATTTGATCTTATATATAATGTAATCAGTGCCATAGTGATGTATCATGTGATATTATACAATGTAATGCAATTTTATTAATGTGATGTAATGTATACTGATTGATAGGTGAAGTGGATAACCTTCATCATGTCATTTCAGGCTGCTGAACCAACAGCACACTCCAACCATACTAATTGGACAGGAATGGCTCAGGGAACACTTAAGGCAGAGGTGTCAAAAATAAGGCCTGGGGACCAGAATCAGCCCGACAAAGAGTCCAGTCTGGTCCACTGGATGACTTTACAAATTGTGAAGGAGGGCTTAAATTTTTGGGTTTTTAAATGTATTTTTAATAAGTTTTCCAGCTTTTTCTGATGAAGTCCTCCCATTCATATCACACCTTATCATATCACTTCCTTATTTTTCAATTGGATAAAACAATCCTTTGAAGCGGAAGCCAGAAGTGCCGTTATAAAACTACAGAAATTTCTATATTTTTTTTACAATATGTCCAAAATAAAATGATATTGTCTGTTTCAGTTTTATAATTACAGGGCAGTTTGGTCAACGAGCTAACAACATTTATTTTTCTGGAATTTTACACATTTATTTCTTACAGTTTAAGCCCAAACAGTGACACATTTCTTTCATTGACTAGAGCAGCATTTCTAGTCTGGAATCCCTGACTTAAGGTATGAACTGACCCGACTCCTGAAACCTCTGAATTCAATCCCAAAATGCCACCACAGCAAACAAGGATGCCCTCCAAACATCCCAGCTCCAGACACCAGGGGATATTCCTCAGATCGATGACCGAACACTGCTTTTTTTATCAGCACGAGAAAAAATGAGACAATATTGGGCGAGTGGTTTTAATGTTGTGCGTCATCCGTGTGTGCATCTCTTTTATGCAATGTAATGTTGAATGTCTTGTCCTAGTTCATTTGTATTGTTGTCATTAACCTTGTCCTCACAATCATTAGTCTTTTAAACCATCATGAAGTCCCTCTTTTCGAATTACCCTCCATCCTCATTCACCCTTAGTCCACTTGTTCCCTTCAACCTAGCACCCACAGCCATCCCTCCCATCAAATCAAGCATTGCCTGTTTGCATTCTTCACCCTTCATCAATTCTTCATCCAGTTACCCAATCACAGTACTACCCTCATCTAAAGTTAACCCTACCTAACCACCTTCTCTCTGTCTTACTACATGACAGGCCACCCTAACCAGCTAAGTGGAAGATTAGCAGCTTTACTTCTAAGTCAGCCTTTCTCTTGGCCGCGGTCAGCCTGGTCAGCTGAGGCAGTTTCGTCACATACCTCAGCTGCTCCGGCCAAAGTGAAACAAGTGTAGCGCTCACAAAGGAGCGTGAAGTGCACTTGTTTTCACTCACCACATTAAAACTCAGACACTGGAAACTAAAAGTTAACAGCATGCTGCTGTCAAAGCTACGGACCCAGGTTGTTTTGTTGAGCTTTATTGGCCGAGATTAAAAATACTACAAACAATAATAATCCATAAATACTATTTTTTCTGTCAACTCCGATCACATCAGCAAGCAATCCCTTGTCTCTGTGTGTGTGCTGCAAGTTAGAGGACAGACTGAGCAATGATCAAACACAACCCTGCACCTGACTAAAAAGTGTTCAGTCATGAAGAGTTAACTTTTCCCACCACCGCATGATGATCTGTGCATGTGCTGGTTCTGAGATGGGCCGCGGGGGGTTTGTGTGTGTGTGGCAGTGGTTGTGGGTGGGGGGGGAGGGTGTGACTGGCCTGGCGGACCATAGTGAGGGAACAGTATGTAGGACAGGGCCTTGCACTAGCTAACCTATCCTGGCTGGAGCCGTGGTTGGGTGTACTGAATTTCTGCATGCATGATCAATGGCAGTGAATAAAAAAAAGAGAGAGAGAGGAGAAAGACAGCAGCGTGGGGGAGGGGAAGGAACAAGTTGGAGCAACATGAAAAGATATAGAGAGGTTAAAGGGAAAAAAGTTCTGGTTTTACCTGAACTGTTGTGATATTGAAGCGTGCTGTTTCTCTAAGCAATTATTATTTAAAGACAAGAAATACAATGAGAGAACTGTTGGGAAACAGATTTTTGTAGCCTGAGAAACTTTGACTAAGTTGTTTTATGGGCTTAAGCAACAGCTTTGGCAGATTTTAGTGTGTGTGAAAGCAAAATTTGCACAGTTATGTGTGTGAGTGTATGTGCCTGGGTAAGTGTATGAGAAAGGTTTTCAGTGCATTCATTCCACGTCTCATTTTGGCTTTTGCTCTATGCATCTTCATCCCTCTGTCTCCTTGTCACAGAAGTTTGTCCAATCCTTGGCCTTTGTTTCCTTGACTGCATCTGACCCAGAGTAAGATTCCATTGTTGGTGAGTGAACTTTGACCTCTCGGGGCCTGGGACCTGCTCTACGCCACCCTCCAGGCAGCTCCAAAGGGCGAGGCGAGAAGTGGCGTCGAGAGAATGGTGCTAGAGAGCCAGGTTCTGATCATCTGAAAAGCTAGTGGGGGAGCCTCGGTGGACAGTTTTTCAGAGCCAGGAGCCGTCATTTGAATGTGACGCAAAATGTAAACAAGTAGTTCCAGGAAGACATCATTGAGTTAAACGTAGTCAATGGATAATGAAAAGGGATGAAAATGGAGTGTTTGTACAAGCAATAAGAAAAAAAAAAAGAAAGAAAAAAAGAAAATCCTTTAAGGCGGAAGCCAGGAGGCCATTTTAAAGCGCTCCATTTGCTGTGGGTGTTTTTTCCACCTGGCAGGTGGCGAGCTGAAGAAATCATTACATGAGAGAGAGGAGAAGGGAGGAAACGAGCACACCTGTGCTTGTGCCAGGAGCCCCACCTCTTCTCCAATCACAATCCCTGCATCCCCCAGGGGAAGGTGTGGCAAAGGAAGAGACAAAGGGAGGAGTGAAAGGCAGAGGAAGGAAGAGATTGCGGGGGAGATTTACATGCCTCTCTTAACAGTTGACTGAGGGTTGAGTTAACCTTTTATTAATCAAACGCACACAAAACAAACTGGACTGGGGGTTCTGGGGAGACTTCCAAAGGTGGCTGCGGGCTTCCTGTAAGCACCAACACACCACAAACTATTTACCTTGATGACTATTTCTGTCTGACAGCCACATGAGTGTAAGCAGCGGCGGAAATCTGCACTGTAATACCACACAGACAGTTGGGCAGACGAATGCAGGAACAGTACACTCACACACACAAGCTGCACAAAGGCTTCTGCCTACACATCAGCAGAGACCTAACACTTAAAGACAGATTGTCAATACTGCACTCGCCACCATGGAAATTGGTCGGGGAATCACAGTTTGTTAAAGGACTGTCTATCCATCACTGCTGCCCTGAGTGCTTTATTAACTTGCGGATAACTAATTATCTGCTATCTCTTGTCACATCTACAAAGCCTTGCTCAGCATCGCATTAAATCACCACATCCGCTAGGTCAAAAATTAGATCTTTATTTAAATGCAATGCATAATACCTTTTTAAAAAATGCATTAAAGTAGGTTCTCACCTACAGGGAAACAACAGCGAGTGTTTATGAAGGTAGCTGTGATGATGAAGGTGTTTATTTATATTTACAGTACACGCTCCATCCTACATGTTTTCACCCTGACCTTTTTCAGGGGTTGAGATGATGTCACAGAGTAATTGCTGGAAATGACATAATGACACAGATGGAGTCACGACCATCTCTGAGAACATCGTTGTGCTGACCTAAACTAAGAGGACCGTGTGGTGACTCGTCTCTTTTCTTTATAACATGGTGTTTAACACATGATGGATTTCGCACCAGGGCCTTGGAGAGCAACAACGGATGGAAAGATGGAAAAAAATCAAAACAAGAAAGGGAGAGTGAACATGAGAAATACAAATAAGATGGGTTAGAGGTAGTGTGTGTGTGTGTGTGTGTGTGTGTGTGTGTGTGTGTGTGTGTGTGTGTGTGTGTGTGTGTGTGTGTGTAGATTTGGAAGAGAGAGAGATGGATGGATGTAGCTGGATGTTGTTGTTGGGGGTGATGGGAGAGAACCAAGAAAGACTGTTTTGTATTGATGGCAAGAAATCCATGCTCTCTCCAAAGTACCTTACAGTCACAGTCACACACACACAGTCACACACACACACACACACACACACACACACTTACGAACAAGTGGAGTTATAGTGTGTCCCTGTATCTCTTTTAATCCTTTTTCCACTCCCCCCCTCCATTTCTTTTCACAGGACCTATCAACACCATTCCTAGCTGCTATTTATAGAAGACCACTGTCCCCCCCGTCCCCCTGCTTGCGTGTGTAGATCCGTATGTGTGAGTGAGTGTGTTTCAGGGGAACCTCGATAAACCTGTGCTTTTCACTCCTAATCTCAATGTGGCGCGATTCACTGAACAGGATACATGGGGAAGCCAGTTACAGAGATATATGTGTGCACGCGGGGGAGGGTGCGTGAATACGCTTGATTTATCCCACCTGTCCACTTGTTTCCGGTGTGTGTGTGTGTGTGTGTGTGTGTCAATCCACAACTGGCTGCTGAAATGTGTTCCACGAAGGCCTGGGAACACCCAATCATCCCTGGAAAGTGTGCTTATTTATTGCTGTGGATGTGTCTGTACGCACACGTGTATGGTAATTTTTGAGTCCTACTGGATATATCGAGATTCTTTTTATATCAACACATAGTTTAGTACAGTACAGCTGCGTTACTGCTGTGCTGCAGTGTGCAGGGCCTACAGCCTGATGGTGGTTATTGATTTATGAGCTCACAGTTAAATTGCACCCTGCTTTGTGGTCTAATCAGCAACTGACACACTGAGTCTTCACACCATCAGTTTGTATGTATTTTAAAGTAATACTTTACTTCGTTTGAGGGGGAGAAGAAAGTGCAAGTTTCATAAATTCATTCATGACCTAGGATCTGTAGGTTTATTAAATGTTTTCATGAGTGACATAGTTTATCGTTATGTATAGGATCAAGTAGGAGAGTATACCTTTAAATGTCTCCAGATGTAGTAAAGTAGTCCAACAAAACAGAAATATAAAATATATTTTTTATAACTTTGTTAACTCAACTACCAAAACGAGTTATTCACCGCCTACTGAAGTTCATCAGTGTGGAAGAAAGGCTGTTTAAGTAACTTTGAACGGCATGGATGTCAGTGCCAGACGAGCTGGTCAGAGTATTTCAGAAACTGCTGATGCGCTGGGAATTTTCACACAGAATCGTTTCTAGGGTTGAAAATGCCTCGTTGATGCCAGAGGTCACAGGAGCATGTCCAGACTGATGCAAGCTAATAAAACAGTAACTCAAATACAACAGTTACAAACAAGGTATGCAGAAGAGCTTCTGAGCAGACAGCATTTGAACCTTGAAGTGGATAGGTTACAGTGGTAGAAGACCACACCGGGTGTCACTTTTGTCAGCTAAGAACAGGAAACTGAGACTGCAGTTGACACGGGCTCATCAAATTTAGATAACAGATATGAGGAAAATGTTGCCTGGTTTGATGAGTCTCAGTTTCTGCCTCAACATTTAGATGGCAGGGTCAGAATTTGGTATTAATGACATGGATGCATGGATCCATCTTGTCTTGCATCAGTGGTTCAGGCTTGTGGTGTAATAGGGGATATTTTCTTGGTACACTTGGGCATCTTAGTACCAACCATTGTTTAAACACCACAGCCTACCTGAGCATTGCTGATGACCTCGTCCATCCCTTGATGACCACAGTGTACCATCTTCCGATGGCAGCTTCCAGCAGGATAATGCACAATAAAGTCTAGCTCATCTCAAACTGGTTTCTTAAACGTTGCAGTGAGTTTGCTGTACTCAATCCAACAGAGCACCTCTGGGATGCGGTGGAACGGGAGATTCACGTCACGGATGTGCAGCAGACAAATCGGCAGCAGCTGGGTGACTACATGTCAATATGGACCAAAATCTCTGAGAAATGTTTGCAGCACCTCGTTGAATCTATGCCATAAAGAATTAAAACAGCTCTGAAAGCAAAAGGGCAACCAACCAAATACTAGCAATCTGTATCTAATAAAGAGGCCCTTTATGCAATTGTGGAGCTGCTAGAGATGAAAACAGATGAAAACACCAGACTCGCTATAATCAAATTATTTTCTCTTAGCAATAAAAAAAATTATCATCTTTCTCCTGATTATTTTCCATTTGCGAATTGTGTCCCCAGCTTTATTCTTTTTAATAATTTTCCTTCTTGCATAGTTTAGCTCGCATAGTCAGTCACCGTTAGCAAATGCTAGTAGCTAGCACTCTGTTAGTGGCTAAAGAGTGTTGTTGGAAAACAAAAAACAAAACAAAAAAAAACAGAAAATGAATGCTGCACCTAAACAGGTTTTTCCTCACACTTTAAAACCAACTCTCCTTGTGATGTCCATACTGTCTAAAACACTCTCATTACTGTAGCTAAATTTGATTTTTTTTTTTTTTTTTTTTTTTTTAGCCACTTCCTAGCCAAAGTTGCAAAACAACGATTCAGGAAATCATTTTAGGGTGAGCTAAAATGGTTTTTATGTCACATCCCCAATCCCATGTGCTATTATAAGATATATTAAAGGTGTATTCAAGGATGGTGAAAATGTAGATTCTATGACAATGATTTAATGTGCCTGAACACCAGATCAAATAGGGTGATAATGAGCAAAGGATTTACTTTGAGAAACAATAGGAGAAAGCAGGTAGGACCTGAATGGGCAGTAAAAAAAAAAAAAAAAAGATTTAAAAAAATGGTGGGTGCATGTATTGTTACTTATGCAGTGTGTGCTTCTGTGTGCATGTGTGTGTGCAGCTGTGCAGTGCCAGAGCAAAGGGAGGAGAGAGCAGAGGGGGTCCATTATAGGTCTTTGTGTGGCTCAGATTGTCCTCTTCTCTGGGAAAGTGGAAACTCAACACTCCAGTCCAGAGGTCTGGTTACCAGGTGAGAGAGAGGGAAAGAAAAGAAAAAAGGAAAAAGGAAAAAAACACAGCGTGAGAGGGAGGCAATGAAAACTGCATAGGTGTGGAAAGAGAAAACACCATGAGACTTGCAGTCTAGGAACTGGAAACAGATGGAAACTGAGAGAGATGAACCCAGATACAAGACAAACAACGATCTGATTAAAATCACAAGAGTCCAAAATGGGATGATCAAAGTGGACTCATTTTTGAAATGTACTGCATGAAGTCCTGCCCTATTTTATGTAACTTTTGGTAAAATAGTGGTAGGAAGTTAACATGACGTAATCAGTTTCATGTCTCGTGTATAAATCAGTCATGCATGAATATAAGGAGTTCAGATCATGGCCTCATTTGAAGCCCTAACCAAACACAAGAAATGAATGCAAACTTGTCCCATCACAATGATTTTTTAAAAAAAAACAACAACAATAAAAAACAAAAACAAACTTAAAGCATAAAACAACTAAACTGGCACCGGTGGCACTAAATGTATTATGGTACAACTCCTCCTAGTGGCCATGTTTGGGATATTCTCATTTCAAACTTAACTTTTCCCATTCTGACAAATGAAACAAGCTTCACACATTTTCTACCTGAAAATGTACATTTATTTAATCATTTCACTTTTTACAAATTATGTATATTTATATATATGTATATACTTTACAAACACCACCTTAAACCCCGAACACCAAAGTTTACAAATTACCATGAGATAGTATGCTGTCCAGTTAGGATAAAGACAAACTCAAATATCAGATATAATCAAGCTTTTAAGACGTTTGTGATAAGGAATTGGAAGTACAGATAATCAAATCTAAATGTTCAAAAAGAAATCTTCATTTTTATTGACTGCTGTCACCAAGAAAAAGGGACGTAATTTGCTCATTTCCAGATTAAGAGTAGTGCTGTGTGATTCACATTTTCTAATAATCCACAATTACCTTACAGTGGGACGTCCTCTATCTAAAAAAAGCCATTTTAAGCTCCCTACCCCTGTTAAAACAATCTACATTTGATTGTTGTCTCTTGCAAAGACAAGGTTTGAATAGCAGGTGGGTGCTGCCGGTGTGCTCACAGTGAGAGATGACCATCTTAAGGATATCACAGCTCTGTGGCATCATACAGAGCCAAGAGCTTGTGGTGATAACTTGTACATATGCTGACCTTGTTATCTGAGACCTTGTTATAAATCAGCATCTGTTAGCGTAACGGTAAATGACAGAAAATAAGGACAAACATAACAGCTCCACTTTGAAATAAGGAAACCAGAACATATTTGGGACACTTCTGCTGCTCTTTGAAGATACCAGGGGGAAATTTCTACTTGACATGTCCTTTCTTAACGAGCCGTCACAGAACTGTAAAATAAAAAATAAATAAATAAATAAAAAACAGTGATAATGTCAGAAACCTTTGGTTGAATTCAGAGTCTTATACAGTACTACTATTGACGTGTCAGTTTGTGTGGGCGGAGAGGGAGATAGGGAGGGGGCTGCAGGAGTGACCATGTGCGTTTGACAGGAGTGTTTTTGTGGATGGCTCCTCTGTTTCTCCCCCGACATTGTCTGGAGTGGATTGTGGAGGCGGTAGCTCTGAGAACAGCTGCTTCTGACAAACCCTGTGTAAACACTATGTGTGTCACTCGGGGATTGAGTGTGCATGCGTGTGTATGCAAATGTGTGTGTGTGTGTGTTCACTCAATGGCTGTTAGGATACTTCTAAAACTGTAAAGAGAAGACTAATGTCCATCTGATCAATCTGAGCCACGTGTTATACACGGCTGCAAATTGCAAACTCTCTCGGATTTTAAAGATTTCTCTATTTTCAAAAGCCTATAAATGTAACCTCTGTCTCACACTAATGCAAAACACCTCCTGAAAGTGATTGCAACGAATGGTAATTCATCTTTACAAACACTGGAGGCAACTGAACCGTGTCTGCAGCAGCTCTCGGGCCAGGTATGAGCCGTATGTATGTTCAGCAACATGCACGTGTGCCTATGTATATATCAATAAAAGTGAGCAGATGGACGTGTATGAGCATGTTCGTGTGTTTGTGTGTGTGGTTACACGCAAGCAGGCAGACATCACTGTCCTCCGTTGTAAGCATAATCTGCCTTGTTGTGCATGACCAGTCTGTTCTCGACAAAGTAGAAGCTGTCTGACCGAGTCTCATAAGGACACTCCACCATCTGATGGACTGCAAAACAGATGATAAATGCATGTCAGTGAAAACGTTTTAAATATCCATGTAAGTAAAACTTAAAAATAAAAACAAAACAAAAAAAACCTTCAGTAACTATTGCTCCTTGAGAAAAGACTCAGCAACATCACAAGGTATAGTGTATGCATACAGATACCCAAGTAAATATAACTGTTTATTAAAACAGTAATGCTGTGTGTATTATACACTGTCATGTATGCTAACGTACTGGAAAAGCAATAAAAATTACATCTTTCAAAGTTTTTTTTTTTGCTTTTTTTTTTAAGTTCTTTGTGTTTTGCTTCATCTGATCCCTCTGTGATAGTCGAGTGTAGATTACCAGACAAAACTTTGGCAAGAAACCGACACAGACTGTCTGGATTTCGACTATGTTTAGCTAGCTCGTTACTGAAGCTTCATATTAGCTTTGGCTAAAGTTTGTTTTGTGTGTTGTTGCTTCAAGAAGGATTTCTTCCTGGCCAGAGTGAAGAGTAGCAACTATCACAGCAGCCAAAAACAGTTTCAAAGTACATATGGCATTTATGGTTAGTATTATAGTATTAAGGCAGGATTAAAAACCTAAACCATGGCCAAGTGTTGAAGAAAATGGCATAATGTCTCATACAGAGAATTTGTGTGATGTTCTGGATACAATTAGAGCCGCATTTCCAAAAACACAACACTCTGTAAAATTTATTTAAGAGTCTATCTAAAAAACATGCTGGGATGGGGGCAAACAAAAGCCTGGGAAAGGAAGTGGTACTAAAAAAAAATTTTCTAACTGACCTGCTAAAGTGGCAGCAGGTCAGCAACAAGACTAGGCATAAAAAGAGAGGCAGAGGTTGGAAAGAAAAGCATCTGGACTTGTTTAACTTCCCTGAAGACCTTACACCTCTCATCCGAAAAGCTTCTTCAGTTCTAAGACCAAATGGTGGAGAGTCCCAGGTATTTAAGCCCTAATGGGAGCTGTCTTCAAGAAACCTAAAGACGTCCGGTCGCTTTTCCTTCCGAGCTCCTTAGATTACCATGGCCTGCATGACTACATGAGTGTCTCAAAAGTAAAGATTGTCAATTGTTCACCAATCTACAGAAAAACAGTGAACAATTGAACACTGAACAGTTTCAGAATAATTTTGCTCAATGTAAAGATGTGAAGACTTTAAATATATCATCATCTACAGTAGGTAATATCATCAAGATTCAGAGAATCTGGAGAAATCTCTGTGCGCAGTGGACAATGGCCTTCAAGCCTTCAGGCAGCACTGCATTAAAAACAGGCATGATTCTATCCTGGAAATCATGGACTCAGGAATACTTCTAGAAATCACTGTCTGTGAACACAGTTCACTGTGCTATCCACAAATTCAGGTTAAAGTGCTATCAAGTGAAGAAAAAGCTATAATGTGCACATGATTGAGAAATGCTGAAGAGGGAACATCTGAATTGTTATCAGTTCCAAACCCTGCATCTCTGACGGGATGGGGGTGCATTAATGCCTACTGAATTAGCAGCTTGCACATTTGGAAAAAGACACCTTCAAAGCTAAAAGGTATATACAGGTTTTAGTGCAACGTATCCCCCCGTCCAGACGACGTCTTTTTCAGTGAAACCCTTGGATATCTCAGCAAGACAATGCTAAACTGTGTACTGTGTCTATTACAACAGCATGGCTTCATTGTCGAAGACTTCTCACCAACTGAAATTTTTAATTCATCATAAAATTAAAATCACAAAACGTTTCTAATTATAATTTAGTTATTTGGTACTGCTCAATAACTATATTCTTATATTAGATACGAATAGGATAACATTTAGGTCCAGCAGCTGGTTCCCAGAGATCATTTATGGACTGTTGTTAAAACCAGCAGTCCATAAATGATCGTGTAACACATTTTAGAGATGTGCTGCTGCCATTAAATTTAAAAGGATCTCATTTTTTTTCTTAAAATTATATTTTTTTGATTGTAAATATTTGATATGCTTTCTATGTTCTCCTGTGAATAAAATATTGGTATAGGAGATTTGCAAATCATTCAAGCATTCTGTTTTTATTTACATTTGACAGTGTGACAACTCTTTTGGAATTGGGGTTGTACCTATGTAAGAGCAGAAATAGGTCAGGCTTAATAAAACTGCAAAAACCTTTTGGCTAGCTGCTGATATGTGTATCAGTGATGACGTCGCCAGCAAAAGTCCTGCTAAAATGTAACCAAATGTTTACTGTTGTGCTTAGATGCATGACAAATAGGGATTTAAAAATCCATTGAAGCAAATGTCAAGAATAGGAAATGCTGATGTATTCCTTTGGTATGTGCATGGTACAAAATACCAAAAGTTAGTCTTCTTCTAGACAATCAACATTTGATAAAACGCTATCACTTTTCCACAGTTTGCTGTTAAAATCTCCACGTGGGAAGGTTTCGGCATTTGTATGCTCTTGTTATGGTTATAAGTTTTAAAAAGGTGACTCACCCAGGCTCTCAGACAGCTGAGGGAACTCATAGATATGCTCACAGGTATTACGGCTGTTCGGGATGCAGAAGCCAAAGTCAAAATCAAAGCTCTTCAGCAGGTGATCACGGAAGTAGTGCCTTTCGATCATGCGAAGGTTGCTTAGAGGCCGGTTCCCAACCGTGAATTCCACCCTGAGTGAATGAAGTAAGAAAGAAAGAGGGAAGAAAGGAGATCAGGGTGTTAACAACTGCAGGTTTTGCGTTCTTATATAATTCGAAAATTAGAAGCTTATTACAGTCACATGGATAGTAGGCATGGGCGTGTAGCTGATAGAAGATAATGCTGTAATTGTTTTCACTGTTTGCGTACGGAGCAGGTGAGGTGTGCGTAGATTATGCGTGAGTCACTCACGTGGCTCCCACGGTCCGCAGCTGCAGGAATGCTGGGGTGAACTGGTAGCGTACAAACCGGCCTGTGCTAGCGTCTGACTCTCTGTTCTCCTCATCATCATCTGATACCAACAAGATTAGGCAGAGACGTTTTCTATGATCCATACTGAAGACTATTTTTAATCAAAATAACAGGTGACAGATGTTTCCAAACCCAGCTTATTTAAAACCATTTAGGAACCCTTGTCAGGAGGGTCAAGCCCTTTGGAGGCAGCTACTTATGACTGTCATCTGCACCTGCATTACAGAAGCTACTTTTGATTGCTTCCTTATTCACAAGGGGTGACCTCCACAGAACCTTTCCTGATTTGTGTTTCCCCTCAGTTCCAGGTGTCTCTTCCTGGGCTTGAACCAGGGATTTCCCTCTTTTTTTCTTTTTTTTTTTGTTGCTTCTTAGGCAAATAAACAATAACAGCAACAGTAACAAAAAACACTACTATGGAGCTAATCTGCATCTACATTACCACATAAATAAAACACAAGCAGTGAGCTAATACACACTACCTGTATGTGGGGGTTTGGCAATCTCAAACAGGACCGTGTCTGTCTCCAGGTCTCTGATCTTGAAGCGGACAAATTCGATGTTGTAAATATTGTCCTCGGGTTTACAGAGGTACCCTGTAAATAATGAGAGAGACCAAAGGAGTTATTCCCCCCGGAATCATTCCCGAGCTATCGCTCTTAAAATATAAAAGCAGGCTGCTTTTGTATTTTTGCAAAATGTGTTACAGACAATGCTCAGACTCTGATTACACAGCTTTGCGTCCACATTTGCACATGCAACTTTGAATATATACACATACACTGTTTATTTTATGGCATACAACCATAAAATGAGTCGAACTGTGGAGCTTTTGCCTCAGTGCAGGTCTATCAGGGATCAAAATGCACAGCCACACTCTGTGTTCTTATATTAAAGGGTAGATCAATATAAGCATTGATCGTGCTTTTACAATTTAGTTGTCATAAACAAAGACATTATCACACAAAGCTTGTTATTTGGCTTCCACGATTTTAATTCTCTTTCTTAGATCATGTGCTCTCGACAGCTATACATGTAGGCCATAGCACATATCATAATCTACTCAGCTGTATTTTTTTAATTTAACGAAGACCTTACCTAAGACCACCCAGATCAGCCCCACTGTGTACACAGCAGTGCTTTGTTTTGTTTGTCGGACATTTGTTAGGAGTTTAAAGTCCTAATATGATCTTTGGCACTAGCCAACTGTGACAATAGAAAACGTCTGCTATTTATTACAATTCAAGTGCCCATTAAGATGCTTAAAAATAGAAAGACTGGCTACTGCCGTGACAGTTGTTTGTGTTGTCAGGTATGTATTTCTCCTCTCCATCTCGAACAGCATGTTATTAGGGTATCGCTTGCTCTAGATTTATGTCAAAATTTAATCTGCTGTTTCAAAGACAGAGGCTCAAACCTCGAGTAGCTACTCGCAGTCCCAGCACGTCCTCCGGGGTCATGTGTCCAGTCCGTGCCCGGAGGTCTTCCTCCGTGACGGCCCTGCCGTCCACCTGCTGGCTCCTTCGGGACTTGAGCCTCTTCAGAACTCCTCCGCCTGGCTTGCGGTCCCGCGGAGGAGCCGCAGTGCCGTGCCCGCCGCTGGTGACATTTTCAGCAACAGGCAGGTCGCCGCGGGATTTGGCTCCGCTCATCCTCCCCCTACTCCTCAGCTTCCCTCCTATTTAAACGAGTGCTTATCTAAAGGCTTGAAAAAGAAGAAGAAGATGGCGCCGGGGATGTCGAATGTCGAAAGAGCTGTGGGTGAACGGTCAAGCGCTTGTTTTTGTAAGCGCATGCTGTACAGTTGCCATGACAACCTGCTTGGCGAGCCTAGAGCCCGGTGAACTGTGGAACTTCCCCGAGACTTCCACAAGGGGGGGTGGATGATGCATTAGCTCTTAAAATAAAATAAAATAAAATAAAATAAAATAAAATAAAATAAAATAAAATAAAATAAAATAAAATAAAATAGATAATAATTTCCATCATGTAGAATGAATTCTTTGCTTATCAGTACTCTTAAACTGCAGCTTTGTATTAAAAACTGTTATAACGTTGAAACGCTGTACGTATCTGTAATGTAAAAATCTGTAAAGTATCACCTATAGACTCACCTATAGTTGGATAAAAGCAGCTGAGTATGAGTATAAACTAACACAGGCTAAAATAAAAAAAAATCCTACTTTGAGATCTTTACACCACTGCTGATTAATAAGGAAGTACCTTTTATTGGTTGTGATTGGTTCTGTGATGATGAAATGTATTTTTACCGTTCTGTATTGATATGTTCCCGCATCCGAAAACGTCACTAACACACACATAAACACATCTAGCACTGAAATAATTATTAAAAAGCCTTCTTAGTTTTCAAAGAAGTCACTCTTCTCAGATTTGCACAAAGTTCACTTGTGAGTTGTTTCTTGTTCTTGGCGCATGCAACGCAAATTAATGTCGTAAAGACTCAGGTGTTATGCAAATTCAGGTTTACTGTGTGAGTGCTGATGCCTGCTGTTAAAAAACCCAAGGTACCCTCGCTGCCATGAAGCAGTATGAGCTGGACGGATCTTATTCCTTTTCTCTCTGGGCAAAGTGGCTTTTCATCTCAGTTAGAACCTGTTAATCCAGTCCACTGAAAAGGAAACTACCGTCAAGTTAGATAAACTCACAGAGAACCTCCGGACTAAATTTTCAAAACAACAAGGAGTTGGAAGGGGTTTTGCTGTCGTTCAATTAATGGTAAGTGAGTTAAGCCATTTATTTATTTATTAAATTTTTCCAGGTATGTTCAAGCACTAGATACTGGTCCACCTTTGCAAACTGAGAATTTACCTTGCGCTAATGCAATAAACTAGCTGTTTTATTCCCGTTCCTTAAATCTCAGAGTCCTAAAACTTATCTTACCTGTTACAATTCTTAAGCCACACAGGAAGCTAACACTAGGTCAGAGTATTAAAAGGAAAAAATAGAGTACGAAAAATTATTCCACAGAAGCTTTAAGCAAAGAAATTTCCCATTTAACTCACGAGACGCTCCTTTTACAGGCTAGTAAAATGTCGCCTATTTAATTTAATACTAATACTAATTTAATTTAATAAGCTATTAGGCTGCAAAGCAGTGAAATATAAAATGATGTTAGCATATTATGTCACATAAAGATTTTTGTGGTTTTAATAATTTCAAAACTCGATAATATTTTTTCTTTGTGGATCCAAATGTGAAAGACTTTAACCAGCACTTCTTACTGTCAGCTCTGCTTTCATACTCAAACAAAAACATATATTTCAGCCAAACAACCTCTCCGGGCCCGACTCCTGTTAATGCACTTTTATTTTGAAGTGCACACACGCTTCTTCCGGTCTCCTGGTGTTTTCGCTGGAGGCAGCGTGGCTCGGACTGTGAGGCGGGTGGAGGGAGTGTCTGCTGGGTGTATGAGTTGGCTGACGTCTTGTTGGTGTGAATGAGCTGAAAACACACACACGTACACACACACACACACACTTGGTCTGACAACAGCTCGGCAGGCGAGACGATCACGGGAAACGGAGGAACAGTTTTCTTTTATATCTTCTTCCCGCTTCCTTCCCCCCTTCCATCTTTATGACTTCGTGAAGACGAAAGGTAAACACACACTTGCACGCAAAAAGATTGAAAGAAAACTTTATAAAAAGCTAAGTGCTTATGTTGTTATCTTAATAATGGGAAGGGGTAAGTTTAGGGACAGGTGCACAACCTTTGTGACAGTGTAATGGGTGTTTTCCAAGCTTTGTGAAATAATTTGGCTGACCTACATCCTCATTATCAGTCCTCGCATCCTTACTTAAGAGCTGTGTCCAGAACACACAAGCTCGGATCACTCTTTCATTTCGCTTATATCGCCTTTCTTTGTCCACTTTGAGAGGACCCAGAGCCGGACACCGGCTCGGAGTTCACTATTGACGCGTCTACTAGTAACTTATTAACAACTCGAAATGAAACACAGGGATATAACGCTGGTTTAGCTGGTGAAGTCGTTTCGATTGGCTCTTTGAGACCAAACTGACGTCGAAGTAAGCGCGCTCTCACAGCATCACTGGGGAGAATAAATTGACCTAAACATAAAAACTAAAGGCAGCCAGTGTGGCCTTGACACGACAACGGGGGCACTAAAGGCAAACAGAGATAAAGAAAGTTAAAAGCCTGCAAGCAAAGTGCTACAGGAGACCGAGCTCTGCAGAAACCATCGAAAATAACTGACAAAAGCAAGGGCTGAAAGCCTTCTCTCCTCCAGAGTGTTTGTTTCTTAGGAATTTAGCTGCTGGGAAAATAGAGGAGGGGTAGAAACAAACTAGACACTTAAAAACAAAATTTAAAAAAATCATTGGGTGTTGCACACAGCTGTAGTCCAACCTGATTTCATTACACAATATCTTGCACACCTAGAGGTGTTGTGTTTAAGAAGTGTAGCAAAGAAGAAAAAAAGTAAATTGCATATCCCATGTAAAAATACCTAAGTGCACACATACTGAAAACTGCTGTTTGGAATCTAAACAGTTTATGCAAACCAGCTGCAGATTGATAACAATGCTCTATGAGCATTTTCTATTCTTTCTCAAGCTGTACTAGTTAGTGTTGAGAGTGTTAAAACTGCAGGGTGTGGAGTTACCGGTTTTAGTCTTACAGGACAAACCAGATGACATGCTGCACACAATGCCTGTGGTATTTAGTGTAGCAGATTTGGTCACATATTGTATTACTGTTATCTTTTTCACACGGTGTGTAAATTTGGCCCTTTTTTTGTGAGTGGGGAGGGAGGGAGGCCATTTCTGTTGGTCAAAGTGCTCATGTGACAGGTTGCTCAGGACAGTTGCAGTTTGTTTATCTTTTAGTGGTTTCAGATCAATGCCAGCTCCGGGTTTTGACTGTGCCAGAGTTGTAGATTGTATTATAGATGTATGGTACGGTTCACCAGGCCTGTTCCCTGCTTGCCTGTTTTGATCTTGATTACTTTTCCTTTCAGGTGTTCCCTCAATGCTTGGCACTTTCATCGTTGTGTAATACTTAACATTTGTAAATGTTATCACTTGGACCTGTTCAGAGCAGTTTATCTTGCTCATTCTCAATCAGTTAATTTTAGTTTCCCATTTTACGTATCACTAAACATCCTCAGTCAAGATGAGTCATCACACGCTGTCAGAGCTTCACTGTGTGTGAGAGTCTTACCATTTAACTATTTTAATTTTAGCTGGAGAAAAAGAGAAACAATCAAGGAAAGGTTCAGTGCATTTTATGTTATCAAAAGACCAAATCAAAGACTGAAACCTGAGGGAAAAAATATTAAAGCGAGTGGCAGGAAGACTTTTTTTTAAATAGTGGCTGATGTTTGTTCAGAATGATTGATTAGTTTCTCTTTGCTTCTGTAGTAGAGTAATGCACTTTAAAAAATCTAGACAAACCAGACCATTCCCGTCTTCTTTGTGACAACATAACCGACTGGCTTTTTCTGTTCTGAGTATGAAATGGGTTTTCATTAATGGAAATTTGGAGTTTGCTGTGGATAAACATGTTCTGTTCTTCACTCGTCCTGTTTCAGCAACTCGGCCATGGAGAGCTCCGTCGAGGCTTCCAAGACTAGGGTCATGTCGAAACCCAAGCCACTGCTGGCCCCCAAACCTGGCCTCGCTCCCAAGCCCTTCTCTTTGCAGAAGAATACCACCATCCGCTCCATTCATGCCCCAAAGACGCTCCCCGCTACGTCGAAAATTCAAAACTCAGAGCCTTTGACCCCTCGTGCTCAAAAAACATCTCAGCCGGCTGTCACCTCAAATGCCAAACCAGGCTCTCAAAGTGAGCTTCCCAAAAGTCACCCAACAACAACCAAAGCTAGTGAAGCAGGTAAAGAGGAAACTCGTGACTCTAGTGTAGGAAAAACAGCCTCACAAACCAGTCGGCCCGAAGAGACAAAGAAAACTGAGCTCGTCCAGAAAGACATCATCCAAACAAACGACAAAGCTTCTGGAGATGTTGCAACTAATTCAGAGCAGAACAACGGAAAAGCGAAGGAAGATGAAGCTCGAGCGTCTGTTGTCAAAATGCGGAATCACTCAGGTAGCGATGGAGCCTCTTCAACCGATGAAACATTTAGTTGGGGTGGTGCTAGGAAGCGTCTGTCCATGGAGCTCACCTCGAAGTTTGAGTCAGGCGGTCTTTCTCTGCCCCCCCAGCCTACCATAGCTATCTCCACACACAACACCAAACGTGATTCAAATAAGCCAGCATCTCCTGCTCCAGAGCAGAAGCAGGCATCTCCAGAGCCGAAGCAGGCATCTCCGGAGCCGAAGCAGGCATCGCCGGAGCAGAAGCAGGCATCTCCGGAGCCGAAGCAGGCATCGCCGGAGCCGAAGCAGGCATCGCCGGAGCCGAAGCAGGCATCTCCGGAGCCGAAGCAGGCATCTCCGGAGCCGAAGCAGGCATCGCCGGAGCAGAAGCAGGCATCGCCGGAGCAGAAGCAGGCATCTCCGGAGCCGAAGCAGGCATCTCCGGAGCCGAAGCAGGCATCGCCGGAGCAGAAGCAGGCATCTCCGGAGCCGAAGCAGGCATCGCCGGAGCCGAAGCAGGCATCGCCGGAGCAGAAGCAGGCATCTCCGGAGCCGAAGCAGGCATCGCCGGAGCCGAAGCAGGCATCGCCGGAGCCGAAGCAGGCATCTCCGGAGCCGAAGCAGGCATCGCCGGAGCCGAAGCAGGCATCGCCGGAGCAGAAGCAGGCATCTCCGGAGCCGAAGCAGGCATCTCCGGAGCAGAAGCAGGCATCGCCGGAGCAGAAACAGGCATCTCCGGAGCCGAAGCAGGCATCTCCGGAGCCGAAGCAGGCATCGCCGGAGCCGAAGCAGGCATCGCCGGAGCAGAAGCAGGCATCTCCGGAGCCGAAGCAGGCATCTCCGGAGCAGAAACAGGCATCTCCGGAGCCGAAGCAGGCATCGCCGGAGCCGAAGCAGGCATCGCCGGAGCCGAAGCAGGCATCTCCAGAGCCTTCAAACAGAGAGAGCGATGACGGTGGAGTGAAAGAGGACTACACCGGGGGAAACAGCATTAAAAACAGAATCAGTCAACTGTTTGACTCTGCGTCGAGGCCGGAGGCCATGCCGAAGAGGGATGAACCGGAAATCTTAACCGGTATAGGAGGGGTGAAGGAGCGCATCAAAAATTGGGCTGCAGAAACAACTTCTGAGGGTCCAAAGATGGAGAAGAAGCCTCCGGCTACATCCCGAGCACGCTCCAGAAGGTGAGTAAGGCTCTGCAGTTTGTGTGCAGTGACAAGATTAGACACAAAGAAAAGGAAGTGAGCATTCATTTGCAAGCACAGGTTCAAATCCCAAAGCCTATCTTCGTTGGTCAGATGTAGATGATTTATGACTTTGTGTCTAGGAAGCCTTAACCTTAAATGTGATTCATTTGTTGATTTGGGTGAGCAAATGTTGGATAAAAAACTTTTTATGTGGGTGTGTGATTGTATGTGGTTTCTCTTGATTTAGATTTTCTTTATGTTAGTGGTTTGGATTTACGAGGACATACAGGCATTTCTTATTTAGACAGAAAGCACGGCCCCAGTTTCTGGTTTCTGTGAGCAGCTGTAGCAAGAGTGCAAGTCTAGAACTGTTGAGGAAGGAAAGTTTGAGTGTTGCTCTCTTGATGCTCCTCCGTGTTCAGTGTGTTTGGAAAGTAATCCGGGCGTGGTAAATGAAAAATGCTGCTGCAGTATCGATGTTGCAGCCAGATTTATGTCCTTAAATAACCAAGGTTAGATAAGAAAGCAAACTAAGCTACCGAAGTGTGTGAGGTTTGAGATTAGACATCCAGCTGTCTGCACATAGCTTCAGGTATTTAGCCATTCCCTATAGTGGATGTTAATGGGATTTTAGTTGTGTTTGCTTACAGTTTCCTAAATAACATTTAGGGAAATGAATCTTTCAGAAAATCTGCATCTTGACTATATTTTTGAGAGTTTTCACTGTCAGAAGTTTTCAGTGGAACTACTACTCCATGTACTGAATACGCATTATTATCTCTGAAGCACTGCTGACTGTGTGGAAATGCCATCAAGACTATTTAAGTGACCAGTCACTGAGTGGATAAGTAAAAACCTTGTTTTTTTACTCATGTTGAAATCAGACCTTTTAAGTAAATGCTCACAATTTCCAGGTAATTTATGCTCTCACTGACAGCTGGATTAGATATATACCTCTCTTTGCCCTTATGCTGGGTGTCATAAATATGTCACATGCTTCCTGGATTCCTATGAGGCTGCCAGCAAACCAATGAAGACTCGTGGAAGTCACTGGTCTGAATAAGCATTAGATCCACTGCTCTCTGTAAAACTTTGTTAACATTAAAGTTGACTTTTTGTGTTGGTTAAAAGCGACGCGCAAGGTGTTATTTCGCGAACTTCCAGGGTGCAAATAGGCCGTTTCCCCCAGCGCTACACTAAGCTAAACATTTGCTTTGTATTTAATGTACAGACAGACGTACACACAGGGTGGTGTCAATCTTCTGTTGTAGGTCTAGGTCTAGTTGTTGTCTGTTACTTTCATGTTAATCTCTAGAAACAACCTACCAGAAGTTTTCTTGTTTGTGTTTGTAGTCATGTGGTATAGACCAATCACATTAGAGCAGGGTTTGCTGTTTTTTATCTGCCTACAAAATGACTGCTATATGTAACAGGACACCTAGCTATCAGCTCAGTGACTCTTGAATGTTGAGAACAAAAAGCCCCCAAAACAAAACAAGAACAAAACGTCATTAAAACTCTGTTGTTCACAATGAAAAGCTATGATTGCTCTCTCCTCCACAGCTTTGAGCCCGCAACTTCTCCAACAGAAGTGAAAACACCAAAAACTTCAAATCTCAGACTTTCTGCCGAAGAAATGCCGCAGAGTCCGACTGTGGACCCCCCGTCAAAGGTCTCTCCTGTTGAACAACCAACAAAGTCCCCAACAGAAATGCTAAAAGGTGTTCGAACTGAAAAGAAATCATCGGAAAGTGCTGCAGAGAGCCCACAAGAGGCGAACAAATCAACAGAGGTTGACGTCCAGTTGCGCACCCCTAACTTGAGTGAAGATGTACCAAAGAGGGACAATGTCAAACGTCGCTCTGTTCGCTTTGGCACCGTGCAGAGTGATGATGGTGGGCCTCCACTGATCCTAGGCTCGGATTCTGATTCTGACACTGAAGACGAAGAAGAAGGAGAAGAAGAAGAAGGAGAAGAAGAAGAAGGAGGAGGAGAAGAAGAAGAAGAAGAAGAAGAAGAGGAGGAGGAGAGTCCTGGAGTTACAGCTGAAAAGAAAGTCCCTGATTTAGTGCCTGTCTATAAAAGAGTAGGAATTTTTCAGAAAAAACATGATGAGAGTCAACAGCAAGAAGAAGAAAGACTGAAACATCTGAAATTTGAAGAACAGCGGCGAGCAGAGGAGACGGAACAAGCAAGGCTTCAGCTAGAACAGGAGCAGAAAAGAGTGGAAGAAGAGAAGGAAAAAGAAAGGGAAAGACAGAGGGAAGAGCTCAGGCTTAAGGAAGAGGAGAGGGCAAGGCAGAAAGAGGAGCAAATTAAACAAGAGATGGAGGAGAAGGAAAGGGAGAGGCTAAAGGAAGAGGAGAGACTGAGGAAGGAAAGAGAAAGACAGAGACTAAAAGAAGCGCAAGAGAGAGATAAAGAGCTAAAGCTGAAACAGGAGGAGGATGAAGAGAGAAAAAGAAGGGAACAGGAGAGGAAAATCCAGCAGGAGAAAGAGGCAGAGATGGAGAGGAAGAGGCTGTTAGAAAAACAGAAAGAAGAGGAGAGAAGGGAAGAGGAAAGAAAGAGGAAGATTGAGAAAGAAAAAAAACTGGAGCTGGAAATGAAAATCCAGCAGGAGAAAGAGGCAGAGATGGAGAGGAAGAGGCTGTTAGAAAAACAGAAAGAAGAGGAGAGAAGGGAAGAGGAAAGGAGGCAGATTGAGAAAGAAAAACTGGAGTTGGAGATGAAAATCCAGCAGGAAAAAGAGGCAGAGATGGAGAGGAAGAGGCTCATAGAAAAACAGAAAGAAGAGGAGAGAAGGGAAGAGGAAAGGAGGCAGATTGAGAAAGAAAAACTGGAGTTGGAGATGAAAATCCAGCAGGAAAAAGAGGCAGAGATGGAGAGGAAGAGGCTCATAGAAAAACAGAAAGAAGAGGAGAGAAGGGAAGAGGAAAGAAAGATGAAGATTGAGAAAGAAAGACTAGAGAAGCAGGAGCAGGAGAGAAAAATGCAAGAGGAACTGGAAAGAAGGCAGGCAGACCAACTCAAAGAAAAGCAAAGACTAGAGGACGAGAGAGAAACAAAGCAATCTGGGTTGAACAACATGCAAGAGGAGAGTTTGGTGCGCAGATCAAAGCCTCATCTAAACTATTTTGAATCTGAAGATTGGCCTCAGGAGTCAAAATCAGCACATTCCCCCTCACCAAACACCTCTGGGCCCACAGAGAATCTGATGGATGTGGTTTATGATGACTTCTCGGTCAAACAGAATCCGATCAACATAGAATTTGATGATTTTTCAGTCAAACCGATAAAAGTGATCTCACGGCGTAAAACAGAAAGCAGTCCAGTTTTCCGTAGTTGGGATGACTTTCTGGATATAGAGGAAGTGAAGGGACTGGTGCCTGTGGACGTCAAAACTGAGAGAGCCAAGGAAGACAAAATGGAAAAACCAGAGCAGTGTCCGAATACACCTCCTTTGCAGGAGAGAGAATGGGTGGAGGAGATAAAAGATGAGCCAGAAGAGGAGCAGCTCATCTCTCTAGACGTGAAGAAAGAGGAGCAGCTCATCTCTCTAGACGTGAAGAAAGAGGAGCAGCTCATCTCTGTAGATGTAAAGAAAGAGGAGCAGCTCATCTCTCTAGATGTGGAGGAGGAGGAAGAGGAGAAGGAGACAGAAACCGAGGATGAGGACGAGATGGAAGAAGACAACCAAGAGGTGAGCCCTATTTGGTTAGGTTCTAGCTATATTTGTATTTCTGTCACGCTTGATTAGATTTTTGTTTTGTGGACATCACTATGGTTATATGAAAGCTCCAACTGTTCACTTATGCAGAAAGGGTGAGGTTAGGAACAGAAGCAGGGGTGTGCACCACTAGTAAATGTGGTTATTTTGTCAATGAATCACATCAGCCAGGCAGCCATACACACCTCACCTGCACCAGCATTTTGCCATTCCTGTAAGACAAGGAGAGAAATATCTTGTCGTACTTGCTTCAGTGTGGTTAAGTCACAGCTTAAGAACTCATGACTGTGTTAGTGTGTGTGCGTGTACTTGTATTACTCATGTTAACACAGCTGGGGAGACTCCTTCATTTTAACTATCCTTATATAACTGCCTTATAAAGTAAGGCTGGGTCCAGGAAATGATACTGTTAATTCTCAGGGAAATTACTGTACTGTTTTCTGAAGGCAACATAAACATAAACATATCTCAATAGTACCCCCCCCCCCCCGAAGTGATTACTTGTTTTATTACAGCGAGAAACATCAAAGAAGGCTAGGGCGAGGTAAACTGCTAATGTGCACGTTTCAATGTTTCTGCTCTTAAAATTACTGCCATTCATTGTGGTAAGCGCGAGATCAGAATAGAAGTGCGATGACAGTGCGAAGTTTTGACGGCAGAAAGATGGGTTACACTTCCTGTGTGTGTTTCCAGAAGCTGTCTATCTTCTGTGTCTTCTGCTTTCAGTTTGCAAGAAACATTTTTAAGTAGAAGCATCGCAAACATTTTAAAGACGCATGTTACGAGGAAGAAGGTTTGGTATGAATGTGTGGAGAGTGTAAGGCAGGTGTGTGTTACTTAAGAGTGTGCTGTGTGATGATGTGGGCCATAGGGCTATAACCCGTCAGATAATGGGTCATGTGTTTCTATTTCACACGTCTTGTCATATTACCACATTGCAAGCAAATTCGGTTGGTAGTGAAGATGTTAGTTTACACGATTATGTAATATGAAGTGCTGCCTAAAGGTGTAGTTCAGCGTTTTGCAAACAAAAGCATTTATATTCTCTTTTACTGAGAATTTTGTGAGGCAATTAACATTGAAGTTGTGTATGTAGCAAAAATAATGGCATCAGTTGCATAGTTTAACACAAAAGCTGGAAAGAAAGTTTTGTTTCTGCCTCCACTTTCCTGTCCACTCTGCACTACTGTGCTATCCATTAAAGAGAAGAGGCAAAGAAATGACAGTCATATCTTCTTCAGTCATAATGCTGAGTCATTATCAATAGATTTGGTATTGCACTTATCTAACCCTCAGTGTAAAAGTGATTAAAAGTGATTGAGTATTGAGTTGACATTCAGAGACAATGAAGTCGCAGAACAGCTGCAGTGCAAGACTGACGTCTGCAAATAAACATGATCACTTTACAGTTTGCAGTTTGAAGTTTTAGTTCGCCAAGTTTAGTTGTTCCAAAAATGCTTCGATGTGTTTGATTTCACATGTCTATGTGTCCTGTTTCACAACACGTGTGAGTTTGTCTTGCTGAAATAAGGTATATGATGCACTAATGCGTCACAGGTGCACAGACTGTCTCCTGATAAAATATCACATTTCGATTGGTCAGACCACAAACTGTTCCACTGCTCGTTAGTTCATAATAAGTGAGCTTGTGAACGCAGCTGCAATCTATGTTCGCTGACTGTTGGGTCATTCCATCTCAAATTTGCTCAGTCATCTCTGATTTACATAAAAGATTTATTGTCCAAAGTTTGAACATGTGTAATGAGTGCTGTGAAAGTTTAGTTTCCTATATCAACTACTTTTCAGGATGTATCTTTTGGAAAAAAAGGTTAGTCGACCCACTTTCAGGCACGTTTTTTGAAATCTGAGGCAGTGTTTGAACATGAATATTTGAAAAACTATTAAAGATGAAAGATTTTCTCAGTATCAAAATGAATCAGGATCTGTAATTTGGAATGGATACATTTGAAAAAAAGATAATTGGGTACTTAAAATATAAAGAGGCAATCTGTATGCTAACTGTGTGAATGAAGGCCGCAAGAATTGTAACTAATATGTATGAATATGCTACATTGTTGCGTTTTAATACCTGGAATAACCTGAATGATTAGCCTGCTTCAGAGCAGCAGGTCTTGAAATGGGTAGAGAAGGTCTCAGAGGTGAAAAATATGCACATATACCGGTACATTAAAATCATTTTTTTTTTGTATAATTTTGTTTTTGTTGTACAAATTATAATATTTGCTCAAGTCAGGATGAAAGTTGAGTGAAAGTAGCACTTTCTTTGTTTTTTTTTCATGTTAAAAAGAGTTTTATATGTTTTATTTTACAGTATTATGATAAGTAACTATAAACCATTCAGACATTAGGACTACTTGTCTTTTGCAATGTGAGCTTTATTAGTGTGTGTGCTCAAATATAGGGCTTTACATATTTTCCATATTTTAACTACCTAATACTCACATTTTTGATGTATCTGGCCCAAATTACACATTGTAATTCATTTTCATGGTAAGATACATTTTCAGGCTTTTATCTTTTTAGATATTAGAATTTAAACATTGCTGCAAATTTCACTGGGCAAAAAAAAATACATATTGAAAATATATTTCAATACGTATTTATAGCAATTATTACATATTCAAACGTTGTACCATGAAATTTTTATGCAAATCGGAGACTTTGGTTTGACATTGTTGTTTTCAGAGCTGCTCCTGAATCCATGTTGTGTTTTTCTCTAATGACTCATGAGAGAAACTTATTGTTATGCAATTTTATATTGTGAAATATTATTCTCACATAGCTGAACTGTTGCCTTAATAGTAGTGAACGGCTGCTATTCTTTGCACCTCACAGTTTTGTCTTAGATGGTCTTTTTTTAATCATTTATATTATTGCATACATTTTACCTGCATCAACCTTTTATGTTTTGTCTTTGTGTTACTTTTTGTTTGAATCTAAGTTTTTCTTTTCCTACTAACTTCTTAGACAGTGTCCAAACTTCTTCTTTTATAATTGAGATTGGAGGTGACAGGTCAAGTAGATAGCAAAGTGAACAGATGTTCAATTTTGACACAGCATTTAAAAAAAATAAAGGCAGCAAACCCAACAAATTCCAGGTGAACAGAGCAGAGCTGCACTTAATGAGAGCAGGGCTGCCAGAGATATGACATTTAAGACAGATGGGCTCACCGCCTGTTTGAACATGCAACATTTTTGCAGACTTAATGAAAACAGTGAACCAACCCTGGACTGTGAGTGTGTGTTTGCTCTGTCAGTGCTGTAGCAAGCAAACCTTACCATACATAACCTATGACATACAGGGCAATGTATGCAACCACTTGAGTGCTGTAAAGGGGCTTTGCTTGTCTGTCTGTGTGAGTACATTCTTATTTGCACCACTGAGTGGCGCTGCTGCTCTTTGACTTTGCACTTCCTCACTGTGTGCTGCAGAAATGGTGAACTTTATCTCATATAAGGCACCTGAAAATCAGCTAAAAGTAAACGACCTCTGTAACACTAAACTATATGTTTTCATAAGTGTAATCGTTTGTTTTCTTCTTTTCTTTCCCTTTTGATGCAATAATGCCAACCTGAAAACTGACAAAAAGCTTTTCATTTTTAGACAAAGCATACTGGAGAAAATGTTTACTAGGCAAACACAAGGTGTGCAGCTGATCGTGCACCCTCAGTCAGGCTTCTGATTGAAAGAAAGATGAGCAGATGATGGCAGGATGTGATGGTAAGAAGAGCCTAGGTGCTGTGTGGTCAGCATGCCCTCTTTTGGGTCTCTCCAGCAGAGCAGGATGTGAGAATGACCATACATGGTGCCCCATGTCTGCTCTCATTTTCTGTCTCTGTCTCTCAATCTCTCCACCCTGTTTTGAGAGAGAGCCTGTCATCCCCCCTCCCTCACACACAAACACACTCTCTGGCACACAAAGAGGACGGTCTAATCCAGAGACAAGAAAGTTCACGTCTACTGTCTGTGTGTTTTCTGCTGCTTCATTTGCCTTTTCCTCTCACAAAAACCTGGCTCATTCATTGCCTGCATTTACCTACGGATGAGACCGGCAGAGGGAGGTACAGAAAGCACCTTGGCCCAGCCAGGCCGCACCTTTCCTACTTCCCTCGGGATTTTCCACATCCGAGCACAGACCTCCGCTTTGTGTTGACGTTCTGTGAAATCACTCAGGTCTGACGGTGATAAAGGGGTGATCTGTCTCTCTGTACTTGCCTTTGGATGTTTGGAGTGTCAGATGCTTCCCATGTGATTTTTTTTTTTCTTCCTGTTTTTGTGAACTCGGAAGTACGTGGGTAGGTTTAGTCAAAGAGGTTTTAGTCAAAGAGATAAAAGGATGTAAATTGCCAACTTTAGACTGAAACCTTCGAAGCTCTTTTTGCTTCCCAAGTGACGACAGAGAGGAGTTTTTGAAGCAGGCTTCAGTCGGTTTGTCTTTTAAATCGATGCTTAATCAATGATGGGAAGCTCTTTCTTTAGGATGCCGCTGTCTCACATCAATCATAGTTAATGTGACAGTGGAATAGTGTCGTCACACTGCAAACACATGGCTGGCTGGACTATTTACTTCTTCACTGACGGCAAATTGTAGACTATTCCAGGAAGTTCGGGTAAGCTGAGTCGTAAAAATATGCAGAGAGAGGAAGCATCCATTTCAAATGACAGATGGACTACGTTTTGTCTTCTGTGATGTCAGAAAAGTTCTTTCTACAAAATATAACTTTTCCTGTGCATACCTTCTGAAATATCAACAGACAGCTGGATCGCAGAGCCAGCTTTCTGACTCACCCGCAAAATCCTTTCATCTCTAATAAAGTTGAACCTCAGTTTCTCTGTTGAACCGGTTCCCATGGTGACCCTGCTGTCAGTGCAGCCAGCTGTGTGAGCTTTTCAAGCATGCAGTACTTTGAAGGAAAACTGTCGGCCGCCCAGCTGCAGGTGGCGGGCTGGGTGGGCAGCCTACGTCGGTCCTTGCAAGGGGCTCTGGAGCTCGTGTGGGGCCAGGAGAAGCAGGAGGAGGAAGAGGATGATAAAGAAGATGAAGAAGAGGAAAGTGGAGATGAAGGAGGAAGGTTTCAGAGGGCCATGTCACCGCTCCGTAGCTTTGCCAGTCGCAGCAGGAGATCCCTGCATCGCTTCTCCATCAGAAGTCGCAAGACTTTGCAGAGGAAAGCCACTAAAACCTGTTCTGTAAGAGCTGACATACACAAAGCAGTAAAAATATACAGTTACAGTAACTATATTTAAAGGCTTTTCTGTCTAATTTCCATTATCATTGTGTGCAATGATCAAAGCCGAAGCTTTTAGGGCGAGTTTTGTTAGAAAATGCTTCAAAACTCCCTGTAACTTATTAGCCTGTTCAAAATTTCCATGGACATGGGTTAAAAGATAACCATGCAAATGTAAATAGGGAGTGCAGCACACAGTGGCAGTGTGTTTCAGGAAGGACAGAGATATCTGATGAAGTTTCCTGCTTGTATTTTCTTTTTTTTATCAGTGCGCAGTCACGGCCTTTCCCTCTCTGTCTGTGGTGTATGTGGGAGATAACGCGCCGGACAATAACAAAGTGTGACACACTTAGACAAGGTTTATCTAACTGTTGTTATTTATGGGTGTCAGCTCCATATCTGCATCTGCCTTTTGTTTGAGCTGGCCGCCTTTGGCTCACAGCCTAACCGTTCTTAGTTAATGCCTTTTTTTCTTCCTATTTCTATCATTGTATGTCATTACATCTCATTACATTATATTATAATAGATTATATTTGATTTTGCAAGCGATCCTTGCACATTTTTTGGAACCAAAAAACATTTTGTTTACACTATATTTAAGTATATAACATGTACATTTGTCTGTAACTTTATCATACATGTGGGTGCACAGGAGAAACAAAGATTATCTCTCCGGCTTAATTCCCTTAATCTGGTGATCTGTCGTTTTGATTCTTGTGGTGACACTCCTTCACAGTCGTTGTGAATCAGATTGTTCCTCATTAAGTTGTACTTTTATTCTCTCCACTTAGCTGCAAACAAGGTTCCATATACATTCCAGTGACCATGACAAAAATGTTATGCAGGTAAACTATAATCAAGCAGACTCTGTCCTAACTTGTGCAGCACATCCTGCGCCCTCAGCAGCACATTTTATACTGGCAAACACAGAGGTAGTGCTTTTATCCTTTATAGTAGGTGTGCGTGCTACTTAGAAGTTCTTGTCCTAAATCTTCAAATGTTGCTAGATGAATTAAGCTGCACCCTCATGTTTTTAATATATTAGCAGTGGATCCAGTGAAAGATTTAGCTCATAAAAAAAATCCTCTTAATGTTAGGAAAGGGAGGATCGATGTCACTGCATCGCTTTTGCATCTAACAATGCAAATTTATGTTAGGCCGGATATTTATTGTAGAAACACACCTTTACAAAGTTAGTAAATGCTGAGAAAAACACTAGCTTGCCTGACCAATCAACAACAGGACTTGGTGGAAATTAAATTTCATCCCTGGTTCTTACAGTGCAAAAGTGCCCTTGTGCCCTAGATTCTACAGGCCCAGGGTTCCTTATTCACCAGATTTCTATAGCATATAACAAGAATCCGAAAAATGAATTCGGGATTTATTTAACCCTCAGAGATGTAAATCACTATAAGTGCTAAATCTTAATCTAACCCTGCGTTTTGTAGAAGGATAAAAGAGATTTCTTGGGTTTAAAAAAAAAAAAAAAGAATATTCCTTTAATTGATGATTGTCTAAGTTAGACTTAAGGTTAGGGTTGGAGTGATTGCTGTTGATAAAGTGCACCTCAGAGGGTTGATATGACATAGGTAAGGAATAAGACTGACCCAAGCATACCCAAGTTAAGTTACAGTGCCATGAAAAAATTTGCGACTTTTCTGACTCCTTCATTTTTTTACACATTTGTGTAAAATGCTTAATTGTTTCATATTATCAAACAAATTAATTATTGGACAAAGATGAACTGAGTAAATGCAAAAGACCGTTTCCCAGGGGTGGGCAGCTTACCAAAATCACTCCAACACGCATCCAGGAGGTCACAAAAAAACCCCAGAACAACATCTACTTCACTTGCTGTAAATGATGGAGTCATGAACTCTGCTGTCTACCAGAAAATCCCAGAGGAGAATGTTCGGGTGTTAGTTTGTACCCTGGAGCTTAAACCGAGTTGAGTTATACACCAGGACGATGATCTGAATCACACCAGCACTTCTGAATGGCTTAAAAAACAAAAACAGAGTGAAGTATTTGGAGTGATGTAGTCAAAATTCAGACTTAAATGCGATTGAGATGCTTTGGCCTTAAAAACAACCTCAAAGAGGCTGTTCAAGCTTGAAAACCCTCCCTTGTGGCTGAATTAAAATAATTCTGCAGAGAAGAGTGGGGTAAAATTCCTCCACAGTGATGTGAAAGATTTATTGCCACTTATTATAAATGCTTGATTGCAGTTCTTTCTGCCAAGGGTGGCACAATCTGTTATTATGTTTGAGGGGAATGACTTTCTCATTGCACGGTATACAGAATATTGAACTGGGGAGCATAAAACAAAGAACAAAGAACCCTGAACGTAGGACATGGCAAATACTGGACTATAAATTTATGGCGTGGGGAACATCCCAGAAATTTCCCTTGGGAGTTGGTGGAGACCAAAGCAGAGATAAAAGGAGAGTACGGGAGTACTGGATACTTTTCCAGTTCACAAACGTATCTCTCAATAGTTGCAATATCTTTGCTCAACTTCTAAACATGTTTCTAATATCTAATTTATTGAGCACTCCTTTAGCTATGGCCAAAGTAGGAAGACGAGGCCGTTCGTTTTGAATTTTTAAAACGGAGGAAACTGGCTCCATAGTGTGGCGGTTTACGCATTTGGTTGACAAGCTAAATTTTGCTGGTTCCGTTCCAGACAGAGATAAGAATCCCCTTTGGGGTTGCGGTCAAATCAAATGTGCAGAGCTACCCGCTGTGGTGCCCACTTGTGACGAGGGGTCATCCTAAAGTAACTTTTCTTTTTTGTCTCCAAATCACACGATACAATGCCTCACTGTTTCTTTTATCTCTTGCACAAATGTTTTTCTAACCTTTGCATACTTAAGATTCACCCAAACAGGAATAACTGCATATTTGAAAAATTCTTTTGTTTTCTTATTGAACTCAGCTGGGAAGCATTAGTCAACATTAGAACTTTGTGAGTGACAGCTGCAGCTCTGTGATAAAGGTGGCACAGACACGGGATAAATCGCATCGCAGAGGAAAGGCTTGTGTAAAAAAGCACTTTGTTTTTTCTCTGTATCTGAACATGGAGTGTAGTTATAGGAAAATCACTAGAAGCCTATTCATTTGTGCTGTGATGCTGCCAGATAACAGGCATTGTGCAAATGAAGCTGCCCTGAGCGTCCTGAGTAATAAATGGCCTCACAAAAGAGATGAGATGTTTACTCAACTGTTGTGTTGTATCCAGGTGACAGTGTCTGGCCATTCAGCACTGGGATGCGCCCCTCAACAAAATATGAAGCGAGCATACAGGAATGTTTTACGAGGAAGTGGTTGCTTTTGTTTGGAACATGTTTGCGTGCGTCCGTGTATGCTTGTGTGTGCGTGTGTAGTATAGCATGTGGGCGTGACATCATGAGTGTGCTTAGTTTGTCTCTGTTGAGGCATAAAGGTGTGTACGCCAGTGCGTGTGTGTCTGTGTGCGCATGTTCATGCCCCCGGTGTTCATTGAGGACAGCCCAGCCTCTGTGACCGGCTCATTAAAAGACGCATGCTTGGCTGGTCCTTTCTCTCTGTGTAGCTGGTGAGTTTTGGCTCAGCACACAGTTTAGTTTCTCCTTGTTTTAACTCTACAATTTAAAGTTCTTGTTCATAAATTTATATGACGTAGAGGATCATTTGGGTCGTTGAAAAAAAGGATTTTCAATCCATGAACAGAGCAATAGCTTAGAATTTAAGTTAAGGTATTCAGCCAAATATGTCATTTAGCAGGGAAGCATGATGGTGATCTGCCAGTTAGTACTGTTGACTCATAGAAGAAGGTCCTGGGTTCGAATCCACCATCTGGCCTTTCTGTCTGGAAGCTGCATGCGTTTCCCGTGTTTGTGCGGGTTTACTCCTTCCACAGTCCAAAGACATGCAGTTGGTGGGGTTAGGTTAATTGGTGATTCTAAATTACCCATGTTTCTCTGTCTTACTATAGGTTCTTTACTTTATATACTTGTTGTTTTGATTTTGGGTTATATGAATAAAATAGAATTGACGATTTCTCTGGTTTCTGCATGTGTTTTCCTTTTGAATTTGCCTGAAATTTTCTGTCCATCTCGCAGGATCAGACCAACAGTTTCTCCACAAAAAATGAAGACAAGGACACCGATGCTTTGATAGACTTTGGCCTTATTCATGACCAGCAGGATCCAGTCTGGGAACAAACACCTGAAAGAAACAGGTAGGAAATCATTTGCATTATTTAAAAAAATAAGTAGTTTGAGTTTTCGTTGTACTTGTATGACAATGTTAATCCTCAAGCCTTTAAAACGTTTCTATTTTTTTATTTGTTTGGCCAAATGTCATAATTTAGACTTCGGGAAAGTGTTTAGGAACAGAAATCTTGTGACAGCTTAACCGAATGCAGATGCACATTAAAATGTGCTGTCAGGCATTTGAAAGTTGAGCTCCCTGTGCCCCCTTGTGGTCAACAAAGTTAGGCACATATGCTTAATGGAGTGGTGAAATTAAAAACAAAAAAACAAATTGAAATGAGCCAAAAGCATTTTGGCAATGCCCTATGAACATTCTTCTTCAGCGTTGTTTACACTTTTGTTCTCTTCAGTCCACAGCCAGTCCCTGACGAAGTACCTGAAGTCTCATCTGAAGACACCGCCGATGATCTGAAAGAGCCAGAGTTTGCCCCTTTTCCCGAGGTTAGTGAGTTTTTAAATCTTCCCCTGTGCCATCAACCAAAAAAGGTGACATGGAATTCAGTTGTTACTTTTCAAACTTACTTTAGAAAATATCTGTTTGTGCTTGTGCCTTTCTGTAGTGTGAAGCATGGATAGATGGCAAGATAGATAGAAGCACAAAACAAAGATATCAATGACGTTTGTAACAGATAAACACTAACTCGTCATTGTGGAAATAATTTTATCAACTCCTGAAGAGAGTTATCAAGACAAAAACAAAACCAACTAAACTTTATACACGCTGCCTACATTCACATAGTTATAGATATGTACACGTAACATTGATAATGGAAAACAGTGGCATCCAGAAGACAAGAGTCAGAACTCAGCAAAACAGAAAACTTATTTACGGAGCCAATTCATCCTCATATTCACGTGATTTTTTCAATACAGTTGTGTGAACTTGTGCAGTGAGTCATTGGCTCTGTGCAGTCTTCCCACAGTGTTTTCTCTTCTCTCTCTCTTCTCCCAGCTTATTAAACATATAATTTTCTCTCTGTGCGTGACGTTTTTGTCTGGCTTGAAACAAATTCTGGGCGAAACTCCTGTCGTCTTGCTTTGTACACAATTTCGACTCAACCAGGTCACTAAATTGTTTTTTGTTTTTTTTTTGAGTGACGAAGAGTGACAGCTGATTGAAGCCAGTGTTATTAATTATTCTTATTGCTCTTTTATGTAATATTTATATTGGCTGTATATTTCTTTTGGATGTGTTTCCCCATACTTCTACACATTATGTCATAAAGGGAAGTTTGCAAGCACAGAGTGTGGTTTATGAAATCTTTGACTTCATACAGTGTCATAACTGATTTAAAATCTTTTTTTCTAATGTGTTCAATATGTGACTTCCAGAATATTATATAATTTATTATTTATTGTTACCTTAAGGAATTAAATTTCAGTTACTTTTTATATTTCTAATTATTTTCTAGTAATAAATAATGCACACTTGTGGCCAGTGCGTTTGCTTTTTATTGTTAGATTTTGTATATGTGTCTCTGTACAGAGCTCCACTCCTCTCCTTGACACCAGTGCACAAAGATCCAAGGCGGATCTGGGAAAGAGGCGTATTCGAACACGTCCATCACGCAGGCTGACCGCAGGGTTAGCTCAGACGGAAACACAGGATTGGGGGACCCAGGACTCCACAGGTTATTAGAGTATCTGTAATGTTCTATGTGAAAGCGTCAGTGGTATAAAGACAGCTGACGATATCGAATTGTTTTGACTCGTGTCTGTGTTTTTCAGTTGAAAAAGAGACCGTTGCAAAAGAAAGGGAGTCAGATTCTGAGGAAGAACAGCCTAAACCCAAGGTAGTCTGTTCCCCGTCCCAGCGAGTGCCAGTGTTTCCTGGTATGAGTCCTGCAGGCTTGCTTGTAAGTTCTCAAAGCATTCAAGAACAACTTCAATTTATTTTAAATGTGTTTTTTTTATTAATAATATATGTAATATGACGCAAATGGGTCTTTCTTTTATTAAATTAAGTACTTATTTGTATTTATTTGCTTTTTTTAAGGCTCAACTTAAAAGGAAAACAGGTGGTGGAGGAACTGCAGTGAAAGAGGAAACCGTAGAAAGCAAAGCTAGCGAAGAGAAGGAACATCAAGATGAAGAAGTGGCACCATCTTCCGTGGAGCTCTCACATTCTCCTCGCACGCCTGCCCGTCTGGCTGGAGCTACACGGGTGCTGCCACTCATAGGCAACAAAGAAGAAGGGTAAGCAGAAAGAAGCGCTGCTCACCAAAACAAATATATATGTTGTGTAAATGATCCAGATATCTTTGGGGAAGATGACTGAAATATCGAAATATCGTCTGTGACATTCAGTGGTGCCTCCTCGCCTGCTTGGCTGAAAGAGCTGAAATCTAAGAAGCGTATGAGTCAGCACGGCAGTGACGCTTAGCCAGACTGAGGTGAGTGATTTAATATAATTAAAAAAGCTTGCCATGATTTTTGTATTTTACTTATATGCTAAAATATGATTCTGAGTATTATTTAAAAATGTAAAAACGTATTACTGTAGCTTTTAATATATAGATTTTTTTAGGTTACAGTACAGAAGTTCCTACATTGCTGTATGACTGTGGGGGAAATAATTATTTGATCACATGCAGAATTTGTAAGTTTGATCACTTGCAAAGACAAACACTTTTATGTTGGTTTAATTTTAGTGGAGAGAGACAGAGTATTAACCAATCAACCAATAATACAGAAAAAAAACCCTGCATTGCATAATAGTAACATGAAATGCTGAAATTTGGTAAAAGTAGTTGATCCCCCAAGCAAAACATGACTGAAGCCATTGCTAGCAAGCACACTGGTTAGATGTGTCTTGTAGTTGGTCACCAGGTTTGCACACATCTGAGGAGGGATTTCGGCCTACTCCCCTTTACAGAAACTTTAAAGAAAGACATGGCAAAGACATGCTCAGTTGGCTGTCTAGGCTGTTGCTTGGCAACTGGAAGCTTCAGCTTCCTCCACAGATTTACTGTCGCACTGGCGTCTGGAGATTGGCTAAACCACAAAATGACCTTAATGTGCTTCTTTTTTAGTCACTCCTTTGTTGCCTCGGCGGTATGTTTTGGGTCATTGTCATGCTTAAAGACCCATCCAAAACTCATCTTCAGTTTTCTGGCTGAAGAAAGGAAGTTTTCATCCAAGATTTTTCAGTACATGGCCCCGTCCATTGGGCCTTCAGTGCAGTGAAATTGTCCTGTACTCTTAGCAGAAAAACAACCCCAAAGCATAATGTTTCCATCTCCATGCTTGACTGTGGGGATGGTGTTCTTTGGGTCAGTATTTCTCATGACAGGTTGGCGCCAAATGGCTCAATTTTAATTTCACATGACCACAGCACTTTCTCCCAAGCCTCTCTGAATCATTTAGATGTTCACTGGCAAACCTACGACAGGCCTGAACATGTGCCTTCTTGACCAGGTGGACCCCCACAGCCGCTACAGGATTGCAGTCCATTACGAGTATCTTACCACTGTGCTTGCTAAAGGGTTTCTCTACTAAGTAGAAGGACTAAGTCCTGTTTTTCTTGGTGATCAAATACTTATTTCATTCAGTGACATACATATGGGACTGCATGTTTGCGTGGGTTCTCTCCGGTTACTCCATCTTCCTCCCGCAGCCCTAAGACATGCAGTTAGTGAAGTTAGGTCTTTTTCTGTGTTATCCCTGTGTCAGATTAGCAAACTGTCCATTGTGTACCTTGTCTCCTGCACTATTGTAGTTGGGGATCCAACTACACCCCTCCCGGTCCTTATAAGGATAAGCAGAAGAGAATGGATGGACAGACACAAAGAAGTGTATAACTTTTATGTAATATGCGTTTTTCTAGATTTTTGGTTGATATTCTGTCTCTCTCCATTAAAATGAAACTATCACAAAAAGTAGAGACTGTTGATTTCTTTGTGAGTAAAGTTAGTAATTAAGCAGGGGCTCAAATAATTATTTCCTTCAGTGTAGTTGTCAGTAGGGGGTAAAAGGGTTTTTTAATTACTTTTTCTTATCCAAAAAGTGATCTAATAGTCTTTTGTGCAAAAGGTTTCTTTGAATGACTTGTAGATTCATCAGCTGTTTTTCTGCTACTTCTAACCCTTTTATGACTGGTGCATTGCGTATAATTATAGGGCTTAACAGGATTGGCTGTAGATAAGCATGAACATTTTGACCTTTTTAACATTTGGCTTACTTTGCATTTTTTTCTAAGGCAGGCTATGACAAAACCGACAGCGAAGACAAAAAAAAACCCCAACGGGAAACAGGCCATTATCTTTGCTTTTTTTTTTTTCTTCTATCACAATGAGAACCAGACACTGGGGGAAAACATTTTGTACCTAAATGTACTTTATTCTGCTTGATGTGCTTTTAACCTGCCTGTAAAATTAACCCTAACTCTCACAGGTTTTGACTAGCTTAGGGAGAATTATGGAAGTATAAAGGGCTTATGAACACACCAAACACACATTGTGTTACTGATGTTACCACATTATGAGTTTTATATATTCAATGCTTCCATTTGACCTTACTGCATCTTGTCCACCCTTTAGGAAACACCGTGCCATTGCCATTGAGCTCAGCTGCTGCTGCCGGCAGACATGACCGCTCCATCGTGTGCCCAGAGTGCCTTATTTTGTACCTTCACTGGGATGTTCACTTTTGCTGAACGCGCCTTTGAAATTGAATATAATGCCAAGTCTACGTGCCTGTGATGTTTTAATGCCAAGTACATGTTATATGAAATGTTGTTTAAGAAGCTCAGTGGAGAGCAAATACCCCAGTGTCATTTGGAGCAAAGTCATGGACTGTCTGCCTGGATTGTGTAAATTTGTAAGACTGTCATGTACTGACAGGGACTGATGACACTAGGCCTTTAGCAGGATATCTACATTCACACACACGCAGGCCTTTTTATAGTTGTGAGGACACTCGTTGATCACATTGCCTACCCGCTCTCCCAACCCAACTCTTGTCATGTTCTAAATCCAATTTTAACCGCATCATTATCATCAAGTGTGAACCCTCGAAGAGACCTTTGAGGCTCTGGATCCTCACAATGCAGAAGTTCCCTCACTGTGATTTAGAATTTTTTTTTTTTTATCCTCATAAACACAGAAATACACGGATGAGGAAACACATGTGTACAGAATTACGAAATATAAATAATGCACCTTGTGTGTATTTAGTTTTAATTGTACAAAAATGCCTTTTATATTGTTTAACCGATCACAAAGCATCTCAAGTAAGGCTTGAAGCACTTTAAGAAAAGTTCTAGCAAATTACCGTCCAAACAGCAGTAGAGTAAAAACTGTAGTGACAGAATCCCGGGATTTTTTTGTGCCTTCTTCATTTTGTTACATCATTAGTGTCTATCTACTTTTTAAAACAAGATCTCACAAGGCTTAATTAAGTACTGCCTGATTTGTTTAACCCACCCACTAGCTGGTTAGAGCGTCAACAGTGGGCTGAGAGGATATTTCTGGGGTGCAATAACAGAGTCAGAAAAAAAATGTTTAAAGGAGAAAAATGCAATAATGTGCTGGAGGTTTTATGTGCCTTTTTAATGTTTAAGAATGAATGTCATCAAAATGGAATTCATTATTGATCAACTTACTGTATGTTAGTGGGAAATTGGGGGAATTTTATTAAAATGTTTTCTATGAAATGAAGTTGAGTGTATTATTTATTTGTTGGTTGATTGATTTATTTTGGACATTGAACTTCCTATTGCATGTATTCAGTGGCAGTAAAGCATAGATACATTAACTGGGCAATATATTAGGTACACCTTACTCATACTGGGTTGGACACCCTTTCCACCTTCAGAGCTACCTTAATCCTTTGTGGCATAGATTCAACCCAGGAGCTGGAAACATTCCTCAGAGATTTTGTCCATATTGTCATGATGGCATCAAACAGTTGCTAGATATTCAGCTGCTGCGCATCCATGATGTGAATCTCCCTTTCCACCACATCCCAAAGGAGCTCTATTGGAATGAGATGTGGTGATTGTGGAGGCCATTTGAGCACAATGAAATCACTGTCAGGTTCAAGAAATCACTTTGAGATAATCTGAGCTTTCTGTCACCTGTGTTATCCTGCTGGAAGCAGCCATCAGAAGATGGGTGTACTGTGATCATTAAGGGATAGACAGGGTCAACAACAATACTCAGGTGGACTGCGGTGTTTAAATAATTCTCTGTTGGTAGCAAAGGGTGCAGGAAAATATCCCTCCACATCATCACACCAGCAGCAGCCCAAACTATTGATATAAGCCCGGATGGATTCATGGTCTTATTTTGTTTATGCCAAATTCTCACTCTATGCTCTGAATGTTACTGCAGAAATCAAGACTGGGAAATGTTTTTCCAATTTTCCATTGTGCAATTCCAGTGAGCTTGTTTGAACTGTAGCCCCAGTTTCTTGTTCTTCGGTGATAGGAGTGGCACCCAGTGTGGTCCCGTCTGCTTCAAGGTTCAATGTGTCATTTGTTCAGAGATGGTCTTTTGTATACCTTGGTTGTAAAAAAATGGCTATTTAAGTTACTTTTTTCATCCTATCAGCTCAAAGCAGTTTGGTCATTGTCCTCTAACTTTTGGCATCAACCAGGAATTTTCACCCAGAGAACTGCAGCTCACTGGATATTTTCTTTTTTTTTTTAAACCATTCTCTGTAAACTCTAGAGATGGTTGTGTGTTAAATCCCAGTAGATCAGCACTTTCTGACATATTCAGACCAGCCCATCTGGTATTATGCCAGATTCAAAGTCAATTAAGTCATCCTTTATGCTCCATTCTGATTCTCAATTTGAACTTCAGGAGGCCGTCTTGACCACATGCCTAAATGCACTTTTTAATGCAGTTTCAGTGTCAATGTGATTGATTGCTTAGATAACAAGCAGTTGAATAGGTGTGCCTAAAAAGTGTTGAGTGACTTCTTCGATTGTGTTTTACAAATCCTTTTGCTCTTGTCGTTTTTTTGGAGTTATTCATAAAAATGTGCCTATTCTTTTGAAATTGCACATAAAGGGAAAATTTGGATGCAATTTCTGTTGGGAACTGGATGAAGAGAAAGGTAAAGAAAGGGGTAGAAGAGTGGAGAGTGGAGAGCAAGATAGCTGGGTGGGGCCAATAGTGCTGAGTGAGACTGATCTCTGTTCATTCTCTTGGCTGGCAGTCAGAGCTTGTACCCACTATAGGATCATGGTCAGGATGGCAGCACAGGCAGAGAGCTGGGCAGCGCTTGCCAGTGTGCCAGGGACAGAGGGCAATCCTATTGAGAAGCAGTGTGATGGACACAATGGGTGCGACAGACTTGCTGCATCAACAGGCTTTTTGCTGCTGTGGCTAGAAATAAACCATAAATACCCCCACTGGCATCCACCAACCGCTCACCAGGCCTCCACACAGATCCTCACTCAGTCACAGACAGAAAGGGCAAAGAAAAGAAAGAGGGAAGACGGAAAACGTGGCTTGTACGGGGTGCATTGAAGCACAAGCCATCAAGGTAAAGAAAAAAAAAGAAAAAGGGAAAAAGAACCAAGATAATTATTTTCCCTTTTTTTTGTTTTCTCTCAAGAACTTCTTCTGTGTGGATCCAGAGGGACTATTAGTGTGCTATTCTAACAGATACAAGTAAGATTTGTGTAAGCTAAACAAAAGTTTGCAGGTTACTTCCTGATTGATTTCTGAACAACAAGATTATGCTAATCTAAACTGTATTATGCAATCCAATCTTGCAGGAAAACCTTTTTCAAGTGCATAAAGTCAATAGCTCATATCTCATCATTTTTATTTGAATGTTTATTTTGTATATCAGGTGTATGTATTTAATCTGACACTAAGCAATGTGATTGTTGTGCTTTGTAGACTAAAAATGACAGACCAGCAGGGAACCCCAGACCAGCTGCCTGCAGAAAAGGGCCAAGGAGGGGCTGGAGCAACATATAAGGTACCAGATTTAACAAGAGGGACTTTTCTGTTAAACAAGCTCAAAAAGACCACGGGCTTATGGACTGCATCATTCAACTGCTCCACCTGTCCCTGTTTTGCAGCTGGTGGTTTTTGAGTATGAGAACTTTCGTGGAAAAAAGGTGGAGCTGTCTGGTGAATGTAAAGATGTGCTGGAGAAGACACAAAGGGTTGGTTCAGTCATTGTGGAGTCGGGACCGTGAGTGACTCAGTTACCCTTCCTTCATTTTCACTGCATGTAGATCCTATTTTGTAGCTGTTACCTTTGCTTTCAACAAATGTGTGCATTTATATGTCTTGCTTATTTTCCATGTTGTCAGATGGGTAGGGTTTGAGCGTCCAAGTTTTGCTGGAGAGCTGTTTGTGCTGGAGAAAGGAGAGTATCCTCGTTGGAGCACCTGGACCAACTGCCAGAGTAGCTACAGCCTGAGCTCCTTTAGGCCTCTGAAAGTGGTATGTACTTGAAATGAAATGAACCTCAGACATTTTGTGATTTTGCAAGGGTTGATGTTAAACATGTGGAAATATACTGTTTTCTGCAGGACAGTGCAGATCACAAGTTACATCTGTTTGAGAATGCTGGCTTTGAAGGCAGAAAAATGGAGATTGTTGATGATGATGTCCCCAGTCTGTGGGCTCATGGTTTCCAAGACCGTGTGGCCAGTGCTAAGGCTGTCAATGGAACGTAAGTTTCACCATTCTCAGTCTCTCACTACAATGATTTCCACTTATCAGAACTGAAGCCATGAAATGTAAGATAGAAGTGCATTTGTGCAAAATGATACTAAATTTGTGTAAAAATCACTGTCCCAGAAATGTGATACTGTTTCTCTTTCTCGTGAAGGTGGGTAGGATACATGTATCCAGGTTACAGAGGGCGCCAGTATGTGTTTGAGCAAGGAGACTTCAAGCACTGGAATGATTGGGGAGCCACTGCACCTCAGATCCAGTCCGTCCGACGTGTGCGGGACATGCAGTGGCATAAGAGAGGGTGCTATATTGCCCCTGCCCCCGCCCCTGCCCCAGCTCCTGGTCCAGCCCCAGCTCCAGCCCCTGGCCCTACACCACCCAATCCTAACCCTAATCCCAACCCCAAATCCCAAACTCAGCCCGAAGCTTAAACTCCCACCTCTGACACCTTCCACAGAAACTGGTGAATGCTGAAGGCAGCTGGCCAGTCCTTAGTCTCTCATTATTAAAGCTCTTTATTGGTTTAGGCTTTTGGAAAACTGGAACTGAAAAAATTAACCATGCATCTCTGTTGGAAATAAAAGTTTTGGCCCTGATTCTGGTTATTTGTAAATTATTCCATGCCATTTATTTTGCATAAATTAATACATGGGATTGGAGTGAGAGTGTTAAAACGATCTGTGCATTAGATAAACAACTTATAAGTATATTAAAATTAAGTAAACAATAATTCAGACCAGAAAGAAATAATTATCAACTATTAGTAATTGGCATTAGAAGGGTGCGTGATGTGAAAAAAAAAAACTTTGTTTTTTTTGTGACACTAGAAATCCTTGCTACACTACCACTGATAACCTGATATTCTTTTTCAATTATTTAGTCACTGTCGACCTGATGTTTGGTTCTTCTGAGTCTTTGAATCTAGTCAGGCCCCGTTTCTTTTTAACTCTGGGGCATTGTAATTAATGCTCATAAAATTTTTGCTATTTTTATACATTTTTTTTTTTACTATTAGGCACTTGTTAGATTGTAAACTAACTGTGATATTCAGCCACTGTTTTGTTGATAAAAAACACGATCAGCCCCCTCTTCAGAACCTTTCCCAGCGTTCCTTGGTGTGCTCAACTCTCATTGGTTAACAACTGCATTTATGCCCGCCCACATAAAATGGAACATCCAATCAGAACCAAGATTCATTCAGCAGGCTCGTGAGCTGGGCGGGCAACGCGCAAAATTTGAAAGTTGACCGGAAACAGGGTGGCTGTGTAGAAAATAGTGTGCTCTTAAGCACATAAATATGCCTATATAACTTAGAAAGAGTATAATAGCTACCTAAACGACTAGCTGGTGAGTAATTTCCTAACAGACCGCTTTAATTTTATTCATATGTCAAGAGTGTTTCGTCTTTAATGTTGTTTTATAAGCTAAGTTAGAAAGCGAACGTTACCCACCGTTAGCTTAGCGCGCTAAAGGGGGGCATGTTGTTGACACCAAGTGACAGCTTTTCCTTGGTCTGTAGGTATCAATATTTCGTTAATGCCCTGGATTTAAATCTCGACTTGCTACCTGCTTTTATGCTGTGAAGAGACCATGCTGAAGTTTAAATACGTGAGTCAGGGAAACCTGAAAACACCGTCTTCCTCTGCTGACCCTATCACTAGCCGCAGCTCACGACTCAACCAGCTGTTTCAGGTAAAGTAATGGATCAGTTTAGGTGTAGTTTCGATCTCTTAAAATTCAGTTTAAATACATCCCGAATAGCAGACTCCTGTGAATTCCACTTTTCTTGTTTGTGTATTGTTTTCAGGGACGACTGAGTCTGTGTGGGGAGCAGGGAGGATGCACTTTAGGTCGGGAAGAGTTTCTGGAGGCTTTGCTGCTTCTCTACCAAGAGTGCACTTCCCCAGAACTTATGAAAATACATCATGTGGCAAACTTCGTCAATAAATGTAAGCATACATTTTAAATATGAGCAAGATTTGTTTGTTTTATTTATCAGTCGTCATCCGTTTTAACAAAACCTGATTATATCAACTGATGAAATTGATTAAGAGCAGTTATATTTGTGATGCACAGTTTTAAAATGCTCTTAAGCATACTACAAGGCTTATGCCTTTTTTGTAATATCTGTAAGGTGGACTTTGATAATTGTACTAAGAGTATGTTGCTGTTGGTCTAGTTAGAATAAGGTGTTTAGCTCATAGTTCGCATTCATAAAAATGTCTTAAAGGTTTTACTTCAAATTTTGAAGCCATAAAGGGTGAAAAAGTTGTTTGTGCTGTGCTGAGCTGAGCTGTTCGTGCTTTTTGAAACAGTTTCTGAAGTTGTCTCGGAGCTGCGGGCCCTACAGCCCAGGCTTCAAGACTTTGACCTGCATGCAGTGGTGGGTCGGGGTCGTTTTGCTGAAGTCCGAGTTGTCCGGGAGAAGGCTACTGGAGGTGTTTGTGCACTTAAAGTCATGAAGAAGACAGTTTTACGCACTCAAGAAAATGTAAGTTTCGTCCTCTAAGAACTACATCGTACCAGAGAGTTTTGATATCCATGTCTGGGACACAAAAAGGAAATTTTGGTAGTTTGCTATTTATTTGTTAATAGTTTTTTTTCCAGAAGGAAAACCAGAGGTGGGAGTAATAAAATAAATGTATGCTGGTTCCATTTAAAGTTGTGTGAAAAAGAAAGTTTTAAGGATTCCACTGTAGCAGTCTTCTGCACTTAACAGTTTTGTAGCTTTACAACGTTGCTTCTGTTTGCAGAGGTTTGTGAAAATTTGTTTATGTACAGCAAATAAATGTCTGGGTTCCTCTAGACACTTCAGTCTAGTTGAGGACTGGACCATTGCAACACCTTGATTCTTTTCTTTTTTAGTCATTCGGTTGTAGATTTGTTGCTTTGCTTGGTGTCATTGTTACGTTACATGACCTAGTTTGGGTGTAGCTTTAGCTTTTGGACAGATGTCCTTACTCTCAATCGTCAATACTTTGGCATACAGAGGAGTTCATAGCTACTTCCCACTGCACGCACCCCAGGTACTGTGGGTGAAATAAAAGCCCAAATCATCAGCCTCTAGAACTCCATTTGAGGCATTTTTGTTGATATGCTGTCTTTGATGTTCACCAGTTGTGGTGCTGTGCATTATAGCCAATCATGTCCACTTTCGTCTTGTCTGTCTGAAGGATATTGCTCTTGAAATCTTGTGGTTTGTTCAGATTCAACTTTGCAAACCTAAACTGAGCTACCATCTTCTTTTTAGATGGGCATTTTCAAATAAGACATACTTCTTCACTCTTTTTTTTTAGTTGTGTTGTTACAAACTTTAACATGTTAACTCGAGCCTGAGATGTAGCCCTTTTGTTTTTTGAAATTTCTTTGAATATTGGGCCATCTGACCTTTGGATTACTTTGTTGAACTTGTTTTTGCAGAGGTGGTCACATTTGCTGGTGATCAGCAGCATCTGCCTGCTACTTACCCTCTTAATTCCTACACAGTAAGGGTGTACTTCACTGAAAAAAACGTTCTTTTTCTCAAGACTGTAGCTTTTGTTTCAGGATTTCTTTGAATACACTGTCATAGATTAGTGGAACAAATGCCCATTATTAATGTTTAATTAATGTTTATAATACCACTTGTGGTTTGCTCACTACCACAAGTGGAAACCCTATAAAACGGGTAGATTTAGAGTCCGTCTAATGGGAGTGGAAAGGTTCATGTACTTGAGATGGATTTCTGTCAGAATGAAATTCACTGAGAACAATCATGTAATAATAGCATTTATTGAAAAGTATTTATTTAATTATTTTAACACAGAGACAACTATTCACTCTCATATTCAGACCGATGAGCAATTTAGAAACACCAGTTAACCTGGATGCATGGGATAATTATTTTATCTTTTTTTTTTTTTTGTTATAATAGTCCTCTAATGAAATGATTTCCTCAGGAGTATTGAAGTGTATAAAGAATAAGGGGCTTGAATTTTTCACTTTCACATTTACTACACAAGTACTGTTAACTGTGTCTCAGCTACTTGGTGTTTCAAATTTGTACTCCTAAAAAAGTCCACTGGAGAGTGCTGTAGGGCTAAGCACAACAAATGTCACTTGGATCCAATATTTCACAGCTGTGCTCTCTGGCATATGACTAATCGGACAGATCTCCGTCAGAATAGTACATGAGCTGTGACACAAAGGGAGCTGAAGAATGAACAGTTTTAATGAACAAGAAATGTCTTCTTCGTGCCACCTGTGACAGTTTAGTGTAATTTAGTCTCATCTGTCGCTTATAAAAAGAGGGAACAAGAACTGAAGCTAGACGAGAAAGGCAAGAATTCTAATCACCAGAAAAAGTAGATTTTTTCACAGTTTTATCTGAAATAAAATGCAATTACATTTAACCCACATTCAGTTTCTTAATATGGAAGTTTCTGTGTTTCAGGCACATCTGTTTATATGGCCATTATACTAATCACAGTGTATATTTGTATTGCTTACATTTCAAACAGTATAACTGCTCATTGCTCACCTTCTAACTCTTCAAAGGTGATTTTTCATGAAGAGGAGCGGAGGATCTTGGCTCTGAACAGTAGTCCCTGGATCCCACAGCTGCTGTATGCCTTCCAGGATAAAGATGATGTTTACCTGGTGAGACTGCGGCACATGTTTCTTTTTTTTCTTTTTTATCTTAATGATGAATTGAAATGACTAGTTTGCTAATTTTTTCTGAATCAAAAGAATATTTTAAGGATCTTTTGTAACACACAGAGAAAATGGCACACACACAACATACTGTACTTACTAATACAATATTTGTGCTATATTTGATGTATAAAGCAAAGGCCTTGTATTTTGTAGTGTAGGCCTCGATGTAGTGTTAGTCCCAGTGTTACAAAATAGTACTGACCGTATAGTGACTGGTCATAGTAGATAGCTGCCCTTCCCTAAGCCTGGTTCTGCCTGAGGTGTCTTCCTGTTAAAAGTGAGTTTTTCCTTCCTACTGTTCCATAGTGTTTGCTCAGAGGGGGTTGTTTGACTGTTGGGGGGTTTCTGTATATATATAGTAGGGTCTTTACCTTGCAATATAAAGGCCCTTGAGGCAACTCCTGTTGTGATTTGGTGCTATGAAACAAAAAATTGAGTTGGTATGACATATTAGCTTTCACTCAAAGTATCATAAGCACACTGTGTATTCCCCCAAACTCTAAAATTATACTGTGGGGAAAATGGCTAGACTCAGAAGTAAAACAAACACCCACACTATACATGAACCCTAGAAATACAATCATCAAAATTTGCCTATTGTTACCTGCTTTCTATCTTTGATTTTCAAAATTTGACCAACAAAACTGGCAGTCACTCAAAGTGGCATGTGAAGGAGGAATTATAAAATGACCAATCTGTTTGTACAAGAAAAATATTTTGTAGCAGGGGAAAAAAGGTTTCATTCTTAAGTCGTTATTTTTGCCATCAGTATGTTCCACAGTGACCAGGATTTTTTCATGATAAATCACATCATTCATTACTGACTCCTCCTGTGGCTTTTTAGATGCTGTGCTTGGTTTTAGTTTTTCTTGAAATTAAAAGCTTACTGCAACTAACAAAACAGTATCACATTTTTTTAAGCTATCACTGTGAAAAATAAGGAGGGAAATCAGAAACTAAACTTACTGTTTACCATTTAAAACACTCAGTGAATGTATACTCTTTATGCTGCATTATTGTATGAGTAACTAATTAAAGGGGGAAACGTATCCCTTTTAATAATGCAATCTTAGCACTTTGTCAGTTACAGTTAGCTGTTAAACTTACAATGAATCTGTATTTTTCCTTATGATCAAGGTTGTCTTAGGTAGTAGGAAAGAGTGCAGTCAGTTTCTTGTGCAGCTGGGCCTTATATTTTATCCTGCCCTTTTTGTTTTCTTTCTCTCACCATCTATATATGTTCCTTTATGTCCCCTGCATATCTGTTTCAATTCTTCCTCTTTTTTTCTCTCCCCCTCTGTCTCTCTGCTCCTTAACTGAGCATGGAGGAAAATACAAAGCATCCATCTTTATCCGTGTGTCAGAGAGGCACCCAGTCTCCCTGTTGCTAGGTAACACTGGAGAATGCTCCTGTTCATTGAGACTCGCTGACCATTCATGTGCATGGGCTTTGCCTGTTTATGGCTGTATGGCTTTAAACATATAGCTCAAATCAACTTGGCACAGCACCTTTTATTTCAGTGTGCAGACAGCAGGAAAAAAAAAAGAATTTTAGGCAACGTTAACCAAGGCTGATTTATTTTTCCAAACTTTCAAAACTACATGTCTTCAAATGGGCTATGTTATGGTTGCAGTATGTTGCTTTGAGTTAAATGTGTCTTCTTTCATCCTATGATCATTCATTCTAGGCTACACTGGGATTATGCATTTATTCTTGACATATTTTTAGCAATTGAACAGGAATACTTTGACTGCAGTATCATAGATAAATCAGCAATAGTACCCAGTGTTATATAACTGAATCTATAATGAGGAGAACCACCCTATAAGCTTATGCGGAGCAGAGCTTTGATGTAAGCTCAGACACATGGCCCTACACTTGTTGCTTTGTTTTTCCTTCTAAATATAGACACATTTAGAGGCGTTCTTAAAGCTTTTACAGCCTTCAACAACAACACACAATCCTTCAAATGCTATGTACTGGTTATAGTCTTATCCTGCCAGTTCCTCACTTTAAACACATATGCTTTCAGGCGATGGAGTACTTGCCAGGCGGTGACCTGATGTCTCTCCTAAACCGATATGAGGATCAGTTTGATGAGTCCATGGCTCGATTTTATTTGGCTGAGCTGGTAGAGGCCATTCATGCTGTCCACCAGTTGGGCTACGTCCACAGGTAAAATACCCGCTATGAAATCCAACCTGTTATTGATAGAGGATTAGCCAAGTAAGACTTAACAGTAAAACATGATCAATGAAGGAGTGGCAGTGTTCCCGTAGAATGGGTTTCTCGACTTCCAGGTCTATATTAAAAATGTTTTTCTTTCGTTTTCATTGAAAAGGCCACAATAACCGGATCCTGTACATGAGAATTGTTATCGCTTTAACTAATTTAATGTACAGTGTGATGGCAAATGTTATAAAAATGCTGTGGAGTTTGCAAATGTCTCTGTTATGCTTGGAGCAGTAGAGCATTTTACAGTACTCAGACAACAAACAGCTCTGTAAAAGCCGTATCAAATTTCTACTAAACTATCCACTTACAGAGATGTCAAACCAGAGAATATTCTCATTGATCGGACTGGTCATATTAAGCTGGCTGACTTTGGATCAGCTGCCAGGCTGACTGCTAACAAAACGGTAAGTCGAATATAGGCTTTGCTATATGTATTAACTTCACTGGTCTTCACAATGACATTACAGAGTTTCTGTTATGTTTTCCCAGGTGGCCACTTCCACAGTGCCTGTCGGAACCCAGGACTTTCTTTCCCCTGAAGTCCTGACAGCCATGAATGGGGGTTCTAACAGCACCTATGGAGTTGAGTGTGATTGGTGGTCGCTTGGGGTCATTGCCTATGAGATGATTTATGCCCGGTCACCTTTTTCTGAAGCCACTTCGACCAAGACTATCTACAACATCCTTAACTTCCAGGTGCTGACATTGTCATTGTTTATGTATTCAATATCTATAACAGATCAGACACAAACGGTGTAATCAGTATTCCTGTTACGGTCAGTAATATATGCAGTCTAATTTAGGCAATATTTAATCAGTCTATGAAATATTTATTCAATTCTTGTTCAATTTTTTTTTTTTTTTTGCCTACAGCGTTGCTTAAAGTTTCCAGAGGAGCCACGTACCAGTAAGCAGTTTGTAGACTTGGTACAGAGCTTACTTTGTGGTGCAAAGGAGCGACTGGGTTTCCAGGGACTCCACTGTCACTCTTTCTTCTCCAGCGTTGACTGGAACAACTTGCGACAAGGTGAGGAGATTCCTCTCCCTTGAGACTCCTCTGCAATCTTTTTAGTGGATGTGCTCAATTTCACTTGAAATGACATATTCTTGTTGTAATTGTGTTACAACACAGTTGATATATTACTAGTTGTCAAATTCTAATGCTTGGGTTTTTATTCTTTTATATATATATATATATATATATATATATATATATATATAAAAAACAAAACCCCACCCAACAGCATCTAGTCTACGTCTGTGTGTGTTCAGGGGGTGAGCTCATAGACAACAATAGTGTTGGTGTTGTCTATAGTAAAATAATGAGATTCTGTGCGCTGTTGGCAGTAAGCCATGGTTTTTTTTTTTTTTTGGTTTTTTTTCCTGAGGAAGGGAAGGCAGACCGTTAAGATCTGCGACTCATCTGTTTCTCAACAGATGCAGCACGCATCGTTTACACAGGCAACACCAGACATGCTCTTTGTAGCGTTTGTTAAATGTTATTGTTGCCAGTGAGTTTCACAGTTTCCCCTGACTGGCCATTGGAAAACACACCCATAACACTCAAATTAATAGATAATTTCAGTGAAGCATGGTCACATTGAAGAGGCACATGCCTACAGTGCTACTGTAATTCACAAGTGTATCTGCAGGGGTGATTGGTGTTTGTTTTGGCTCTACCAAATAGGTATTTTCTGCAGATGACACCCCCCCATTATAAAGTAATTATATAACATTACTATGCCCATGGTTTCCTCTTAGCACTGATTTGTCTATGATAAAGTGTTTAGATTGATAGTTTTTCTTTATTTATTTTTCTCTTTGTTAATTGATTTTGTTTGAGTAGTAGCAAAAAAAACCCTCAAAATACATATTTGTACAAATGTCTGCATTAAAAATATCATCCTTGTTTATTCACAACTGAGCACGGATAGAGCTTTATGCATCAGCTTTGGGTCCAGCTGATTAGCTTGCTCTGCTGCAGTGAGAGAGTGAGTGAGCATGTGTGTATGAGAGAGCGCGAAAGAGAGGAGGGAGGGACAGAGGCAGCATGTGCATCAACGCGCGACTTACTGCTCTCTAGGCTCCCACCGCTCTCCGCTCTCTATTCCTCCTCCCTTCCTTTCTCTCCCCTTTCTCCTTGTGTTTTTTTTTTTATTTTTTTATTTTAATTTTATTTTTTTTTACATTTTTTGTTTTTAAGTACCTTGTTCATAGCGGCTTCCTTTTTCCCTTGCCCTTTCTCTTATTCCCACCTCTCATGCTCTTCCCCTGCAGTTCTCCCGCCTTTCGTTCCTGCGTTGCATGCTGAAGATGACACCTCTAATTTTGAGGAACCAGAGCAGGCAGCCCCCTGGCCAGCCTCAGCAGCCCAGCAAGGAGCTCTGCCGGCGGGCTTCCAGGGCCAGGATCTGCCTTTTCTAGGCTGGTTCTTCAGCAGAGCGTTGATACTGTTGGCCAAAACTGAGTAAGTGGTACCTGTTTACTAGTCATTGTTGGGATCATTCAAAGTAGACTAAAGCCTGTTTTTCCTTTAGATGATGCAGAGACCTTTTGCATGCACCTTTCTAATACCTTTTGTTGGTAAAGACCCCATGCTAGTATTGAATGCTGTTCTGCCATTAGTCTCCTCATTACCACGGCAACAATTTCCAGGTAGCCTTGTTTCAGGTGACCTAGCATGGTGCCCAGGGCAGTTGGTATTGTCCCTGTCATTAGTGTTGTGCCTGTTGGGGCCAAAAAGGGTTTGGCTATATGCTGTGTCAGACAAGGAATGAGAAAAGGGAGGGATCCCCCTGTTCTGTGGTGCTCTCTCCTACTGACTTCTTGTTTTTGTACCTTCAGATCACACGTAAGTGATCCAGTGCGCAGATAGATCAAATGAATGGCTCAGAGGATGTTAGCTGGTGTTATCTTGCCATCGACTGATTGGTATGCGACTGAGTGTGCCGATGAGGTTTGCTGAGAAGTGGAACCCCACACATAGACACACTCCCACCCTCACTGCTGTTATTGTGCCTTCTCTGTTACTGTGAAGCGTAATAGGCTCCTGACTTTTACGGCATGGGTTTTGGGACTGTAATTATACCTAATTGTGTTTGGCTTCTTAACCCCTGATAATAAAGCAAGAGGATGGGTTTTTGTTCTTGCAGCCCCATGCTAGTGCTCTCGCAGGTTAATGGTGCTGGAGACTGCAGATCATGACAGCAGCGGCAACAGAAATGGAGAAAAAGCATTAGCAGATTAGACTGGGAAAAAGGATGAGAGCTCAGATTGGGGGAGAGAATTATTTCTATGGTTACAACCGTGATGCTTTTTTTTGGGGGGGTTTTTGTGTGTGTGTGTGTGTGTGTGTGGGGGGGGGGGGGTTTTGTTGGTTTTTTTTCCCCCTGTCCCCACCCCCCATCTTTACCCGTCTCATCTCCTCCTGTTATTTCTCTCTCTTCTAATGTCTAAGTCGCCTTGCTGTTACACCATCAGTCATCTGTTCAAGGTTTTTAACAGAAGCCAGTCATTTTCTATGCTGCATTTGATTAAGAGGAGCTCAGTGTTCATAAAATGTGTCAGAATTGTGTTGCGTGTGTGGGAGCATGCATATCCGTGTACACATTATTCATTACAATGCCAAATAGGAAAGAGAAATGAACCTAGAGCCAGGCATAATGAAATGCTAATCATCTGTTTTGGGGGTTCCTGCTATTGTTTGTTTTTTCTTCTCCTTTTTGAACTTGTCTGTCTCACTCCTCATTAGTAAAAACTTAACAGCAAAATCCTCTTAAAAACTTGCCTCAAATTTATAAGAAGCTGTCTGTGGTATAGTGTCGGAAAATCATACTAAACACCCATAAAAAATGACATTGTTAGGATTTTTGGCTGGATTAAGGAAATTCTGAGATGGTTAATACAACATGCGCAGTATTTACAGTTTATAAATATCTGTTTTTGCCTGTTTGGAGCTGGACATAAAACGGTGTTATTAGGTCAGTCTGTCTGGTCAGGCATCCAACGTCGTGCCAAATATCTACCGATACTGGGTAAAGGTATATGGGTGCCCATTGTTCCTTCGTTGGCGTCAAATGTAATCCTGTAATATAGGCTATGATTTTTGTCTTACAAGGTACCTTGGCAACACACACACACACACACACACACACACACACACACACACACACACACAGTATGTAGGAAATCCATTGAGGACATTCATGGGCTTTTGGAAAAGAAATTTGTGTTTGTACTGAATTCCCGCCATTTACAGTGGTGCCATCAGGGTCAAAGCTTTTCATGGGGGACCCCTTTTTTTTTTTTTTTTTTTTGAACAAACTGCCCCAGGACATGTACCACATGAATGACCAAAAGAATGTTGGCAATGGTAGGAGAAGAAGAGTCTTCTAGCACTTATATTAAAAACAGAGAAAAAAATTATATATATATATATATATTAGGGGTGCAACGATACACAAAATTCACGGTTCGGTTCGATACTTTGGTGTCACGGTTTGATATTTTTTTCGATACAAAAAAATGTTCATGCATTTTTAATTTGTCATTTATTAAAATTATAAATATATATTTTAACTCAAAAGTACAGTTTTTAAATTTAACCCTAACCCTTGTGCGTGTTTTTTATTTTGACAGCGAATGCGCACCTGCGGACCACTTATGTGCAGCCCTGGTTATTTAGCTCATCATATTGCAGCCACAGAAATTCTTTTGTCCATGAAACCATAAAGCTGCACTTTCTTTTTGCCTTATAGTCTGATTTGTCATAACTTCTCCGTTTTGTGGTAAGCTTTTCTTTGGCTGTCACTTCTTCACCCTGACCTGTCTTATTTGGCTCAGCAGAACTGAAATGCTTTTACACACGCACTCACATAAGCTCAGCGATTCTCTGCGCGACCAACCTCTCACATGTTTAAGCTGCGGGAGATTTCACTTGTCATGTTTGCATAGTAAGCTAACGATTGATAAGACGATGTCAGAGGAATTGGTGCACAAATTTTCATCACTCACAGATCAGTGCTGTCGCTCTCTATACACAGTTCGCACGATTGCAAAGTGAAAGCAAAAAAACAAGCGCAAATTCAAACGCGATTTCAATATGTCACATATTGACAGTGGCTCACCGATGCCAATGACATAATTACCCAGCTACATTTCTGAAAGAATGCAAAAGCATTGACATATATTTTTCGTACAATAGCCCGACGGGCAGGGAAGAGAGAGATTTTGGTAGCCCGACTGAAAAAATCGCTAGCTCCGGGACGTCGGGCTAGCGATATTGCAAGCCCTGTATCTGATTGAGGAATCACTCATCTTTGGAAAAGAGAGTTTATTACAGAGAAATGGCTCTTTCCAAAATAAAAGCTATACTATCCGCTTCTTCTGGGCTATATTCTCAGCAGCATAAGGAGAATCATGTGCTAACAGCTGTCTAAATGACTCGGCTAAAGTTAGTAGCATGCTTGTTGTTTTTGTCTTTGCACTAGGATGATGTCGGCGTAAATGTGCAGTCATATTCGTTGTGTTCCCACTAGTGCTTTCAGGTTAATCTCGTTGAAATGACCTTAACGCCACAACACGGCAAATCTCCGTTAACGAGCTACCGCCGATCGCTCCGTGCATGGGGCTAGACGGCCAACACGTTAACGAGCTAACTGCGCTAACACACTAGTTCACACCAATGTAATTGAGCATTGCATGGCACATCCAACATACTGTTTTACTTTAGTCCATGACTCGCTTACCTTCAGGGTCATACGTCACATGAAAACCAAAATAATTCCAAACGCCAGATCTGAATGAGGTTCAATTTGCTTGTTGCAAGCAGAGCTTAACTTCTGTCTCGCTAGCTTGCCCTGCGCTCTTCCTTCTGACTATGCTGTCTGTGTTGAGCGCTCAGTGGATCTGCGCTGGACAGTGCAGCCTAGGCGGAGTAGTCGAACACAGATTCACTGAGCGCTCAACACAGACAGCATCGTCAGAAGGAAAATTGATAAAATAAATTACAAATGTTGTATTGTTCGATACATATGCGTACCGAACCGAAAGCACTGTATCGAACGGTTCAATATCGATACGAATATCGTTGCACCCCTAATAAATAAATAAAAATATATATATATATATATATATGTGTGTGTGTGTGTGTGTGTGCATGCATGCATGCATGCATACATTAGTGTGTGTGTGTTATTTTATTTTAAGCACAAATTGAAAAAATAAATTGTTATTGGGAATTTTGCATGTCCTACAAAAGATTTCCCCAGAGGTTGCCTTGTTTTCATCACACTGCTTGTTAGTATTACGTGTGTTTGTTTCTTCCTTCAGTGTACATGACTGTTATCCATCCTTTTGCGTACCTGATGAGTGCTGCTAAGCCTTTTAACTTTCTTTGTGTCATTGTCTTTCTGAGTCTCTTCAATAATGCAGTTTGCACTGGTTACTCATTTCTTTTTCCTCCACAGTTCAAAAACATGACAGCTCTCCCATTCCTCAGTGGAAAGAGTGGTCTAACATTTTCTCTCTTTTAAATACTTAAATTCTTCATGGCCACATTATGTTTAGCGTTATTAAAGTATTACCTATGCTTCCTGAAACTCAAGCAAAAATCTCCAGCTAATTTCTTAAATGGCCACATTATCTGTACAAAAACCCACCCACCCCCCATCTCCCACTTGAATTTTGATGTCTAACATCAATTTTTAATTGGCATCTGGCTGAAATGCTTCTGTTTAATCTAGAGGCCTGTGAAAAAGAACTGCCTAGGGTGTTGCTGTTTTTGTTTCAGCAGTACGAGCCGTGTGTGTGTGTGTGTGTGTACACACTTTTCTGTATATTGTATATATGGTGTGTGTGTGTGTGTGTTTCAGGGGGATGCTTCTCGGTGCAGAGAGGCAAAGGGAGCAGTGCTTGCTTTTCTGATTATTTTTAACACTGTGACTCAGTCTGAGTCAACTTTATTAAAGATCCTTCTGCAGTGTTTGTGAACTCATTCATACAGATTCATTCATTTATTTAGAGGACCTCTATTCATAGTTGCCTTGTCTCTGGTCAGCAAAATGGGAAAAATTCACTTAGTGCTCTCGATTGCTGCAGAGAATGGAAACAAAATGGAACATTACCTTATACAAATAACAACAAAAAAAGAGTGTATTGTACTCACACTGAGTCTTCTGGAGACCAGCCCCACGCAACAGCATATCCCAAATTCTCCTGTCAAATTATTTTGTCAGGCTAACGGCAAACATTCCCGGGTCTGCAGGTCCATTTTGTTCATGCCGTCTGTTTTGTCCTAATCATACTGCAGCAGAAAGAAGAAGAAGAAAAAAAAAAAAAAAAATACACACACACACACACACACACACACACACACACACACACACACACACACACACACACACACACAGTGGGGCAAAAAAGTATTTAGTCAGCCACCGATTGTGCAAGTTCCCCCACTTACCGTAAAATGATGACAGAGGTCAGTAATTTGCACCAGAGGTACACTTCAACTGTGAGAGACAGAATGTGAAAAAAAATCCATGAATCCACATGGTAGGATTTGTAAAGAATTTATTCGTAAATCAGGGTGGAAAATAAGTATTTGGTCACCTCAAACAAGGAAAATCTCTGGCTCTCACAGACCTGTAACGTCTTCTGTAAGAAGCTTTTCTGTCCCCCACTCGTTACCTGTATGAATGGCACCTGTTTGAACTCATCATCTGTATAAAAGACACCTGTCCACAGCCTCAAACAGTCAGACTCCAAACTCCGCCATGGCCAAGACCAAAGAGCTTTCGAAGGACACCAGAAAAAGTATTGTAGACCTGCACCAGACTGGGAAGAGTGAATCTACAATAGGCAAGCAGCTTGGTGTGAAAAAATCAACTGTGGGAGCAATCATCAGAAAATGGAAGACATACAAGACCACTGATAATCTCCCTCGATCTGGGGCTCCACACAAGATCTCATCCCGTGGGGTCAAAATGATCATGAGAACGGTGAGCAAAGATCCCAGAACCACACGGGGGGACCTGGTGAATGACCTGCAGAGAGCTGGGACCAAAGTGACAAAGGTCACCATCAGTAACACACTACAACGGCAGGGAATCAAATCCCGCAGTGCCAGATGTGTTCCGCTGCTGAAGCCAGTGCATGTCCAGGCCCGTCTGAAGTTTGCCAGAGAGCACATGGATGATACAGCAGAGGATTGGGAGAATGTCATGTGGTCAGATGAAACCGAAGTAGAACTTTTTGGTATAAACTCAACTCGTCGTGTTTGGAGGAAGAAGAATACTGAGTTGCATCCCAAGAACACCATACCTACTGTGAAGCATGGGGGTGGAAACATCATGCTATGGGGCTGTTTTTCTGCCAAGGGGACAGGACGACTGATCCGTGTTAAGGACAGAATGAATGGGGCCATGTATCGTGAGATTTTGAGCCAAAACCTCCTTCCATCAGTGAGAACTTTGAAGATGAAACGAGGCTGGGTCTTCCAACATGACAATGATCCAAAACACACCGCCCGGGCAACAAAGGAGTGGCTCCGTAAGAAGCATTTGAAAGTCCTGGAGTGGCCTAGCCAGTCTCCAGACCTCAACCCCATAGAAAATCTGTGGCGGGAGTTGAAAGTCCGTGTTGCTCGGCGACAGCCCCAAAACATCACTGCTCTCGAGAAGATCTGCATGGAGGAATGGGCCAAAATACCAGCTACTGTGTGTGCAAACCTGGTAAAGACCTATAGTAAACGTTTGACCTCTGTTATTGCCAACAAAGGTTATGTTACAAAGTATTGAGTTGTATTTTTGTTATTGACCAAATACTTATTTTCCTCCCTGATTTACGAATAAATTCTTTACAAATCCTACCATGTGGATTCATGGATTTTTTTTTTTCACATTCTGTCTCTCACAGTTGAAGTGTACCTCTGGTGCAAATTACTGACCTCTGTCATCATTTTAGGTGGGGGAACTTGCACAATCGGTGGCTGACTAAATACTTTTTTGCCCCACTGTATATGTATATGTATGTATATTTTATATATATATATATATATATATATATATATATATATATATATATATATATATATATATATATATATATATATATTGATTGCTCTGCATAAAAATTGCTCAGCTGTTCTGTTGTCAAAAGAATAATTGTCATTACTAGATATTCTTCATTCGCCAACTCCAAAGGGAAGGTTGAGTCAGCTTTTATGCTCCTGGTTTCTGTTACTCGTTTATGAAGTGTGGGTGTTGTGTCTGCGTTTTGACCGACTTCATTACAGATACAATGACTGTAGGCCTTGCTGTTATGTGTTGTGTCCTTATGTGGCAATATAAGACTGCCAGCCGAGTCCCATTCTTGTTCATTAGTCTGACTGATTATTCGAATCATTGGTTGCATTTTTAATTAATTTTTTTTTTTTCTTTTTTTTTTTTCTTTTTTTTTTTTTGTCATAGTTTGTTGCACAAAAGGAAGATTTTCGAAGCATTTTGTGCTCTCTGGTCTGTTGATTATAAAGAGGTTGACAGGAACTCGCTCGCCAGAGAGAAAACATTGCCCCTAGTTAGAGTGGATATGTCTCTGTGTTTAAATAAAAATTATTGCAATGCACATTTCAAATTATGTGCGCCAGTTTGATTGTTGAAATATTAATGTTTCAAGAATTTCTGTAAATGTTGTTGCCCCAGGTCAGTGTCTGCAGGCCTCAACTCTCCTGCTAAGACCAACTCAATGGAAAAGAAACTGCACCTTAAAAGCAAAGAATTACAAGAAACTCAAGACAAATGTCACAAGGTGAGCATTTACAGCCTGTTTTGGCTCTCATTCTTTGTTTTGTTTTTTTACAAACCTTTGTTAACAAAGCTTTCAGCTTTAACGTAATTTAGTAAATCCGCAGTATATTTTGTCTTCTGTCTCTGTTATTTTGGCAAACTCAAAATGCTCCTTTGATAAGCAAATAAATAACATTAACATATTCTGGAAAGAAGGCTTTTTATTTTTAGACAAACTGTGAAATTGGACTTCCATAGTTTGAAACTTTGTTTTGAGCAACATCACTTCATTATTCTGGATTTTATTAGCAGATTTCTTGTGTTTATTCTGGCTGACTGGCCTAACACAGATCAAGGAAGCGTCTGTTGGTGCTGTTATGAGCCAAGTTCATTTTGTAGTGTGAAAAACATAGCAGCTTACTCGTTTTAAAGCATTCTTGGTTGGCCATTTGTTAGAAAAATAATTTACAGCTAATGGACCCCTTATTTATAGTGAAGTAAATAGCCACTTTAAGTACCTTATACTTCTGACGCAGGCAGAAGACAGCTGGGACACAAACCAGCAATGTTAATCAACCTTCAGGTGAAGATTTTAAATAAGTGATGTTTTCACTGCTGTGTTCAGATGGAGCAGGAAATCTCCAGGTTCCAGCGTAAGATGACTGACCTGGAGTCAGTGCTCCACCAGAAGGATGTGGAGCTGAAGGCCTCTGAGACTCAGCGGAGTATCCTGGAGCAAGACCTTGCCACCTACATTACTGAGTGCAGCGTGAGTCATACTGTACTACCAGCATGTCCATTTGTGTTTTATTGAATTAACCTCTTCTACCCTGGAGGCTTTCCATCTGTTATAAAAATGCATCTACCATTTCATGAAGACTGCAAGTGTAGTACAATCACTGAGGCATACAATAATGACTTAAGCATGACAATGCTATATGGGTTTAAGTTCTGTTGTACTAAGTATGGTAGAGTTGCAGTTGGCAACTTTTAGAACAGGTTAAACAAACAAAGTGTTTCCTTTCAAACTTGGGTTTTGATTTAGCAGAAATGTTGATGGCACTATTGGCCATAGTTTTTTTTGAAACTCCCTCTAGCCTTGTAATAAAAAAACTCTGTAAAAATTCCTGTTTAAGTGTCTGTTATACAACTTGAAGTTTTGCAGCTTTTACTGATGAAATTGTGGGTTGTTTTTTCAATTGGAAATGTCAGACAGTAGCCTAGAGCTTAAGTAGTTGAAAAAAAAAGAAGGGTAGAATACTGTAAACTAACTTATTTTATTTTATTTTCTAAATCTTAGTGCACTTTGTGTTAGTCTGAAACACGTATTTGTTTGCAGAGCCTAAAGCGAAGCTTGGAGGAGGCACGAGTGGAAGTCTCTAGAGAGGATGACAAGGCCATGCAGCTGCTGCACGACATACGCGAACAGAGCAACAAGCTGCAAGAAATTAAGGAGCAAGTATGTAAATTTTCTCATTTAAATGATTCTGAATCCTCCTCCTCATCATGATAATGATGTGGGGCAGATGAAGAATTATTTCATGGACACTTCATGGTATTTATAATAAAACAGTCTAGTGAAATGGGGAAAAATGCCTTTAAACTGCATATGCATACTGTTTTTTGTTTTTTGGGGAAATTATTTGACACGGTGTTGTTTGTACCGTTGTAACTGATAGTGCAGTCCTTGAAAAAGGGATGAGATTACTTTTCCTCTCAGTGTGTCCCTGTCACACAGGGAGGGCTTTCCCTCTAAGGACTCCCTTGTCCTTAGCGCTCAAAGGTCATTCCTGCAGATGGCATAACTGCAAGGTACAAAAGTGGCGACTTGATCATTAATCTACAGATTCATCGACCCTTTAATTAGGGAGATGATACACAGTGTTTACACTTTTTAATATAAATTCATGATTTTAATTGAAAATTATAAATTGAACTGAGGTGAAAATTAAATCTGTACAAAAGAATTTTCGTTCTACCCAACTGAGGAGCTGGATCTGGTCATTATTTAGCTTGCATAACATGTGGTTGCTTTTACAGTAAATTTTATGTTTAATTTAATTAATTGTGTTAACCACTCTGTGCTTATTAACGTCAGGAGTACCATGCCCAGCTGGAGGAGATGCAGGTGACCATCAGGCAGCTGGAGGAGGATCTCTCCGCTGCCCGACGTCGCAGCGACCTCTATGAAGCTGAACTTAGAGACTCGAGACAAACAAGTGAGGAGCTCAAAAGAAAAGCTGTGGAATACCAACAAAGGATCCAGAAGGTATGTAAATGTGTATATGTTTTCACCATATATGTTTATAGTTCATGTCATGTCTAAATCTAAATTGAACCAAATAACAGGAACACTTTGTGCTTTGTATTTTTGATCTGCTCTAAAAAGCAAAGCACAAACCTGTTAAGAGGGATTGGAATGAAACTACAAGTTGCACAACTCATGAATTATGAACATGACTGTGTCACTTTACAGAGAAGATGATTTCTGTTTTGGCTTTTGATCATAAAATACAGTTGGATTCAAGTGAACTGCATTTCCTAGTTTGGGGGCATTTTACTTGGATATCAAGAGTTTAATATTTGACAGTTTTGTTGATGATAAAAACTATTAGTCTCATTTGAATCGGTACAGTCGTGTGGTTTGGAAGGGCCCAGAATGCCTCCCTTTGGAAGTGATCTGGGCATGGCAGACTGTGAGGAGATCCCAGAGCAGACCCAGGGTGCACTGCTGTAGTGATTACATCTCCCTGCTGACCTAAAAACAGGGGAGGGATCCTTCAGAAGAAAAAATGTGTGAAAAGTGCTTTCTCTGCTGCTGTCCTTACCCTCTTGCAGAATAAATGAATGATAATATGCATACTATAAATCAGAGAAAGGGCCTCATACACTTTATTGTAGGATATTGCAGTAAATATCAAATAGGTTTTTATTCATTCTCTTTCCATCATTAGTAATTTCTGGATCCAAGCTGTTTTTACTCATGTGAATCAAATATTTCAGGATGAATTTATGCTCAATTCTTATCATATTGTTAATGTTTTTAGGCAAAAGAGCAGGGAAAAGCTGAAGTGGAGGAGCTTCTCTCCAAACTTGAAAAGGTTTTCTTCCTTTTTCAAAAATGTGTACAGAGCTTACAGAACTGTATTTACCCCAAAGTTTGATTTTTTTTTTCACTTTCTAAATTGTTTTTTATTCCCTTAAGACAAACTCTGAGCAGCAGGTGAAGATTCAGGAGCTCCAAGACAAACTGTCCAAGGTAGGTTTTTTCACAACTGTCTTTCATTGTGTTTTGTGTTGCTTGTTTTTTTACCTACATTTAAATTACTAAAGACTTTGGATTTTGTAATCTTTCCTATTTATCTGAAAAAGGAAAAAACAACAACAAAAAAGACCACTATTATATGTGTATGTATCCAGGATGAAGCTGTGCAGCCATTTCTGCTGTTGTTCCTTATTTATTCAGCAGAATTGCTTTTGTTTTTTGTCTTTTTTTTGGTTTGTTATGTTTTCTCTTTGTCCTAGTGGGCAGAAATTGCACAAGCATATCAATATGTTTGTCTGGGGATCTACTAACAACCTTTGACCTCCTGATTTTTCCCCAGGCAGTGAAAGCGAGCACAGAAGCCACAGAGCTGCTGCAGAATGTTCGGCAGGCCAAAGAGCGGCTGGAACGAGATCTGGAGCGCCTGAAAGGCAAAACCGACTCTAGTGACACTTTAAAACGTCGTCTTAGGGAGACGGAGGTACCAGACTGACCTGCTAATGCTAATGCTTTCTAGTCCTATGTTAAATAACCTTTTTGACAGTTGGACTACCCTACAATTTTCTGTGTAATTAGCCTTGCTACGTTTTTGTTGTGTAAGCAGGAGGGCAGGAAGACACTTGAGAATCAGGTAAAAAGGCTGGAGATGGTTGAGCGTCGGGAAAATAAGCTGAAGGATGACATTCAGACCAAATCCCAACAGATTCAGCAGATGGCTGAAAAGATCCTGGTGAGAGCTACAGATAAGACTTGCTAATACTCTCCATCACTTCACCCCACTGCCTACTCAACCAGCCCTCTGTCCATTTATCCTCAACAGATATCGGAGAACATACATGTACACACTACATACTCTTCACTTAGATAGCTGAGCCATCACAAATGGCTACTAGTCATCCAGTATTGGTACATAAATAGGCTTTAACATATTCATGATTTTACCAGTGTCAGCATGAGCAGGCATCACTGCAGTCGACTTGTGGATTTCCAGCTTTTCCATGCAAGTTTCTTTTGTAATGTTTTTGGTGCAGTAGAGCATTTTGCCTAGTTTTTAATTCATCTGCTTCATCTGTGTTTTAGCATTTTTTTTTTCTTTGTATGTAATACAGAATTTGTGTGTATATGCCTATAAATTATTATTTTTGTTAAAATGTAGTTGTTTTTTTTTAATCTGTGGCCATCATGTTAGATTTATCCATTTACAACTGTAATTTGTCCAGGAACTGGAGGAAAACTTGAGGGATGCCCAGTCAACTGCCCAGAGGATGGAAACGCAACTGGTTCAAAAGGAAAGGCTTTATGAAGACAAGATCAAAGTGAGTCAGCTTAATGTTTCTCAGACTGTTGTAGATATTTTAAAGAAATATTAGCATATATGTTTGCTCCAGTCAGTTTTAGTCAGTCCTGACATTTCAAATAAGTGTAGCTTTGGATTAAATCAGAGCTGTCACATGTCTTACGGTGAGATGTGACACCACACTAATTAATATTTCCACGTCAGGTTATAAATTTACAACCATATCATTGAATGACTGCTTCACATGGGAGGCTGGAATCTAAATAGCAATGTGTCAAATTAAAACGGGATTTATTCACTGGTTCTCGCTCATCAAGGTTCTTGAGGCCCAGATGAAAGCAGACCTGGCTGACAAGGAGAGCCTTGAGGCCAGAAGGGCGCAGCAGGAGGAGGAGTCAAGGGAGAACTGTAAACTCATCAGTGAACAGAAAGCAGTAAGGCAACAAAACCTCATATCATCTCAGGCATTTGCTGTAAATTTTATACTCAGGTTGACACAAAGCCATATTTAAAACGAGTAAAGGTAACTTTAACTTTTGTGATATTAAAAGAAAAACAATATATGCAATTTATCGGCTGCTTAAAGTATTTTATTCCCTTTTACATATACTAAGCATTCCCAATCTAATCTCATTGGGTATAGGCTGTCTCTTATGCATTTATTTTAAGGATTAGACAAATATAATTTTTTGTTTTACACCATAATTTGTTATAGTACTATAGTAGTGATTTTTTTGTTTTGTTTTGAAATGTACAGGTTAAAAAGACAGATTAAATTAGAGTATCCTTCATGTTGCACTATAAAGGCTGGGCTCAAGTTCTAATCTGGTTAATATGGTAGACTTGAGGCAGTTAAGAAGCTTTTAGAGGTAGTCATCTGACATTGACAGTAGACGACTCAGGCAACACCTTAATAGTCTCTAATAGGATTTTTCTGAAGTAAAAGGTTTTTCTACCTTTAAAAAAAATGTGAATGTCCCATATTCTAGCCCGAATCTGGTTATCAGTCAGTGGAGAATATATCCTTGTGTTGGGATGTGATCTACAGCATGTTTTTGCACTTTCTTCTTTCCCAAAGACCATTAATGCTATGGATTCAAAGATGAAGAACCTGGAGCAGCGCATCGCCGAGTTGTCAGAGGCTAACAAGCTGGCTGCTAACAGCAGCATCTACACCCAGAAGAATATGTGAGTTAACTAGACCTTCTGCCCACACTGTGCTTTGATGAGTGTGTCCACACACATTGACTGCACTTACATCTTTGTGCAACATGGCTGATCTGTCCCCGCTGTGTGTATACAGTGTCATCTTTAAGATTAAGTACAGGAAATGCATTTTTCATGTAGTCTTAATAGAATATACAAACCTATTACCAAAGAAGTTAGTCTGCTCTACAAAAACAGAATTCAACAGCTTACTAACCATTTGAATGCTATTTAATTCAAAATGGTACAAAGATGACTTTAAACGCTAAAATATTTTCTTAGTTTCAATTATATACCAGTTACATATTTCAAATAACATACTGATATTAAGTAGCAGTAGGTAATAACTAAGTACAATACAAGCAATGCCAGAGTCTTTAGAAGGTAAAAAGTGAACAGAAAGAGCAAATTAATCAGCAATTCTCAATATAAAATGGCAAGAATAATAACCATGCACGCTTTATTCTACTTAAGAGGAAAGATAAAGTTTTGGAGCAACATACAATGCCAGATTACATCTTTTTAAGGGAAGGCCTTGCTAACTTCAGCAAGAACATGGCAAACTACATTTTGTGTGCATTACTGCAGCATAGCTCTGCCATAAAATTATAAAACTCTGGCCTGCCTGCGCTTTTGCCTGCAGCGCGAATGGAATATTTTCCTGCACTGCGTTGTTGCAGCACGGGGGGAAAATATGCTTATTATATTATTAAATATGCTTCTCAGGTTCAACATTTGATAACTCGGCTTTGTAGTGTTTTCAAGGAAATATCAGGTTTACATTATTCACATTAATTTCAAATTTGAAAAAAAAATGCAATTAATGTAAATAATGTGAAATTAATTTGCACATTTAATAGAATGAAAATGATTGCATTGTGCTTTTCTTTATATTTTACATCGTATCACGATTGTTTAATACAATTAGAGATGCACAGACTCTAAATTTCTGTCTAATATTGATTTTTAAGATAATAATTAGTCTAATGGCAGGTACCGATGTTTTAAATTGCTGCACTGTTCATTTTGTATTAGTGCAATTAAATTGTTTACACATTAAGCTCCAACTTTTGTTTTACGAATATAAATTCAAAACAGGAGATATAATTGGCATTTGTTTGTATTTTTGTCAGGAAAGCCCAGGAAGAAATGATCTCAGAGCTTCGACAGCAAAAGTTTTATTTGGAGTCTCAGGCAGGCAAGCTTGAGGCCCAAAATGCCAAACTAGAGGAACATCTGGAGAAGATGAGTCAACAGGAGCAAACCAAGAGAACCCGGCTGCTGGAGCTGGAGAGCAGGCTGCGGGAGGTGAGGCAACAGGAGGCCGAGAGACAGTACAAAATCTGTTCAAGCTCAAGATTAACTAATTCACTTTAGCCGACACACAGTGTAGCCTTACTATCCACAAAAGGGATTAGGGCAGCTGATCAGCAAGCGAGCTCAGATGCTTTTCAGATAAACGGCTAATTAAAAACAGATCTGTAATGGCACTCTTTACAAAATTGCAGTTCTCTTCCTGTATTATCTCTGGAGCAGTGCTGTTTATTAGCTAACAACTGATAAAATCCTAAACCATAAGAAAATGTAGCAGGACCAGAAGTTCTGGCATGGACAGTCAACATTTTACCCTCAAACTGGATGACTGATAATTGCTTGCAAGCATTAAACTCAAGTTATACTCGTATGTATGTAATGTTTTCAGTCACTGAGAAGCGCACCCCTCAATTTCATGATGTCTTTATGAACCCATTGCAAATCTGCTCAATAAAAAGAAGTCCCGGCTTAATTTTGAGGAACACAATGCCCCCTTTCTTCTGAACGCTCTCACCCCCCAGTGTGCTTGTCTGTCGACGCTCCTGGTCGACAGCCTGCTGACTGGATGTCATATTCTACCTCCACACGGTCTTCGCTACTGAGACATGATACACAGATTGGCACTAATTGCTGGCCTCTCTGCACCCTCGCTTAAACACATACACACTGTCCTCACACACACAAATATGTACTTCAGTTGTGATCGGCCGTTCCATCTGTCAAACACTTATGAAACAGCTAAATGAACCCTTGTGTATTTTTCAGCAGACTGAATTTCTGTATTTGCCAGTAAGAAGTGCAGAACCTGAGATTAACTAAAAGTGCATATTCATTCCAGCAGTCTTTCATTAGTAGCACTCTGCTTTCCTAACAATGTGATTAAGGTTAAAGTTATGCTGAAAATGATATTCAAATACAAAGTGTTAAAGGTTCGATTTGTTCAATATCAACGCAGTATTCACACTAACCCTCTCTGTGTTGTAGATGGGCCTAGAACATGAAGAGGAGAAACTGGAGATTAAGAGGCAGGTGTCAGAGTTGACCCTGTCCCTCCAGGAGCGTGAGTCCCAAATCAGCAGCCTACAGGCTGCACGTCTTGCATTAGAGAGTCAGCTGCAGCAAGCTAAGACTGAGCTGGAAGAGACAACTGCTGAGGCTGAGGAGGAGATCACGGCCCTCAGGGTAAGACGAGCAAGAGGAAGCACACATGTATGCAATCACAGTCACCCAAAGTAATGGTGGTATTCACCATTTCCTATATATGGATATAAGCCTGTATTATTAATACAATAATAACTTTTTTTTATAGTGCTGTTAGTATGAATGGCATTCTTTACGATTACACATTATGCATACTCAGATTTGCTTGTATTTTTTCTTTTCATTTGCTCTTCTTCCAGAACCACAGAGACGATATTCAGCGGAAGTTTGATGCCTTAAGAGACAGTTGTTCAGTAAGTGATTCCACAGCCTTTTGTCTGTGCTTTCAGCAGCAGGAGATAAAATTCTTCAAAGGTTTCACAAGACCCTTGAATATATAGTGATTCATGTGTAGCTGCAAAAGATTGTTCTAATGTAACAATGTAGTCTACTGAATCAATCTTTGGCAGCAAAATGCAGCTTGCTGTGCAGAGCACTCTGTTAGCATTTTACTGGTGAATTGTTTTTGTTTTATTTTTTATAAAAGGTGCCATTACAGTTGTCACAAAGACAAAAATCTTTTTGATGCGCAGCTAACACATTACTTCAGTTACCTCTGAGTAGTGCTGAGACCACTTTAATTCAACTGTTAGGTAGCTTCCAATTTGTGCAGTTCTTTTTAAAAATGTACTGTAAATGTAAGATGAACATGTCCATCTATCGTCTTCAACAAATTATCTTATTTGTCATTAGTGGTGCAACGGATCATGGTTGATCCGTAATCCGAACCGATCCCTATCCACAGAAGAAAAGAGAGAGAGAGAAAAAAAAAAGTATGTGTATGGTGCACGTGGTGGGTCTGACAAGCATAGTTACGGCCAGCGCTAGTGGTCCAAGTGGAGGAGCAGAGGAGTTTGCGGTATTTAAGCAGCCCTTTGCTGCCCAATCCGACCGGGCTAAAGCTATTACAAAAGCTATTGGGGTGTTTAGCTGCAGACGGGAGGCCGTATTCCGTTGTGCAAAACAAGGGGTTTAAACTGATAAACGTGCTTGAGCCATGCTATGATATCCCGTTGCGCGTCCACTTTAGTGGCAAGATCGTTCCAAGCATGTATGAGCAGCAAAAGTTTAAAGTTATGGCTGAACTGTCCCAGGCACCTTCTGTTGCCCTAACTACTACAAATGGGTGGACCTCCAGGGCAACGGAAAGCTACGTGACCGTGACAGCTCATTATATCACAGCGGAGTGCGATAAGTAAATGTGTTACTTATTAGGCATCACATGTTAAATTTTTGTCTTTTTTATTTTTTGCTGATCCGAAAATTGATCCGATCCGTGACTTAAAATCTCCTAACCGTGAGATTTTTGATCCGTTGCACCACTATTTGTCATGGAGTTAAAATAGAAACAAATTCTTATTATGTTACATTTAAAGTGTGGTTCATATGTGCCAAAAACATGTTTCCTATTTCTCTGACTGGAAATGACTTGCTGTCACTGTACTCATTACACCTGTAAATTATACTCACTACAGCTGTGCTATTACAATCCCACTTCCAAAGAAGTTGTGATGATATAAATTAAAAACAGAATGCAAAGATTTGGAAATCTCATAAATTTTCTATTTTATTCCTAACAGAATATAGAAAACTTTAAATCTTTAAACTGTAACATTTTACTCTGTCATGAAATATTTGAGGGATGTTTTGAAACTAAATCAGTTAATTAAGTGGCAGCAGATTGGGTAGCAAGAGAAGCAGAGTTTTTCAGAAGATGGACAGAGATTCACCAATTTGCCAAAACTCGCACCTACAAATAATATAATATAAGAATCTTAATTAGTATTGAACTATGAATATCTTGTCATCTATGGTGCATAATATCATCAAAATGTTCTGAGAATCTGGAGAAATTTCTGTGTGCAAGAGACAAGACTGAAGATAAAAATTTGATGCCTGTAATCTTTGTGCCATGAGGTAGCACTGCATTAGCAACAGATACAATTCCCTCCCAGAAATCTCTTCATGGACTCGGGAACATTTCTATAAATCACTGTCTATGATCACAGTTCACCGTGCCATCCACAAATGCAGGTTAAAGCTCTGTAACGCAAAGACGTCATATATGCACATGATCCAGAAACGCTGACGTCTTCTCTGGGCCAAAGTTCTTTTAAAATGCACTGAGGTTAAGTGGAAAGCTGTTCTGTGGTCAGATAAATCAAAATGTAAAATTCTTTTTGGGAAACATGGACTTCATGTCCTTTTGACTAAAGAGGAGAGGAACCATCTGGCTTGTTACCAGCGCTCAGTTCAAAAGGCTGCAGCTCTAATGGAATGAGAGTGCATCAGTGCTTGTAGAATTGGCACCATGCACATCTAGAAAGACACCTTCAGTACTGACAGGTGTATACAGGTTTTAGAAAATATATATGCTCCTATCCAGTCAATATCTTTTCCAGGGAAGGGCTTGCATATTTCAGCAAGACGATGCTAAACTGCATACTGCACATATTACAGAGTCGAGTTCTAAACTTCACCAATTGAAAACATTTTGAACATCATGAAATGAAAAAAATTGGAGTTAGAATTATTACAACACAGCCAGTTTTGTGCATAAAGCCTTAAAATGTGTTCTTGTTTGCACGTGTAAACCTTTACCTGTTTGTGCCTCCTCAGGTGATCACTGACCTAGAGGAACAGCTGACACAGCTTAGTCAGGAGAACGCCGAGTTGAATCGCCAGAACTTCTACCTGTCCAAACAGCTTGATGAGGCATCAGATGAGAGAGAGGATCGGCTGCAGCTCAGCCAGGAAGTGGACCGCCTGAGGAGGGAGGTGGCTGACCGTGAGATGCACCTCAACAACCAGAAACAGGTAACAAAAACCGTTTCCAGACAAATTGCTGGCTTCTCAGTGTGTTGAGTGTCATTCAGATGTAAATCATTTTCATGGTAATGTGCCTTGCTTCAGTGAGACATTGCCACAACACTTATTGAATGAGCCTGTTTTATGAACTTACAGGTGAGATTTGACAGTGACACATACAAAGTAACACTTAATATATTAGATCAGAGTTTTCTGCACAAGGCAATTCTATTTTTCTACTTGTTTTAATAACTAGAGGGGTTATATACTAGTATTTATGGGAACACTTCCATAAACATTACAACGCAGCACTGGTAAACAGATCAGACAATATTAAACTAGCTTATAAACTGTGCCTCTGTGTGGCTCAGCTGTTTGAACCGGTGCACACAGTGTAATTTGCTGTTCAATCTCGTCACCAGGTTTTATTAGAAGTAATTAATGAAGTTAGCACTTTTGCTACATGTCATGGATGGTTTTTGCTGCTGTCTAGTGCTGTATGGGGTGTTTAAGCTAAATGTCCTTCTGATAACTAAATGCATGCAGTCAGTGTCTTCTGTCAGCTTCGTGCCATTCACTTACGGTGCTGAGACCATCTCATACCAGCAGCTGAATAGGAAGGAGTGTATCTCTGAAACAGTCTAAACCTAAATTAAAAGATTAGATGCTTACCACAGGTTAGTAGATGGAGTAGAAAGATTCATTATTAATTGCTCAAATATTGCCAGCAGATTAAAAAAGCAACAATTTATAATCCTTTTTGAATTTAATTTACTTTTTTTAAAACACAATTTATTTGTATTTTTTGTCTGAAATATTCAAGGCCAGAGAACTTATTATGATGCATCATAGATCATTGAATAGAGACAACAATCACGTGGTATTGCCAAACGCTGAGAAAGATGTTCTCTTCAGTCTGTTATTTCATTTATGCTCTCAGAACATTGAGACACTGAAGACCACATGCAGCATGTTGGAGGAGCAGGTGGTGGAGCTGGAGTCCCTAAACGATGAGTTGCTGGAGAAGGAGAGGCAGTGGGAGGCTTGGAGAGCAGCTCTGGAAGATGAAAAAAGCCAAGCTGAGAGACGCTCCAGGGACATGCAAAGACTGCTGGACAATGAGAAGCAGAATAGGTGACATTCTTAAATTTATACTTGCGCTTATTACATAGAAAGTGGTCATTGTATGTCATTTCTATTTATAAATTAGTTTATTACAGTCATAACACTTTATTGTTGTGTTCAAAGGCTGCGTGCAGACCAGCGCAGCACTGAGTCTCGCCAGGCAGTAGAGCTGGCAGTCAAAGAGCATAAGGCTGAGATCTTGGCCTTACAACAGGCTTTGAAGGAGCAAAGACTAAAGGCTGAAAGTCTATCTGATACTGTGAGTCTGTTATCCATGAACTAACTTTAACCCCAGCTTCAATCTTTCAAAAATATGGTTTGACTTGTAGCTGGGATGAATTAGAGGTTAACAGGCACTCACATGTTCTCACAGCTCAATGATCTGGAGAAGAAACATGCCATGCTGGAGATGAATGCCCGTAGCTTACAGCAGAAGCTGGAGACTGAGAGAGAACTGAAACAAAGGCTGATGGAAGAGGTAGGAAGTGAAAGTCAATTAACCTGCATGATATTTCTACACATATATTTAAGAAACTTGGGTTTCTTGTTGTTACTTATTGTAACTATTGCTCTATTGCTGCTGTTAGCAAACTGTACCAAAAAGATTTGTGTGCTGGTGTTCATGCAGCAAGCAAAACTGCAGCAGCAGATGGACCTCCAGAAGAGCCACATTTTCCGTTTGACCCAGGGCCTGCAGGATGCTCTGGACCAAACCGACATGCTCAAGACAGAGAGGACCGATCTGGAGTACCAGCTGGAGAATATACAGGTGCTCAGTGCAAACCTCTGCAGTAAGATAAAATACTGTGGTCTCTGGGGAGGAGGAGTCCCAGCTGGATATTAAAATAGTGCCACTGATACCGGTGCATAAGAAGGATAAAGTAATCTTAAGTCATGCAATCCCAGTGGAAATTCTTCTCATAGCTGTCTTCAGAAGTATTTCCTTCTCTGAGCTTTTGTTTTCCTGCCTACAGGCGGTATATTCCCATGAGAAGGTGAAGATGGAGGGGACAATCTCCCAGCAGACTAAACTCATTGACTTCCTCCAGGCCAAAATGGACCAACCCACTAAAAAAAAGAAGGTGTGGGAAAATATTTACAAAATCTATGTACAAACCATGTTACATTAATAATCAGCTTCAAGGTAAAGCCAACTGAGTACTGTTTCCTCTCTGAGCAGGGTATATTTGGGCGGCGGCGGGAAGATGTAGGCACCACAACTAATGGGGCATTAGCTCCACAGGCCCAGCCAGCAGTTCCATTGCAGTACAGTGACATGAAACTAGCTTTGGAGAAGGAGCGCTCAAGGTGTGCAGAGCTGGAGGAGGCTCTGCAGAAGATGAGGATAGAGCTGCGGTCCCTCAGAGAAGAGGGTAAGGACGGAAATCTTGAGTGTTTTTAGTCTTTATAGTTTTTGTTTGTGTGGTGATTACTGAAGTGCCATGTAGCAAGACTAAAAATCTGTCAGAATATTTTATGTAGACAACACTGGATTGTGATCATCCCAGAAAAGGACAAAAGTTCAAATAAATACATCTACCCTCTAGTAAGCCCTTCAGTCTTTGCAAACAGTGTTCTTATAATTCCTTTTCCTCCCAAACTCCCAAAGCGGCTCATTTCAAGGACCATGTAGCCCCTTCCACACCAGCCCAGGCTCGACATCAAATCCTCATGTCAGCCATTGTCAAATCCCCAGAACATCAGCCCAACCCCAGCAGCCTGCTTAACCCCTCCACCCGCTGCAAGGAGACATCTACACCTGAAGGTTAGTCATTCACACACAGACCATAAACAAATATACAGCTCATCTAAATGCAGCCAAATTTGAACCTCAGATTCCCAAATTGAGGCTGTACAGTTTTCTTACAGGAGCATTCCACCTTATGCTAATAAATGGACTCCCCAATCACTTGTCTTGTTTACGTTGTGTTTTGTTTTGTTTTTTAAATGTGTGACCAGTTTCACAAAGCAGGATTATGAAGTGAAATAAAGTTGGATAACTGTTCTCAGAACATGTTAAGACTAGAACTCGCTCCAAACAGGAACATGGGCTGACACAAAGCAACAAAAATCATTGTTTTAGGTTTCATTCACGACATTTATCCAGCTGACTTTGTAATCCTGCTCGTGTCTGTCTCACAAAGCAAAGCAACAGTGGATTGGGCAGGTATCATTGGTTTTAGTCCAGGGTTTCCACCATCACAAAGCAAAATTATATCTTTTTATGCTGTTGATCACCATGGAAACTGAACATTTGCTGAATACTCTGTCATAGCTGTGTAGCTTGCTCAATAGATCACATCCAAAGGTATAAAGAAACAGTCTCCTAATAAACTTCTTTAGGAAAAACCTGAAATAACTATATTTGTATTTTCCAAATTATTGATGAGTCCATTAATACAGTGATTTTTATGATACAGAAGGTGCTTAGGGAGTACTTAGGGAATGTTGCTATACCCTATTTTAGTCTGTATTTACAGACCGGCCTAAAACAATGATTTGCCCAAATCCATAAGAGTGGTTAAGTTGGACTTGCTTTGTGTTTCAAGCTCCTTACTGTCCATGTTCTTTTGGTTTCACTTAGCTATTGTTAGATTCCTCTCCTTTCTTTCTTTTTCCTGTTGCTCCTCACAGAAAAGAGGAGGGTCACGTTTGAAAGTAAGTTAGCAGCCACTACAGTGTCTCTTCACACATGTGCTCATCTGCTGCTCGTGGTAAATTGTGCACCCACATGCTCATTGCTGTATTATACATCTGTCTTCTTGTCCACTGGCTAACTGTAGCTTGACCAAAGGCTTTTTTAGGAGTCAAGTCCCCCCCCCCCCCCCTCATTTCTGGAGTCATGATTTAGATAGCATATGGTAGGATAGGTACCTTTTCACCTGGAAACATTTTAATACATCCCATGCACACTGGCATGCACAATCTGATTCCAGTCAACTACTTTGGTACTTGAGCTTTCATTTATATGCAATATCTGCATTGAAAAAAATCATTATTTGGATTGCCTCATACTGCTTTAAAGAGCTGGATCTCATTTAACTGTTGCTGACTCTTAAGTAATTAAGACTGTAAGTGACTATGCCTATTTTCACTAACTCCTTACACTGCCTACTTGTACTGCTTTATAGAGTTTGGTCATCGTGTGAAAGAAAGAATGCATCACAACATCCCTCATCGTTTCACCGTGGGCCTCAACATGAGGGCTGCCAAGTGTGCCGTCTGCCTGGACACTGTGCATTTTGGACGGCAAGCTGCCACTTGTCTAGGTCTGTATCCTGTGCTGTAGCTGGGCAGACTGAATGTGAAAATATTTCAGAAGATACATTACTGGCCAGCTTTAACAAAAATACTGGAAATAGTTATTATAGCATCGCCATCACATGGTGGAATCAGTCTTGCCTTCCAAGTGTTGTGAGTCTTAGAAAATAAGTTGGATGTGTTCCCAAATCAGCATTTTAGAACAGTACCCTTCCATGTTTTATATGTACAGCTGTACAAATGAAATGTTGATAGATAGAATTTGGATATTTTTTTATGTGATGATCCCTACCATTCTGTATTCTTGCCTTCTTTATTGACAAGATTCAGCATGGTAAAGAACTTTTCACTAAATCCAATCAGATTTTTCATCCTTCTCTTTGTCTCATTGTAGAGTGCCACACTATTTGCCATCCCAAATGCTCGCCGTGTCTTCCGGCCACCTGTGGTCTGCCAGCTGAGTATGCCACTCACTTTTCAGAAGCCCTGTGCCGAGAAAAGGCAAACTCACCTGCACTGCAGGTTAAAGAAGCCAGTGGGCATGTTCGCTTGGAAGGATGGATGAAGCAGCCTAGGTAACTATTTAAGTCCTTACTGCCATCCTGAATGTATGCAGTATGTTATGTACACTGCATTGAATATAGTTTGCCTATTTGTATATTTACTCCTTTAGAAATGGCAAGCGTGGGCAACAAGGCTGGGAGAGGAAATATGTGGTTCTTGATGGAACCAAAGTGTCCATCTATGATACTGAGCCCAGAGAAGGTCAGTACTTCATTAAATTCTTTTTATTTATTTTATTATTTTTCAAGATGACTGATTCTGTCTTTGTTTTTGCTCATAATTCAACTGTATAGTGAATGTTACCATGTAGGTCAAATTGGAGAATCCTCTGTTTTTCTCTTCCCTTCTTTGTAGACTCTGTAAAGGCTGAGGAAGAGTTTGAGCTCTGTCTGCCTGATGGAGAGGTGACTGTCCATGGAGCTGTTGGAGCCTCTGAGCTCATCAACACTGCCAAGTCTGGTACTGGATCAATACTAGTTAATCCCAGTGTACTCAATCTGTTGTAGGATATTAAGTGTATCATCCTCTCTCCAAATTTTGATTTGGATTTACCTCTCCTGTCTAAAATGTTTAAACACAAAATACAGCAAAAATGTTGACGCTTCTGCTCAGCTGTGAAATTAAGCTGCTAGCAGAGGAACAAACTGATGCATTTTTTTTATGTCTGTGCGTAGACATCCCGTATGTGTTGAAGCTGGAATCACATCCGCACACCACATGTTGGCCTGGCCAGTCCCTCTACTTCATGGCTCCTAGCTTTCCTGACAAGCAGCGCTGGGTGGCAGTACTGGAGTCTGTTGTGGGTGGTAGTCGTGGATCTAGAGAGAAAGTGGATTCTGATGCTGTAAGTATCATGCCTGCATATTACATACCTATGAATGTCCTTGTGTCAGGCTTGATAGCGTTCATAATTTAGGCTTACTGTATTTGGGGTGTTGCAAAAAGCCATTGCCTCCTTTACACAGCACAAGCTTTGTTGTTAGGCCCATATGAATGAGCAAATTAATACAAAGCTGGTTGTGTCATTTTGTGTGAAAATTGGGTAAAATATTGAGTACCTCCATTAAACATCAGCCAGTGCCTTCACTTCTTCTTCTCCCCCTCCCTCTTCTTTCTCTCTCTGCATGTTCTCAACATCCACGTCTTGTGTTTATTTGTTGTCATTGTCTTTTTTCTTTATATAACTATACTGTGTGTGTATCTCCATTCAACTCGGTTGTGTGAATCATATTATAGGCAGGTGTTTCTAAAAGACAGAAGAACCTGTCCCCTCTGGTTCAGGTACAGTAAGTAGCTGCACGAATGCTTGAGCTTCAGTCGACCGATCGACTGAGCATGCAGTAGCTGTACATACATATGACACTGATGCACTATAAGTACAGTCCTTGAATCAGTTCCTGAATATGGTGTGTGTATTCACACAGAAACATATGTAGTGCATGGATGTGAATAGACTGCTGTGCACCATTTATTTGGTGTCCTATGCTATGTCATGCATGATTCTGCAAAGCCCATGCACTGCTTAAGCCCCCCTTCTCAGAAATATGACGTCACACAAACAGACCTTGAGCAATTTAACTTCAGTGTGCAGCTATAGGCTGTTGGCGCTTCTGTGTTTCTTGCAGTTTTAGAAGAAACTGAAGAAATATTTTCTTCCATGTTCTCTGCAAAATGACCCTTAAATTAAAAGTGAAGTAGGAAGTCAAATGGTTCCACAAGTGTATTTCAGTATTCTCAAAAAGTTGCATTGCTGTGTTTTTCAGTTGTATCACTTACTAAATATGGAAAGTTGAACATGCAGCTTGCGGCAGCTTGATTACATCGTATCCTTACTGTATGTACAGCATACAGTAAGGATAGTGCAGGGTGTAAAATGTAAATAAGACCAATGACAATGCTTTGCTTATCATTTAACCCCATATTTATTTAAATACTTCAAAGATAACATATGAAATGCATAATCTGTGAAATTTTCGTTGACTCTGTTATTGCTTTTGTGAACATATTTTTTTTTAAATTAATGCCAGCAGCTTTTCTCCCTTCTGTTCTTTAACCCATATGCAGCACCTTTTTTTCCTGTATCTAAAGGGATTTTTTTTCCTCACCTGTTTTGCTTATTATTATTATTATCATCATTATTATCATCATTATTATCATTAATTCTTATGTTATTGAGCTGTTTTGGATTATTTAAATATTGTTGAGTGTGTGGGGTTTTCCTTCTTGCTAACAATCAACAACTATTTCAGACTTTTTTGCTGGCATCAAATTCAAAATAACCCCCCCCCCCCAGACAGCATTTCTGTTCCATACTTTGATATGTTATCTTTCTAATATTCTAAATTAGATGAAGGGTCTAAATGATTTCCAAATCATTCCATTCTCATTTATGTGTATTTTACACAGCCTCTCATCTGGTTTTAGAGACTGTTGTTGAACTGTATCAGCTTTTTCGAAAAGGCTATGTAACTGCAGATCTAACGCTAAGATAGTTGAGGAGTTTTCTTCCCACTAAACCATAAGAACATTACTGAGGTCAGGCACTAATGTTCAGTGATAAAGCCTCAAGGCCAACATTACTGGAAAAATGGCACTGTGATATTTGCTGAGCTTGTGCTTCATCATTGATTTTAATGTATAAAGTGGAAACAAAGAGCCACTCTCCACAGAACCCATTACAGTCATGAAATGTATAAACTTGGAGGGTTTTATTCTGACCATTTGTCAACAAAAGGCAGTGTGTCCTCAAATTAAAAATATCATTTATTAATGGTCAGACATAGCTCATTTGTGCTTGTCTGTTTTAAACAACATAAAATGTATTTCTTGCTCTGTAGTTGTTCTGTTGTTAGCATTGCAAGTGAGCTTCAGTCTCAACAGGAAAGACTTTGCAAGGCTCTCTCTTTCTCTCCCTGTCTTTCTCACTATCTTTTACTGTTAGCTCATTTAGACACCAGATTCACCTAAATTATGACACATCTTTAATGTTATGTTGCTGTGGTTATTTTGTGGCAGCTTTCCGGCTGGCATCCCTGCTGTGTTAGCTTGTCTTGCTAAAGCTCCCGATTTGCAGGAAGTCTTAATCCGCCTCCTTCCCCTGCTCCATTCTCTCCCTTTCTCTCTCTCTCTCCATAGAAACTTCTGGGCAATTCTCTGCTGAAGCTGGAGGGTGACGACCGTTTGGACATCAACTGCACTCTGCCTCTCACTGACCAGGTATAAAAACAAACATGTAAACAGAGTTAAAAACCTAATTGGTCAGCTTTCTAGTTAGACATCACCATGCTGGATGTTTCTTTCTTTCTTTTTGTTTTTTTAAAGCTCTGGTGATCTCGTCCTTTCTTGCAGATTGTCTTGGTTGGTTCTGAGGAGGGTTTGTATGCTCTGAATGTGATAAAGAACTCTTTGACTCACATCCCGGGCCTGACCTCCGTCTTCCAGATCCAGATCCTGAAGGAGCTTGATAAGCTGCTGATGATCACTGGTCAGTTAATGGAGGCCATTATATTGAAGTTATTTTATGATATTATCAGATTTATGTTTTCCTGGTACACTGTTTCAGCTGTAACATAATGCTTCTGGATAGTGTGCATTTATTGTAACACATTACATCACATTATGGTTATCTTTTAGAAGCCATAATGTGTGCTTTGAAGTAACAGCGAACGAAAGTGAAGTAAAGAGAAGATGATGCGCATCATCTCACACTTGGCATGTTTGATGTGTCATTCAGGGGAGGAGAGGGCACTGTGCCTGGTAGAGATCAAGAAGGTGAAACAGTCTTTGTCACAGTCCCATCTCCCAGCTCAGCCTGACCTCAACCCCTTCATCTTTGAGACAGTCAAAGGATGCCATCTCTTCTCCTCTGGAAAGGTGAGTCATGTTGTAACTTGCAGGGAGCAGAGTCCTTGTGGACTGTTATTGGGTCTGAGTTAAGGAGCTGAACATCACAGTAATGGCATCGTGTTGTGTGCTGCCTGATTGCAGAATTGTTCTTTCTTTACAGATTGATAATGGGCTCTGTATTTGTGCTGCAATGCCCAATAAGATTACAATCCTGCGGCATAATCAAGGCCTCAACAAGTTCTGCATCAGAAAGGTGAATGAGCATTAAAAGTGAACCGCTTACAGTGACGAGACCTTTATTGTGAACAATGGACCTTTTTTTTTTCTAGGAAATATAGATGCTCTGTTTTTCTTCTAGAAATAATGAGTTTTAAAAAAAAATAAAAAAAAAATAAAAAAAAATTTGTGTGTGTGTTTGCAGGAGATTGAGACATCAGAGCCTTGCAGCTGTATTCACTTCACTGGCTACAGTATCATTATCGGCACCAACAAGTTCTATGAGATTGAGATGAAGCAGTATGTACTGGAAGGTCTGTCAAATGCAGCATTATTGTTTCTTTAGTATTATTTCTTTACAACCAGATGGTGCTCCAACAAAGTCCACTCAAGGGTGTTTCTGTCTCTGTTGGGTTCCAACATTCACACCTGAACAAGCTGAATGATACTAATGATTTCTCTCTGCAGAGTTCTTGGATAAAAACGATGTGACGCTAGCGTCAGCTGTCTTCGCGGCTTCCTCCCACAGCTTCCCCATCTCTATCATCCAGGTCACCACGGCTCCACAGAAGGATGAATACCTGCTCTGTTTCCATGGTTAGACAGTTACTTCTGCTGGCAAACCCTCTCAGTTGAATGTGTATACACACCCCCAAACTAGTGGATAAACAAAGTTGTGGAACAGTTTGTCTTAGAATCTGTATTTGACAAGCGATCTCTAAGCATTTCTAAAGTCATTGTTTTCTTTTTTGGTTACATATTCTATGCTAAATTTAAATAACTCATTTTGTTTATGTATTTATTTTTTGCAGAGTTTGGTGTGTTTGTGGATGCATATGGCCGCAGAAGTAGAAGTGAGGACATCAAATGGAGCCGTCTGCCTCTCTCATTTGGTAAGTGTAAATCTGCATGTTTACTAGAAGCGTAGTTTCTTTGGGCACCGGGTGGAGCAGGTGACCATATCCTGCAATGCAGTGGCCTGGGTTTGAGTCTGACTCTGGGCCTTTTGCTGCACGTCTTCACTCTCTCCCTGCTTTCCTGTCTGGTCTTCACTGTTCTCTCAAATAAAGGCCAAAAAGCCCAAAAATAGTTTTCGTGATTTAAGGATTTTTAGGTTTTTTAAAATAACAAGTTGTATTTCTGTATTTCAGCCTATAGAGAGCCTTACCTATTTGTGACCTACTTCAACTCTCTGGACGTCATTGAGATTCAGGGACATGCGGCTCTTGGGTAAGATTGTTCTCAGCTTTTTTAAATTGTTTATCAAGTTCTTTTTATTTTCCAACTTCGAATTCTGCCATGGCTGATTTTTCTTCTCTTTTTCCAGTCCTCACTCATACGCACATCTGGATATCCCTAACCCACGCTACCTTGGCCCCGCCATTTCCTCTGGAGCCATATACCTGGCTTCATCCTATCAGAACAAACTTCGGGTCATTTGCTGCAAGGGCAACCTTGTCCAAAGCCAAGACGGTGGAGATCTGCAGCGTAATGGCTCTGGACGCAGGTAATGACACACAAATAGCATTAAATACCATCTGCCAGTCACCTTTATACATAGCATCCCAAATATTTGGAAACTGGTTTGTAGGTCAGAGATGTACATAGAGGGAGATTTCTAAGCACGCTCCATCCTTCTGTTCTGTGTACACTGGTGTTAATGAGTCACTGGGCCTAGCTGGCACTGAGGGGCACAGGTTGGCATCTATAGGTCGTAAGTTTGGCTTAAATGTTTGAACTAGTTAAAAAAAAAACAAAAAAAAAAAACAGGAGAGTAATGCCATCATTTTGTCTTTTGCAGGAAGAAGAGTTCATTTTTTATCTGTAGCAGATTTTAAAAAATGTTGCCGTCATCATTCTTTATTTTACCTAAATTACTTTTTAAAGTTCTGTGTCAAATGTAGAAAGGAAATTTTTGAATAAAGACTGACATCTTCCCTTTTATGACTGGTCTGTTACTCATCGTGACGCTTACTGACTGTGCTTTGCAAGTCAAAGCTTTGTTCTACAGTAATTGTTGTCAGTGACAGAATCCACTCTTATTTAGGAAACCAAATTGAATTTATATGATCAGTCTGTTCTGATTACAAATAGCAGTGCTGTGTATTTATATATTAGCTTATTAAATCAGCTTAATTGCAAGTCCATCAATCTCACCAAATCTGCTGAGTGACCAGAGTCCCACAGTGCCAAACTAAGTCCAAGAACTGAGACAAATAAAAACATTGCCCAACATTTGCCCAATGCTCCTTTTTTCCCTTTTTTTTTTCTTCTTTATTTTAACCTTGGTTCCTCCCGACAGTCCCAACAAGCGTGGTCCTCCTTCCTACAATGAGCACATCTCTAAAAGGCTGGCAGCCAATCCTCTGGTCCATGGAGACCCAGGCACACCACACCGTTACAGAGAGGCTCGCACAGAGTTTCGGCGGGACAAGTCCCCAAGCCGTCCACTGGAGAGAGAGAAGTCTCCTGGCAGAATGCTGGAAAGCCGGATAGTGGGCTCGCCTGGTCGAGCCATGGCAGACCCCCGGTTGGAGCGATCACCAGGCAGGGCCATGGCCGACCCTCGCATGGACCGCTCCCCTGGCAGGATGATGGATGTTCGTAGGGAGAGATCCCCTGGACGTTTTGAAGAGCGTCAAAGGCTTCATACTGGCTCCGGACGCACACCCATAAACTCTGTTAACAAGGTTTGTCAAGAAATTCTGCATTACATTAACTTAATGTGTAACTGTTAGCAATTAGCTGAATATTTTTGTGTTTTATTGACATACATTGGAAACTGTTGGAGTATGGTAAAAGGTTCAGTACAAAACTTCGGCGTTTCCATCCAGGCGGTTGATTCAGTGGTTCGTGATGCACTTATGCTGCTTTTATGACAGTAGTGGGTTGTGATATCTTGTTTTGAGTGAAATACTATGACTATAGGATGGACTGTTACAGACCTTTAAGGAGTATAAATTTCTCCCCAGACTTTATAGTCTTGCAGTGTTCATGTGGTCTTTTACATTTGTTTAGTTTTGGCTTATACTGTGGATTTTCATGACACTACAGGTGTACTTAACATGGAAAGACCAGCTTTCAAGGCTGTGGACCCTTAGTCTAACTCTTGTGTTAGTGTACATTTTGACTCAAAATCTGTGTATTAACCTGACTTCATGTTGTTGGTTTTACCCTACAGGTGTGGGATCAGTCATCTGTTTGAAGGACAAAAGACCCTCGTGTCCGCTGTGGAAGAAGAAGTTCATGTTTGAAAAGAGAGAAGATGTAGCGGAGAACCAGTGAGAATGTTACCAACTCATGATGAAACACTGCCACACATCTGTTTTGCCCGATATCCAAAGTGAAAAACCCATGGAGGAAAACAACTGTAGCTGTCAGAACGTAGCGAGCACCAGATAAATAAAGAGATGTCATTAGTATCAGGTTATAGTTTTAAATAAAGGTCAACAAAATGCCATATTAACCACCTGAGCAGGGTTTTTTGCGATGCATTGGAGCATGTGTTCTCTACTCCGAGTAGGGATTAGTAATTATATATAATTTCTTCTTCCACAAAGAAAATCTGAGATGAGTTCTCAAGTTAAGACTACTGGGTTTGGCTTGCTTCATTTAACTCTAGCAGCATTAACTACAATGGATAAGCACAGCCATAGCAAGTGATGCCTATATATTTAGTCATTTTATTCAAAATGCCATTAACACATGTGGCTCATTTCCACATGTGCTGTCTACAGCAGCTACAGATCAGGGCAAATGTGTAGCAGATCACCTGTTGTGACACTGAGTATCACTTCTGGCTCCAGCCCTGTGCTCACATGTTAACACACAATCGTTATTGGCTAATTACAATCATTTTCAGCTCGGTCCTTGGTCAGTAATGCTGACCGGACTCGGCTGAAGCATGAATAAACTGAATCAAAATTAATTAATATATAATCCCTCCCAAAAAATACACTCTGTAGAACCACACACTAAAACTGCACTACCCACAATCCCCAGCAGCAATGGAGCAGGACCTTTCTAAATCTTCAGAACGCTATCTGACTGTAAATAGACGAGACATAATTTTATATATATTAAGAAGGAATTTCAAGGCTGGATAAGCCGTGTCTATTTTTGTTAAAGGAAAAAAAAAGTGACAGTGTGTCCTCTTGAATGTCCGATGAGTATTCTTTTAATGTCCAAACGTTCTTTATCAAGTGAGTGATTGTATCTCAAACAAACTTGTGTATGCACTTCCATCTGTCAAAGGCAAAACCTCAGTGCTGACCTAAACGACGGGAGGGAAAAAAGATCATGTTTGAAGCTTAAAACATAGTACTTGAGCATTTCTTTTTGTACAATGTCCCCTGCTGTTGTGTATATAACCCAAAATTGTTTAAAGTGAAGATGAAGAAAAAATCTTTGTTTTGTTTTTCTTTTCCCTGATCCGTTAATGGCATGGATATATATATCTCGAAAATGAAACGGGGTGTTGTCTTCTGCTTCTGCCTCATTTGGGTTATATTTTTAATCTACATTTTTAAAAACAAAGCACGTGAATAACACTTTCTATCTTTAAACTCTCATGTATTTGCACAGTAAATTCACACAACTATATTATATAACTTTTTTCTTTCTTTCTTTAAGGAATTCTTGGCAAGTTAAAACATCCAGTCCAATCACAACAAATGCTAAAGTCCATCCACGCTCATTCGGTTCACGTGGCTAAGATGGATGCATTTCTGTACATCATGATCTGATGTATAGAAATAGAATATTTTGTGGATTTTAGCAGTATTTTTTGAATGTAAACAAACGAGATGCCAAACTTTAACTTGCCCAGTTTGCCTGTCAACAGTTAGGCGCTCACTAGGAGGATTTCTTCGCCTTTAAGTCCCCTATGATTATTTTTAAGATGGTTAAAATCTTCCTGAATGTATTTTAAAGCCAATACAGCCGATTCGTTGGTCTCAATGTTCAACAACAACAAAAACAAAGCACCAAATGCTTTAAATTGCACATGTCTTCTTCTCTCTATAGGACTCTGTACAAAAGGGTTATCCATCGTATTTGATTTTATTTTTAGATTCTTTTAAATTTGTATTCTCATTCACATGATCTTTAATCATAATGCTGTAACGCTGGATATGATATTGATGTCTGCTAACAAATGTTTAATTAGCGTTCCCTGTAGAGATTTTGTCACAGAGTATTAAATATTATAATCATTGCATTTCACTTCGATTGTGCCTCCTTCTGTTGTGCTTGTGTGTCTCTTTACAAAGACATTTAAACTTATCTCTGAGTGGATAAGCATCATAAAACAGTCACCTCTGAAGCATTTACCCTCTCTGTTTCAAGACGGCCAGTGACACAGCCATTTGTCCACATCCATTGTGTTGGAGAAGGTTTCGTCTATTTATAGGTGTCTGATCCCAGCGCTCAGCCTGCCATTCCAGTCACAGTAGCTGCAGCGGCTGCTTGATCTGAGAGGAACTGAAGAAGAAGCCTTTTTTTTTTTTTTTTTTTTTTTTTTTAACAATAGCATCTGCGTCCTGGGTTAACAATAACTCGTCTAATTGTGTCCTCTGCATGCACGCTGTACACGCTGCGAGACAACACAGACGGCATCTGCTGCTGGTTCGTCCATCGCAATTTATTTAGCAGTAAGACGATCGAGTGCGAGGAGGCTTTAAGTTTATTTAGACCACTCACCTCCCAACCTCTGCTCATTCAGCTCATTTTCACGCGCTGTCACTTTTCTTGACCTGGGAGCCCCGAGTGATGGGGGATGATTTGTTAATGGTGCTGAGAGACACATTGTAAGGACGTGTTCAGTGTCTCACGCAGTATGTCTCACCTAGAGCTGTTGACATCCATGAGCTTAGTACCGCAATCCCTGTGATGAATCTCAACAGTGTGAAGAAGACTGAAGATGCCACTTGATGCTCTGGCTTCTTTCAATTCCTATCTATCTATTAAATTAAGTTAACCATTTGTAGGGACCCAGAACCCACTAAACAACCTGAAAATCTGACATTTTGCCATAAATATCATCAATTTGAATTACCTTGATAGAATAAATTAAGTGATTTAATGTAAAAGCAATGCTGTAATGCACTGCTTTGTCTGGCCAAGGTAAGCAGAGCCAAAGATATTATGTGAAGAAGCATGTTAGAAAGGTTGGCGCTAACACAGACCTGACAGGTCAGTAAATAACACATAATGAGCTGGTGCTTTTTCAGGCACTCTCATGCGTTTAATCAGATGGGGAACAAGAAATGATTGGCACACAGATCAGAGTTAGAAAGAGACAGTGAATTCAATCTGCAAATGCTTTGCTCTAATACACTGACGTAATCTTTCACAGATCAGGTTTTAGTTCTACATCTTTTGGGTATTTCAAATTCTCAAATTGATTTGTTTTATATTCATTCCCACTGGGTAAATACAGTTTATATTGTATATCTTAAGAAGTATGTTCTTATTTCTCTGCAGTACTTAAATACTTTTTGAATGTAAAGGCTCACAAGCCTGTCAGTGCTACTGCAAAAGAGGCGGGCAGAAGTTTATCGGTCACACAAACCTCTAATCATATCACTTATGCATTTTTGATTAACCTGTGGCTATCATAAAGATCGGTGTGTCACAGAGGTCGAGTTAGGTAGGCTAGTCCAATGTTCTCCTTTCATTTTGCTTTTATAAATAATGCTGTCTATGGAAAGACTATGGACCAACAGATTGACAGATCACACTCTTGCTTTTGTTTTTACTATACAGCACTCTCATTCACTTACAACAATTGCAGTCAGTAGTTCGTACAGACAAGACAATGCCCTGTGGATAGAGTCTTGTTTAAAGTGATTAAGTGCTTTCACCTTCAGTCTGCTCTTGATATTCTAGACCAGTTATTCCACTCTCTTTGTCGAATGCCAATCAGGACTCCACAGGGTGAGCGGCTATGTATGAGAGTGTGTGAGCATGCGATACTGTATATGCTGTATGAAGCATCATTTACCTGTCACTTCCTAAAGAGGGCATAGTTTATAAATATCATCCACTGGAGCGGAGGGCGGAGGGCTACAAAAGGCCACCCACAGCCTCCCTATTGTTCACTGGCATCATTGTTGGTCTGACCTCCCAGCTGCTCAGCCATGGTAAGTCTGTGTACTGTGTGTACTGTGTGTGTGTGTGTGTGTGTGTGTGTGTGTGTGCAGTGTTTGTTGGGAGGTGTGTCTTATGGCTTTGAGGATGCTGCAATTGTTTTGATGAGATAAGTAACAGTTTTTCACCTGCATATCATTTAAAAGCACAAATATTTAGCATTTTTGCGGGGGGGATGAAAAGATGACATAACTTTTATTTAATTGTTTGTCAGCAGCTGTTTTGCTGTTTAAACTGCTTTTTCTTACAAAGATGCTTAATCCTATTTATTCATCTCTTCTGACATGCAGTTTTATCTGAACAAACGTGTAGTTTCTGCTTCACCTCTCCTGTCTTTGTGCTAAAAAAGGCCCCCAAGAAAGCCAAGAAGAGGGCAGCAGAGGGAGCCAACTCCAATGTGTTCTCCATGTTTGAGCAGGCCCAGATCCAGGAATTCAAAGAGGTGAATGCTGCTGAAACCACTTTCTATTTCACGGATTTCCGTTTGGCAGAGAACTGCCGAGAAATATCGCAACGGGTGAATTAATATGCGAGTCGGCTCACCAAGGTTCAGGCATTTCTGCATTAAAAAATAAACTGCACAACGCATTACACAGAAAGGTCTCCACTTTCTTTCTTTGTCTTTCTACTTGCATTGTTCATTGTGGCAGTATGCGCACCTGTCTGTTTGCCCACTTGCTGGCTTGACAGCAGTAAGGCTTGCGGTATGCTGGTATGAGGGACAGTGGTGCCCAGACATCCAGACTTTGTCATCAGTGATTAGGCTGCAGATGAACTGCAGGGCATGCCCAGGATGCCAGACTAAATCCAAGGGGAGGGGGGAGGGTAACGCGTTATAAATACTAAACAGTGTTCATATATAAAGATGGCCTACCAAAAATTTAAGAGAACCCAAAAAAATAAAACTGTTTGATGTGACTCTGGATGCTTTTTTTTTTCCTGTGCTCTGATCTCAGGCCTTCACCATCATGGACCAGAACAGAGACGGCTTCATCGACAAGAACGATCTGAGGGACACTTTTGCTGCTTTAGGTATGTGGACACCATTCAAAGAAACACTCAAAGTGTTCATCTTCGCTCATGCCGTGCGTTTACATTGACTCTTTGGTGCTGCAGGACGTCTGAATGTGAAACAAGAAGAGATCGACGACATGCTCAAAGAAGCTCCTGGCCCAATCAACTTCACCGTCTTCCTCACCATGTTCGGTGAGAAGCTGAAAGGTAAAAACTGGCCGGCCAGTAAAAACTACATCTAAGTCATGAACACAGCATTGATGCGAATGTATCTCAGTGCTGTTTTGATGTTCCCAGGTGCCGATCCGGAAGAGACCATCCTCAATGCTTTTAAAGTCTTTGACCCTGAGGGTAAAGGGGTCCTGAGGAAGGACTAGTAAGTGGCTTCTCACATTTGTCACGTGGCATCAGCTTGCATATGCAAATTTATTGCAAGTGAGCAAGCTGCCGCTCACAGTTTGACTCAGTCTGACTGCAGTCATTCATCCTCACACAGCTCAGCTCCACAATGATTAAAAACCATTGTGACCTGTACAGTTCATTCACTTGTGAAAAGAAGTCTCGTCATCTCTACAGCGTTTTTTCCCCCCTACCTTTTTTTCTCCTCTCCAGCGTGACACAGATGCTGACGACACAAGCCGACAGATTCTCAGCTGAAGAGGTACATTGCAGTCCCCCAGCCCATGCTAATTATCATCATTATAACAGTTTTGTGAGTGTGGGTGAGTTGAATTGAAAAAAAAAAAATACAAGGATGAACGTCATCATGACGACCACCTGCGTCCACGTCAGACACATTTTCATGCAAAAAAACAAAAACCCCTGAGTGAATCATCTTAAAACCCTTTTTATGCACACTGGGTTATGGGCTGTGTGGGGATAACATCTGATAAAAGTGGTGTTAATGTCTCCCTTTCTGTTGCTTAGATGGAGCAGATGTTTGCTGCCTTCCCCCCGGATGTGGCTGGAAACCTGGACTACAAAAACCTGGTTCACATCATTACTCATGGAGAGGAGAAGGACCAGGAGTGAACCTTCATTTAAATGCATTCGAGAAGTAGAAAGTCAGTTTGTGTACCCAGCTATGACTTGAAACTGACTCACTGCACATAAAGGAAATGTGGACTATTTACTCAGCTTTTATGACACCATTGCTTCTGTATTGTCCTCACTCGAGAGCAGGGGGAGGATCCTGACAAATAGTCTTTTTCCAGCCTGTAAAAATGGGAAGTTTACAGCATCAAACATCATCAAGTGTCGTGCTCTTTTTCTGCTTTATCCACAGCATATCCCCCACATTCACCTGAGACTGATTAAATTATTTTTCCTTATCATTTTCTATACTAATAACCACATGCCTGTTTTTACCATAGCCAGTTGTTAGGTCTTTGCTTGACAGTCTAATAAAGATTTTTAAAGCTACGAGAGCTATGATTCTGCTGTTTTTGCTCAGATTATTGAATGCCAGTGTGGGGAAGATGGTACAGACTCGATAAAGCCTGATTTCCAGTGAATTGTCATTACCTATTCAAGGATCATACAATTACTGCCTGAACAGATGACTATACCAGATACTCCTTAAAATCCATGTTAGGTAGTGCATCTGAGTACTTAAGAATAGCGAGCATGTGCAGCTGGTGAGCCTGTAGAATCCAAAACATGCCTGCATCAGTGTCTGTGTGTGCGCAAAAAGTTGGGTGTGTGTTGGATGTGCATGGAAATGTTTGGCTACTGAAACAAAGGGCTTTACTAAGACAAAGCCCTGTTGTTATTTTAGTGTTGTGGTGATGTAAAGAGGGTAATGCTATACTGAGGAGTTGGGGGGGAGGTTGCTCACAAAAGGATGCCATCGAGTGATCCGCACCACCGTCGCCTTACCCGACTTGAGACCTTGGCAGGGTTAAGCAGGGGGTGTAAATCCTTGATTGTTCCAGTTGAAGTGTTAAGGGCAGGGAGGAGCCAGTTCTGACAGCATCAGGCAGGAGTACCGTGGATACTTCATACTGTGGATGAGACGAGACACGTGGGGAGTGGGGAGGGATGAGTGTTTGGATCGGCTTGGCTATTTCAGCTCCAGTTTTAACTGTCTGCAAGTGCAGCATGTGGTCAGTGAAGGGAAAACGTGCATTTCTCTTTCAATTTTTAGTTTTGTCTGGTAGAAATTACTACTGACAAAATCACTGTCACCTAAATTTGCAGATCCTACCTAGCTCTAAGACTGAGTGTTTGCTGCTCAGGTCCAGGGACAAATGAGAAACAAAGGTTACCAGGCTGCTGCTGAACATACTGAAGAGGCTGGAGTTTGAACAGCCAAGTGTATCCCTCATGACAGCATGGAGAGCAAGACAGAGCCAGAGAGACTGACAGTAGTTTTAGGACTGCCCAGAAAAATCACCCCATGTTACTGTGTTTAACATGTAAACTGGTGGGCAAAAGTCTTGAGCCACGCCTCATTTCTGTACATTTTCATAGAAAATAGGTGTAATGTTTTCTTACAATGTGTGCAAACAAATGGAAATACTCTATGAAAGTACTTTTTAAAAAAAGAGTTTGTACAATTTTACTGAGTTTGAAAGTGAATATTTAATGTGTTCAACTTTATTCTTCAACACGGCCTGAGTTCTCTTAGACAGGCTTTCTCGTCATTTCTTTAAGTAGTCTTCGGGAATAGTTCTCCGGGCTTCTAGAACGACATCCAAAGCTCTTCTTTGGAAGTTGGATGCCTTTTGTTCTCTTCACTGACAAGATGATGCCACACTGCTTCAAAAATGATGAGGTCTGGGCTCTGGGGGCCATGACTGATACTGTTTCATTGTGTGTGTTTTTTGTTTTTTGTTTTTTTCTTGGCCAGATATGCTTTTGCTGCATAGGCGGTGTGTTTGTGATCATTGTCATTGGAGTCAGAATACTTTTTTTAATCCACTGAGACAATGTTGTTAGAGATGCTCACTGAAAATATAAAGATGAAAGATAGAAAGCATAAAAAATATTTGGTCTTTGATCAATGGGTTTTGATCAGTAGCTGCTGATCAGTGGTCATGACAATTTGCATATTAATGATCAAGGAACTGACCTCAGTTCATTCAGTGGGCTGGTTTCAGGTATAAGGTTGGGGAAACCTGCAGTCAGCTGAGACTGAAGAAGTCACTTGAATGAGTGACGAAATATTCCTCCCATTGAAAATGTTACATCCAGATGAGCAGAATCAACCTTTTAGGGTTTACTTACCTGGATGATTGAGCATGCATCAAGACATAAAAAAGAAGTAAAACTACAGCACTTGGAGTGAAATCTGAAATTTAAAGGAAATATTCCAAAATGAAAACACTAGTATGTACCCTACAGACAAGATATAAATTTGAAAATAGTCCAGGTGTCATAACAAGGAGTTGTAAACTTTCATGGCCAAAGGTAGCGATGATTTCCCGTATCTCTTTTACTGAATGCGCTGCTGTAGCGATCCATCACAGGATGGAGAGGGTGTGAAGAGTTGTCCAATACTGACTTTAACGTGGGCAGCATCCTCTTTTCTGAAACCTTTGTCAGTTAATCGGGTTCCGCGCACACAGTGTCATTGGCCTTGCAGATCAGTTTGTTCAGTCTATTGATTGCTGCCTCCACACACTGCAGCATAGTGGATGGCACTGACTGGCCACCACAGACCCATAAAATATCCTGAGCATCGTCTGGCAGATGCAAAAGGACCTCAAGGCTTCAGTACTTTTTGTAGAGAGCTTTTAATGAACTTTTTGTCAGTGTGAACATTGAGGTGTTTTTAATACATATGGATGGAAGCAGGGGCCACTGTGTTCCTGTCCTCCTCATGCCCACAACCAGTTTCTTAGTCTTTGCCATGTTAGGCTGCAGATGGTTTTGCTCATAGCCTGCAACAAAGCTGTCCACTACACCTTCTTATTATTATTAGTAGTAGTAGTTGTAGTATATTTTTAAAGACACACTGCACACTATGCTGAGATATGCAAAGTTTTCAGCTAATAGCTCTTTAAGAATCAAATTTTTGGCCAAAAATACTATTTCATGCCTGTTAAACTGTTTTTTTGGCATTTTTGGCCAAATTTGTAACAAATGATAACAAATCATTCAATGGCATTTGTTTCATTGCTAATTGTCTGTTATGTGTAGATACAACACTGGTTCATTCTTTGAGTTAGCTGTAGCTTTAAGCTTGAATGATTCACAGGTCACTTTTAAGTCACTAACAAAATAACAATAATGTATACTAACAGTTCCTCTGAAAATGGTCAGGTACAAGGACTGGACTGGAAATAAGTGAAAAAGCAGCTAAAGTACAGAGAAAAACTTTGAAAGACCTTGGAAAGCCCAGAGTACTATTGATCAAGATCAACGGACTCAATAAACTGATCTGTAAGGCCAGTTACGTTGTGGGGATGGAGCTGTGCTCGCCCTAAGGTGGTATGAGAGAGGTGGATGTTCATCAAGATAAGGTCAATGCTGGACCAAACCTCCCACCCACTCCATAACATGCTGGCCAGTCACAGGACCACATTCAGTGAGAGACTGAGATTATCCACATGCATCACTGAACGACACACAAAATCATTCCTGCCTGTGGTTATTCACTGTAAAACTCCCTCTCAAAGCACAAGTACACACTGCAACAGTTGCACACCCCTAGTTCATGCAATGGGCGTCCCGATTGCTTTCACCACTATGAAAACATTGTCATTCTGAATGACACACAGTATGATGCTAAAATATACATAATCAGGTTTTACAGGCCCGTTAACTCTGAACTCTCAGGTAACAAAAGCAAACCTTTGTCTTACATGAAGTAAGATTAAAAGAAGAAAAATAACAGCACGTTCACGTGACATAAAATCCATGAAAACCAGCCATCATCTCACTGCTGAACACACACAGTGTAATTCTGTAACTCCCTGCAGGAATATTAAAGGAAAGTTACACCAATCATTTATCAGGGGAAGCGTTTTAGTGTGTGCTGAGGGTGCAATTAACACTCTCTCACAGAGGTTTATATTGAGATTTAACACTGTGCCTAAATGGCATTTAGTCTATTTCCACCTCTGAGAAATAATGGATGGATTTTCTGTGAGAACTGTCGATTTGTGCTGAGTGCGTCTGCTCAAAGAAAGCTGACTTAAGCTGTGCAGATAATGACTGTGGTCTGAGTTATCTCCTCGTTTTCTAGTGTAAGGGTAAAATCTTTGTTAACGCACAAGAAAAAGTCTTCTCTCACGTGTTTTTCTTTTAAGATGGACTTTTCTTCAAAGTAACAGAACACAAACGTCACATGTGACAAGTTATCAGTTCGTTATTTATAAGAAATGTTTTCTTAAGCCCTCTAGCACTTTATCCTGAAATCAGGAACTCGTGTTTTCTGAAACTGGCTTTAAAAATAACCGTCAAGAGCTCAGTAGCAGTGCATGTAAATAGCAACATAGTATCCCTAATAACTACTAAAAACCTTCTGTCAGTCGTCTCCTTCTACATGCAAGCTTCTCTTTAGTCACCAGCCATAAATTACCATTTAAAATACTCCATATTTTCCCATCTTTTCTCACAATTAGTCTCTTTCTCTGCTGAGAAGCTGCTTTGAGTCATTTTTTGTATGCATCAATGAGGCATGGGGGTGTATGGTGGGGCTTAGGCCAGAGACCAGTTAATGAAGGTCTGATAATGTGAAGCTACTGCCACCATGTGGCCATTTAAAAATGATGTTGCCTTTTAGCACATTACTCTTTACACGACATTACAGCTACATTTCTTCTTTTATAATTTTACTGTTTTTTAGTTATAAAAATAAATAAATAGAGTCAAAACTTATTTCACTGTCCGTATGTAATCCCAGAAGACACAGGCATTTTGACTAACTACTTACAGTAGTGCATATAACATGCAAGCAGACATAATAAAATCATCAATAATAAAATCTACAGTCCTCGTCATTCCAAACTCTTAAAGGAGGAACACTGGCTTGTGGTTGTCGTTTTCCTTCCTCACCTTCACATCTCCTACTTCCTTTGGAGATGAACAACTCTGACAAAACCTCTCCACAAGAAAGAGTACCTGCTGCACACCCAGAGTCCTCAAAACCTGAGCCCACCTTATTATGTTCTACAGGTGGTCTTAAAAAACACGTTTATTGCCTCACCTCATTTAAGTCATTCAGCCATTTAATTATTTTATTTATTTTGACATGTCTGACTCTCTCCCTGTTTTATTTTCCCCAGAGACCTCGGTCAGCTTCCTCTTTCTCTCTCCTTGCATTGTGAGGCTGAGGAGGATCTCTAGCTTGCCCGGTTAGTAATTTTAATTTTATAATTTTTCCCTGTTTTATTGTGAGCTTGCTCTGCTAACTGTAAACACTGCTATCAGCAAGAATGTACGACATTAAAGATTGAATTAACTAACTAAATTTAGCTGACATAAAAAAATACATTAATAACAAAAGAAATGTAAAAAGCTACATTTAAATCTTCTATGAATGTATAAAATCTAATACCTTTATACTACATAAAGTATTGAAACTCTGGAACAATATGACTTATTAGGGTCCCATATAGTTTTACTGTAGCGTCCCTTCAACACCACTCTCCGCCGCTAGATGTCGCTGGTCCCTGCGTGTTGTGGCTTGTAGGCTGGGGGGGTGGGCTGGCTGGATGTGGACTGCTGGGGGCAGCTGGGTATGTGTGTGTCTGTGAGTGTGTTTAAGACGCGTCGACTGGAGCAGGAGCAGCAGCAGCAGGAGGGGGACTTGAAAACTTCCCTGCGTCCAGTAAGAGCGGGGATTTGGCGATTTAGAGGCTTCCAGTCCAGCTGCGATCGTCGGAGAGGAGGACCGATCCGGTTCTCGGCACTGGAACCATTTCCGGCCAACATGGATGATTTAGGTAAGTTCGTTCGCCGCGGAGGCAACATTAAAGCAGAGTGTGTGCTTTTAGCGTAAACACACAATGCTAGCGCTGGAGGGCTGACCAGCCCGACGACGAAGAGGAGGGGGGCTTTTTCCGCAGGTGGTCAGTAGATGTAGTTGGCTTGTTTAAGTCGCAAGTGTTCCCCGTTGCCAGGTGGGCTGAGTTATCCAGGTTCTGCTGCGAGCAAGTGCGGGGTTAAATGCACAAAAGGGCCTCGCGTGCTGCTGGCACGGGGAGGCATCTCGTTACTACGATAATGAATGTAACAGTCGTCTTATTAGCTGGTAACGTGAAGATAGTCCGCTGGACGGTACGTTTGCACTGTCCTCCTCAACAATGGGTGACGGAGTCGTGCAGGACTGCCGGAACTTTTTCATGCGCACACCTGGGATGAATGCGTGAATCAAACCGCGGCCCCTTTGGCTTTTTTTTTTTTACACTGGTACACTGACCTATGCAGCCCCTCCTGCTGGGTGTCAGGATTATATAAGTGCCGCAGCAGGTGGGAGAGAAACAGTCCCATTAGTGCAGACTCTGGTGACACGCGATCATTGACAGAGTAACACAGTTTGTTTGATCAGTTGGATTCAGCTGATTGTTGCCAAGCACGCGCAGACGAATCCAAGAGACCCGTGTTGCTTCTGCCGGTGGGGGGGGGTCTAGGTTCTCTTGCTTTAGTAGTTTAACATTCTCACTATGAGCCAGTCAATCCTCAACTTACTTTAGATTGACAAGCTTACAACCGTGCATTTACAAAACTGGAAGAAGCAGCAAGAGGCTGGGAAAGTAAGAGGTACATAAAGGAACAGTTTAGGAACATTTTAAGTGGCAGCAGGTCAGATGATTGCTTATAGAAAAACATTTTAGAGAGGTAGAGTTTCTCTGATGGGCCGGGGTTTACAAATCTGGAGGGAATCTGTAGAAATCTCTGTGTGCAAGGGGACAAGGCCAAAAATTGGGAATTCTTCCAGAAATCATTGTCTGTGAACACGGTTTGTCATGCTATCTGCAAATGCAGGTTAAAGATCTATCGTGCAAAGAAGGAGCCAAACGTGAACATGATCCAGAAACGCTGCAGTTTAAAATGGGCTGAGGCAAAGTAGAAAGCTGTTCTGTGGTCACACGATTTGAAGTTTTAAATTGTTTTAGGAAAATATAAGGGAGACCATCCAGCTTCTTACCAACGCTCAGTTCAAAAGCCTGCATCTGTGCGCGTGGAATTGACACTTTGCACATCTGGAAAAGCACCATCCATGCTGAAAGGGATATACAGATTTTAAAGCAACACATGCTCCCATCAAGGTGACGTCTTTTTTAGGGAAGGCTTTATGTATTTTAGCAAGACAATGGTGAACAGCATACTGGATCAATTACAACCACATGGCCTGCCTGCAGTCCCGACCTTTCACCAGCTGAAAACATTTGGATACAGGACTGTTGAGCAGCTTATATCAGACAAGAATGGGACAACAATCCTCTCACAAACGTTCAGCAGCTGCTCTCCTCTGTTCCCAGATGTTTACAGATCGTTGTTAAAAAAAAGATGGGATGCTAAACGGTGGTAAACATGATCCTGTCCCAGATTTTTTTTTAAATGTGTTGCTGCCATCAATTTCAGAATGACCTTTATTTATTCATTTTTTTTAATGTAAGATTTTCTCAATTTAAACTATATGTTTTCTATGTTCTACAGTGATTAAATTAGAGGCTTATGAGATTTTCAAGTCATTGCATTCTGTTTTTATTTACATTTTACACAGCATCCCAACTTTTTTGGGAACTGCGATTTATCTCCAGGGAGATAAAAGCATCCAGTGTAATTAAAAACTAAATAGAAGTAACGAGGCTTGCACATGGCTATCGGGATCAGCAGTTTCTTGTTAGTTTTTCCCCGGTGACTGCATGGTTAAGTTTAGCAGGACATCCACGAAATGCATAGGAGTCAGGTTCATTGGTTGCTATAAAAAACACAACCAGTGTGTTTTTGTGAAGTCAAAGATGATGAATGCCTTGCAAAAGCCATCCAAAGGGGATTAGCACCCTCCGAGAGCTGCAGGTGGACTTGCTGGGAAGAATGTTACAGGCACGGCTTCATCTTTCAGGTTCTGCATGTATAAAATATCAAAAAAGGAATGAAACAATGGTGTTCCTTTTTTTTCTGTTTTCACCTGGATGTAACCCTTTCGGGCCAAAACCCAGATCTCTGCTTTATGCGTTGGTAGTGGGAGTGTACCAAGAAGTCACTCTATATCCAGTCAGCGTTTATGGATACATTCTCAGCTTACACGGGCGAAGGGCTTTCCTTAAAGTAGCTATGTAAAAAAATCCAGCCAAGGGTAATTACCATGTCACAGGGCTGTAAATTCTGTCATCATTTTAGCACAGATATGTAAAAACTGTTGCACACATACGTAGCGAAACGTTGACACCAGATCCTCCCCGTGCGATTGATAGATCTCTGTTATCACGCTGGAGCTATGGAGCTACAGCAGGAAACTTTACCTCCACCTGCTTATGAAAATTGGATGCGCTGAAGGTTTAAAATGGCTTTAGAAGCAGTAGGGGATATAAAGAAGCACCACCGGTGGAGTTTGAGTGAGCCAGTCTGTCTAGTACACAACTCAAAGAGGACAACGAAGTCTAGGTGTATTTTTAGCCCGAGGAGAGTCCGTCTTCAAGAGCTGAGCCAGCAGGAGCACCAGGAAACCTTTCACCATCCTGCTCTCATCTCTCTCTGCCCTGTTTTTCTCACTTTCATTCATTTTTTTTTCCTGTCAATTAACTGGCTTGTCTTTACTCCTAAGTCATTTTTTCCTGTGATCCACACATGTTCACACCCAGGGCTTTTGTTATATCACTGTGTTCCTTCCGCAGTGTCCGCGAGAGCAGAGCACTGCTGATCTCAGGCTGGATGTCAGGGTGAATCAGGCCCACATGCAGGGTTTGGGCCTCAGCCAAAATTTATCCTCTTTAAAAACGCTGCACTGCCCCACCCTCTCTCTTCCTACTCCCCACCATTCCTGTGGTGAGCCACATGGGAAACTGCAGGCTCCAATCAGTTTTAAGCTGGCTGAGTTTGCAAGAGAGGAGGTTATTTGGCTCAAAGCAGATCGCAAAGCTTGATCGCTTGCAATTATCAGCTTTTTTTTGTTCCTCCCCCTCCTTTGTTTTTCTTATGCAAGACGTGTAATTGTGTTATTTGCATCTCCTTTTGTTTGTGCAGTCCTTGTGGTCTAGGTGCTGTGGCATGTTCTGAGGCAAACTTTCATTGACCTCCCCTCCTCAGCTATCAGTGCTGTAGAGCGTTGCTCCGTGCTTCACTGCCCTGGGCCTGCAACAACACGACATGAATGTCAAACAGCCTAAAAAGTTAACTTCCCTTTTACTGACTAATGCGCAGCACCTTTCAGTATTTCCTTTTTACGTCTGCAAATACAGTAACCGCTGCGTTTGTCTCTCACTCAGATTAATACGTTTCGCTGTCACTTTCTCGGCATCACTTCAAGTGGAACGATTCCTCAGAGCACTGGCGGCGCAGCAGCTGCAGTGTTGGAAATGTCACTCACCTAGTGGGCGTGGGCAAAGCAGTTCTTTTACAAAGTCCAAATGAGATGTGATGTAGCCTAGATACCCAGCAGAGTCTAAATTTAGGTTGGCTTATTGTTTGTAGACCAAAGGAAACATCAGACGCCGCTCACGTGAACATCTGTCATTTTTTCCCCCGCATGTTCTGTGTTACACTGCGACACAGATGTCATGTGTGCCTGAGCGATACTTTTTTATTCTGTCAGCGACGCAAAACGAGCTAGAAACTTTCCCCTTCTCTTTTTTGCACTCACTCGTTTCCAGCAATTGTTCTATTTCTAATTCCAGATTTAGCTAGAAGGCCGTTAATGTTGTCTGCCATCAACAAAGCAGTTGAAGGAAATATCACGAAACCTGCCCGGTAGTTTTTTGCATAATCTTGTGCAGTCTGACCTAAGAAATTATTTTGCAATTATACGTCAATAGATGGTGTAAGGGGAAGCAAACGAGATGAATTTGCAAATAGATGGAAGTACATACCTGAATTTCATGCTAACGTAATGACCTGACTTTCCTTTGATGTGTTATTAAGATTCTTTGAACGAATAGTGTGACAGTTACAGCTACATATGTCAACGGGGGATCTTTCTGAGGTGTCGGGAGGCAAATTTTGTGATCTTTGGACTAGCCATGATTTTGGAAAGGACAGCCACCAAGAGAGGAGATGTTTCACTGTGTGACAGACTTCAGGCCAGGGTGAGCCTGATGCTGTCGAAAGCAAGGCAGGAAGTCTACGTTGTGACCGCCAAATTACACTTCCCAAGTGTACCATATTCAGATACAGAATATGTAGATTTACAATTACTTGTAAAAAAAAAAAACAAAACAAAACATGGAAACATATTCAATTATTTTATGTAACTAAGTATTCAGTTATTAGGCTTAAAGCAGCGATGTCACACTGATTTTTTTTTTGTTGTAGCCGATGTACAGCGCACTTGGAGAGAAGTTTAATCACACATTAATTCCCTGAGATATTTTTTATATTAATATATAAAAAAAAGTTTAGTTATACATCTCACTGTTTCTACATGATGAAGAAATAATACATTTTTATAGTGGATAGTGGCAAAACGGGACCTTTTTTTCATTTAATGGTTTATTGATTACTTGATGGCTTTGGTGTAGTGAATGGTCATGGAGGAGGTCTTTATCAGTAGGAAAAGCTGTAAAACTTGTGGAAATACAGCTAAAAGCCTCAGATTTATTTCACATTTTCTTTGCGCGTTCTCTTTGTCGGGCTGATTCTGCCCCCTTAGCCTTATGCTTGACATCCCTTAAAGAAAAAGAAGACAGATTATCTTTACTGTTGAAGAAAACCTTCATTATCTTTACAAGGACACAATATATTTATTTCCTATTGGGCAAAGGTGTTGTTGCTCTTCCTTTTTTTTTGCTCATCGATGTTGCATTGCAGCTTAAAAAATAATTTGAAAGTTATTTACCAGGAATTGAGATTTCTGCAGAAGATGACACTAAGTTGCGTTATTTGAAATAGTGAGTTCAGTACTTTTTGAGTTTAAGAGGAAAGTTGCAGTGTAGCTTTGTCTGCTTCTGTTACTGTTTTTGATTATGGTTGCTCATTGCTGTGCTGAGGTGCAGCTCTAAATCAGTACTGAGTACTGTGAAGTGTAAAAATGTGACTAAGCTTGAAAGTTCACATTATTCAAAATCCTCTGGGGTTTTTTTTTTTTTTCCAGTAGACCACAGAAAAACCCCTGCAACCACTTGTCTGTAGGGACTCTTGCCCACGCTCGATGATAAGTCTCTAGTGACACATGCATGCAAGTCAGACATTCAGTGTGGCAGCTAAAGGCTAGAGAGAATAGCTCACCTCCTCCTCGGTTTGTCCATCTCTTTGACTTTTAAAAATAACGATTCTGCAGGGCTTTGAAACATATGGTGCACTTACACACACACACTCACTTATATGCACTGAAAACAGAACTTATTCACGCTACTGATCACAGAGCGTTGGTGTGGACACACATCTCTGAATAGGAAGCTGACTAAGCAGCAGCAGCCGTCGCGTTATCTCTTATGGTCTCAGCACACGGTAACAGCAGCCTGCCAGATCGATACTCAAGCAGCTACTATAGAAAAAGCCCTCAAGTTAAAAACAAAAAAACATATTTAGAGTCACAAGATACAAGCGAAACCTCTCCATCTTTAGTATTTCTGGAGCTATAGTCTAACCACAAGCCAGACTGTTGTTACCACAATGTGCACTATTTTATTTTATTTTTTTTTGTCAGCTGATTTTTCTGTACTTTTTTTATTGGGCAGCTTCACATTCAGCTTGTAGCCACGATTCTATACTGTTGACTGACATCCTGGTGGGTTGTAGTTTTGGTCATTCTAAATGATGAAGCTGCCACATCTTGTTCCATATTGACTCTCCGAATGACTTCCTTGCTCGAGTTCTTGTCTTTGTTGCTTTTTTTCTGATGTTTCCATTATTTGTGTATACACTAGAAGCCATTGTCAGCCTTCCTCATCCCTGCTAAGCTCTGATGAGTTATGCTCCCTGCTGACTTTGCTGCAAGACTCTCATCCCTGCCAGTCCATCAGTGACTGACAGCTCAGTTGATGCGATGCTGCGGCTCCTTTGATGCGAGCCGGGGAACAGCTGGTGTAACAGTTTTGCATAGACGATGGTAATTGTGAAATTTTGTTTGGTCGCGGTAAGAGGAAGCACCATGTTTTTGTAACTATACTGGCGTTAAAAAAGTGGCCCAGTGCTTCCATTTAAAGCCTCTCCAGCTCCCGTGAATATCACATGGCCTTTCAGATGCTTTTAAGCCACTCCCCTAATTGCTTCCTAAATGTCATTTTTCATAGAGGTGGCACGTTGATGTGGCTGCAGGCTGAGATAAGACATCACTGCGTTATTAGGAAATGTGTTTGTGCCTAGCAGGTTTCCTCTGCCCTTGGCACAGGTTTAAATAGTCATTAACGCGCTGCCGGTGCTGCCCTACTTTGGGGTATAGAGCTACCACAATGAAAGCTTTTGATGAAATTGGGAAGTTGGGAGAGTGGAGGAAAAATGAGTGTGTGCAAAAGTGTTTGTGTGCGCGAGCGTCTCAGCTGGACTGAGCATTAGCTCTGTTTACAATCAACATCTGGCTTGGTTAAAAGGGTCAGTGCGGACACTCCGATCAGCTCCCATTAATGTTAATGGCAACACTCATGTGAGGATTAGTGCTCCTCAGGTTTATACGGGTGTAGTATTAACATGAGAATACACAATTATAAGTGGCTTCTGGCACTTGGATGGAGTTGATTGTTTTCCAGTGAAATGATCTGGCCCACTTTGCAGACCTCGCTAACCCTCCTCTTCATCCCCTTTCCTTCTGTCCTTGTCTTGCCGGAGGGGACAAAGAGCTGCTTTTTTTTCTGGTGCTATGACCTACTTCAGCCCAGGAAAAGACAAACCCGAACGAGCTGATTAATAAAAGGAGAAAATTGCCCATCTTTTTTTATTTTATTTTGCATAGCAAGCTTTGCAAAGTAACATAAAAACTGAGAATCATTTTCAGCTTGAGATTGTAGTTTATTAAGAAATCTCCTCTTATCTACTTACACGCTTTCTCTGGAGATTTCTCAATTTCTATGATATGATATTATGCATGATGCATGAAGATTAAAGTACGTCAGTTCTTAAGCCAGATTTGTATTAATTCTACCCTGTAACGATTATCTGCAGTTTTATTCGCTTCATTTGAACTATAACAAAGAAAATAGCTGGTATTTGTGTTTTATAGTTACTGTTGTATCAGAAACCGAAGCCATATAACTCACTGGTCTATACTGTAGTTTGTATTTTTACATTTATCTAAAGAAGGAACAGTTAAATCTTAACAGTAAAGTGCAGTTTTGCACGCACACATGCATATATTGTATATATAGAATTGGGTCAGGGATAATGCACAAAATCTACAGACAGTGTGGCACTTCTGCTTCTCTCTAGATCGGTAACCTGTAGTTTGCCCTCAATTACTCCCTAAATCAGTAGATTCAGCGGCTGACAGCAAACACTAGCATTCTCTGTTTGGTGGTAGGGCTGAAAAAGGTTTGGGTTAATGGGGAAACGTCATCACAGCAGAGACTTCTTTGTAGTCCAGTGCAGACTTCCTGTTATAATTATAAAACCTCAGCATGGCTTTATGCAGATATTCAGGAAGCGCTTCTTTTGCTCGTGGCTCTGCAGTGTATTTTTGCTCTTACTTTCAGTGGAGAGTCATCCATTCAGTATAACAGTGAAAATGATCGTCTCTTTTAGTAGACGACCCCACCCTGCTCTCCCGCATGGTACTGCTGAAGTAATTTCAAGCGGCTTTCACTTCATTCACATGCACACAGTCTCTCAAAACAACCAGACTGGGCATCGGTTAAACCCCAAACTGCCTCAGCCTTTCTTTAAAAACCTTTGAGTTAACGGGGGTTTTGAGTGAGAATAGGATGGAAGTGAGAAAAAGCAAGAGGGGTTTTTTATTATGATTTTAGTTTTAGTTTATGCTATTTGTATATGTACAGCACTTTGTGAACCCTGGTTTAAATAAAGGTCGTATAGTATGGTAAGAGGACATGTTGTATCTTTTCCCTGGTTTTGTTTCAATTGCAGATACTCTCCTCGTTAGTCCCATGTATATTATTTGAACATTAAAATTGCTGCTTTCATTACCTTCCTCTTCCCTTTAAATGTAATAATTCCATTTAGTTGATAACAGGAGAGCAAGAGAGCAACAAAAACAGCAGAAGCCAAGTAAACCAAGCAGCAGCCGACATGTAAATAAGCGGCAGAGAGAAGAAGAAGCGGAACTATTAATAACAACAAATGTCTCAGTGTGATATTAATAATAACGATCGTACTGAAATGTGAATTGTGACTTTTTTTTAAAAGCATCTCAGCGATCTCTGTCACGTTCCCGCCGTGCAGAGTGAAAAGAAAATATAAAAAATAATAACTAATAGTTAAGATCCAAAGTCTGATGTCCACTTTTTTGCTGCTTTCACTGTGACTGTTGTGAGGCAAGAGGACAAATGTGTAATCGTGTAAAAGCAAAGCTGAAATAATATCACTAATGGACTTGCTTTCTTGGATGAAAAGCTCCCAGAGATCTTACCAAGGAGCCACCTGGATATAAATGCTATAAATATGTTATAAAAGTTAAGATATGGCACAGTTTTTGTGTCGGTTGGGTTTTATTGGATGAACTTGCAGTGGCGGAGGCGTCGGGACGCTGGTTTGACACTTTGAAGTGGTACTTCCTCCGTGGAACTTGACAGAGATGAGGTGTCGTAGTAGTTCAGCAGTTAGCATGATGTGGTTCAACCTTTCTCAGAACAAACGTGTGATCAGTGTTAGAAGTGTTTTTTTTGTTTTTTTAAATCAAATAGCTGACCTAACTTTTCCTCTCGCCTCAAGTCACAGTAGACTAATCGCCTCTTTCTCAGACAAAGGAGTATGCATGTAACACAGAAAGAGAATCATTATGAGCTTTGAAGTTTATTTGGTGAATAGATATCAATTTGATACCCAGCAGGATCAAAGTTTGCATTTATTTTTATTAGTAACTGGTGGAGTGAGTTTAATATTGGCTCTTCTATTACCTCCTCCTGTGTTAAATGCTTTAATTTGCTCAGCAAACATTCAGTGTCTTTGAAGCTCTGCTGTTAGTTGCTGGGGAGGTTTGTGTATAGTGGGTTTGTCATAGTGTTTTGCAGAAAATTAGCTGCCCGCTGGGGCAGAAAATGGTGAAATGAGAGCAGAGAGATTGAACCAAAACAGTGAAGTTATGCCCTGGGGTTCTGCTTTTTATGAAATTTCCACCATGCAAGTTGCAAGTTGCAACATGAGATCATCCTGTCTGGTGGTAATTTTGGCACTTATGACTGTTAAAAAGAGGCCAAAACCTCCCACAAGGCTTTATAGAGCTGAAGGAACCGGAAGAGTCTTAGTCATTTTGTCCATTGTTAAAATAAACAAAGTGATAGCCTTGCAGGATTAGACTTAAAGGCACTAAAAAGGTTGATTCTTTTTAAAAAGAAATCTAAAGATAAACTGTAAAAGATGTCTGTTTACTTGTTTTTGCATTTGTCATTTAGATGTAGAAAGAAAATACTGGGCACAAGGCAGAAACACAACTAGAACTACATCTAATGATAAATTCCTTAGTCATTAGATTATTTAATGTTATTGCTATGTTAATATTAAAATACTTGATGTTGATCTTCTCCTGCTTTGTGTTATGTTTTGTGTGTGCTCGCTTTGCATGCATCGATGTACTCTCTCACACTGGAGTGCATGTTGCTGTGTAAGCAGCTGCATTCTGTCTGCATAAAATAGCATCTGTAGCACTTAATTGATCTTAGAGTTACTGTGTAGTAAAATATGAAACTGCATTGATTCTAATGGTCTGCAGGAGGTGACAGGTGAGTTTGCCAAAAGAAAATGACTTGCATGTGAGAATGAGAAAATTACAGTACTGTTAATTGTTATATGACCTCATTAAAACACTTTCTTAATAAGTTTGTGGTCTCAGTCGCTTGTTTGAAGTCTAATTTGCCGCTACAATATATTCCGCTGATACCACCAGTAAAAGTAAAGTAGATAATAAAAGGTATTCTTCAGGGCTGTGGTGGCCTTTGCTTTCACAGTCAAATTCAGCTCTCACTCAGCACACCTGATGATGATGATGATGATCTGTCAAGATTGGTGACCTATCCAGGGTGTACCCTTCCTGCAGCAGCTAGGACATTGTAAGGTTTGGTTTTGGTGGTCATACACTCTGTGGTCATTAACAAGAAAGTTTTATTTTGAGCGTTACTCTGAGAACATTCAGATCAAAGAAATGACATCATATTTCTTTTTCTATAGAGTACAAGTGCATACATGTTAGAGCAGATGTACAAGTGCAGAACTTGCTGGGTGGTCTGTAACGCATGACTATTGCTTTGACCATCGTGGTCATCCATCATCTGCTTCGTGTCTCCTCTCCCACAGGTCAGGGTCAGCAGGAAAGTATTTATAGCGTGCCTAGATGCCTCAGTGTGTCTCTCCGGTATGTGTAGTCAGCCATGCTGAAAGGCACCTGCGTTCAGTGTCGCCGTCCACTGTTGCACCCGTGTGTGCGTTAGTCTCCTGCGTGATTCAATTTTGTGCTCACGTAGCCGTCGAAGCGCTCCAAATGAACGCAGGCACAGGCCTTCTGCTATCTAACACGAGCCCGGAGGGCTGTACGGCGCATGTTTTTTCTTCCTCTTCTGGTACAAGCAAAGAGAAGGATTCATCATTTCATGTGATGGTGTGTCAGGTTGTGTCACATTGAAAGGCTAGTCCTGTCTGAACGGCACATGAAAGGCTTCGTGTCACCACATGAGTCTCAGAACAGCAGAATACTAAGATTGTTCCACACATTTTATTGCATTTTGAAGCTTTGCTGTTTTTTTTCCTCCCTCAAAGCGGATCTTAATCCAAAAGTCTGACTTTTTACCTTTTCTTTCTTGCCTTCAGTCCCTACTTTTCTGTCCTATCGCACTGTCTCGTTAAGCTGGCATGCACCTCGCATTTTTCTCCGCCTCTCCTTCTTTTTCTCTCACATGGAAGACGAGCTGTGGCACGCAAGAAATTTGTATCAGCCGGCGTGCACCTTGCACAACGACAGATGCACAGTAAAGAAATGAAAAGAATGAGGATAGAAAGATGTAGAAAGGGCAGAGAACATGGGTAAACTCGCTGCACAGCCAGGATCTTGCCGCTTAAATTTTCCTTGTAGTTTCACTTTGGTGTCAGCTCATATCTCAGTAAATGTCTTGGCATTTATGAACCTAGCAGATAAAGACTTTTCTGTATACCAGCCCTGAGAAGGGAAGGGGGGGAAAAAAGCTTGAGCTTGGCACTTGCACGTAGCTCAACATCATCCCCTGCAGGCTGATAAATGTACTGCGCTGTTGCATTGAAATGAACTGCTACCAGCTGGGTTAAATAAACAGGAGTAGATGTGTTGAATAGTGAACAGCATTGATTCATTCCAAGCAGCGGTCAGCACTTATAGAAGCTCATGCAGTGAGTGCAGGGTCAAACAGACAGGACATCCTGTCAGGGATAATGGAGACTTGCCTTTGTTGACATTCAGGAGCACGAGTCTTCCTGTTTGTCTAATTGGATTCTGTTCATATTTTATGTGTTTTATGTTGAGTTTGACTGTGAAAAGTAGTGACTTACGTGCTGTCGACATAGTTGAGTCTTGAAATTGTTTCCTTCTCAAACCCTCCCTAACCTCTCCCTTCATTCCTCATTTTCCTGTCTTTTTCATCTCTTCTTCTTTCCACTCAAGTTTTCCTAGTCCCCCTTTTATCTTTCTCTTTCTCTTTCCTATAATGAGCCCCATGTGAAACTGTCTTCGTGTAATTAAAATGCACACCATTCATCTGGGAGGAAGGGAGTCTCCTTAATCTGCGTCAACCCACATTTTAGCCTCTGAGGATTGCCTGCTGCATGCCACACTCACACACACTTCCCAGTTTCACTCCTCTCTCTCTCTCGACACTCCTACCACCATTCCTCATTGTTTGAGCCCAGCTGTGCTCTGCCGTGTCACATTCAGTGTCGTGCACGCAGAAACCGACTGAATGCTGGTGTTTTTCTGTGTTCATTAGCTGCAAATTAAGAGGGATGACTGAGTTTAATTGATGTATTCAGGCTGTTAGCTCTACGTGCAGCCTGTTTTTTCTCCAGGTGCTGAAAAGCAGATTTGTCCCCCTTATAAAACCACCTTCTTCCCAAGAACTCCGGGGAATTAACCTGCGCTCACTAACAAAATACAAAAACAAGCTCACCTTCACCTTTCAGTAGAAGACATGAAACCATGTTTCAGTAGATATTTAGCACAGGTTTTTATGTGTTCTTTATTTTATTCCTCTTTTCATTTTTGGCCTTTGGAGACCTTGTGTGTGTTTTGCACTGGAGTCTGTGTCACGGTATATTCTCTTGGCAGAGGAAGCTGACACACCTCAGTGTGCTTGTGTAGTTTGTGGATGGGTCAGAGCACGTCTAACATGCTGCATTTACTAAACAAACACAGCCCTAAAACTTAGCTAAATTATATTCTGTTCATTAGGACTGCGCGCTAATGACATTGCCGTGGGAAATGAGCTGTTGATTTCAATTAGCGTGCCTTATTTTGGTAAAGCCTCTCTCTTGTATTTGAAGTCAGTATTCTGGTGTAAGGCAGTGCCAAACAGAGTATGCGTATCTGTAGCCTGGAGGTTCATGTTTTAGCAGTAACTGTATTTTAGAGAAGCAGATGCAGGGTTAAATCTAGTTCAGCTTGAGAGCTAAGTTGATTAACATCTCTTGTGTAAACCATCTGGACTAACATGTGTTCACTGAAGTCTCCACCAGCTGTAGTAAAACTTTGTTCTGACATCAGTAACAGATATGAGCCCTGCAGATATTTGTACCATTTATTTATGCAGTATTTCAAAAAAGTATCTGATGAAACCTAAATTATGTTCTGCTGTGATTTGCGTTAGTTCTGATTTATTCTCATCAGATTTTTTTAGGTTGTTCTTCTGAATGCTTTACATAGTTATGTGGTGTGGTGTAGTGTGGCTCAAATTAGGGTAAAAAATGTTGGACTAAAGTAAAGTGCTGTTCATAAATGATGTTTTGTAAGCTAAATGTACATGGAAAAATTCATTATTCATCACAATACAAAAACAAAAGTTGATCTGTGTATAAAAGATGGGACCCAACTTCAGCAGGGGCGAGCCCTGTGGTTGTCAAAAACTCAGATAAAAAATAGTTGTATGGCGCTCCGCAATGGGAATCTTAAAGTAAAAATCCCATTCATATTCTCCATAGGGATTTTGATTATGAGCCATAATGCTGTAGGCATTGAGAGTAGACTTTCAACGAGCTGTGACGCTAAAATGATGGTATGATATCAACCTTGTTTTAATAAAATCCTGTGTTATTCACGATGTCATGGAAAAGAAATTATTCTTCCCACAATCCTCAAAGACTGATGGATGGAGACCGTTGTTACTATGGAAGCGTTTAAACCACAAAATGTCAGGTCACTTGAAAACCCATGAGTAGTTACTTCACTGTTAAAAGTGAACAATCTTATACCTTTGGCTTTTCCATGTTCTGTTTTTTTGTGATGCAGATCAAATCTTTGTGTGTAGCTGCTTGGCTTGGTTCGGTTCAAGGCTTTAAACTCTTTATATAAGGATCTGATGAAATGGCAGTGGAGAAAGTGGATGGGAGGTTCACTTCCGAAACCGGACCTCTAAAAAAAAAAATAGGTCTTTTGGGAAATTATCCTACTGCTGTTTTTTATTTTAAAAACTTCCACGTGAATTTATGCTTAAAATTGCCGGTTTCAGATTTGATTGAATACAGCGTGGCGTTCGGTTCGGAAATTATGGCTCTCTGAGGATGAAGCCAGCTATGAGCCTACCTGGTGATTGAAAAGTCACGACCCCACATAAAAGTGCAGTGTCCCTCGCTTTTTAAGTCCCTCACGTGTGAGGGTTTTAAAACACCAAGATGGTGACAGCCACTAAACACTGGGTGACGTAATTGTGGTGGTATTTTGTAGACTGTGGAGTGGAGAAAGATGTGCTTTTGTGATCTTGTATACAGATACGAAGCACAAAACTCCATGTAGATCGCCACAGATCAAAGCTCCCAGTATAAAATCTGACCCTCTGATCTGATTGGATTTCCTTGATCTTGAGATACATTGTAACGGTCCAATCAGAAGAGAGATAGTGATGGTCGCTTTACCAGTTATGTTTCTGGCCTAATTGCTGCTGCAGGTCCCAAAAGGAGAAGTAGATTTACAAAACGCACTGTTGCATAGGGCCTTCAGCAACCAGAGGATTTTGAAAACGCACTACACTTTTCAGGAAATGGAACCAGCTGCTCTCTGATTGGACACTTTAAGCCCATACAGAAAACAATTTTGTGTAGATTTGTTTTACAAATTTTCAGATGTTTAATTACAACTACAAACTTTAGACCTATCTATGAGCATCACATTACATGATCAAACTCACTGCTTGCTAAATGCAAAGGATCTAGTGGACTGTTTCCTAACAGTGCATCTCTGCCGCAGTTTCCTTGCGTGTTGTGCGTTATGTCACACTGTTAAAATCAGCTCTGGTGTAAGAAAAGTTGTAAGGAAGAAGTGTCAACTTCATTTAAGCAAGCAAGCTCACAGTCCTCCTGACTTTGCCTTCTTGTGGACCAGAAGTCGAGCCGCACTGTTGAGTGTTAGGTACACCTGTGTGTGTGTGTGCTGGCCCTGCCGCTGCTTCTAGCCATCTTTCAATGGAAGGTTTTATCACACACCATACTTGGTATTTACTTTAAAGTGACAGATGTGTTGTTTCTGCCTCTTTGCTTTTATGGGTGTGCTTGTTTGCTGCTACCAAGTAAGAGATGAAGGTGCACTCAGAGCTGGCTGCAGTAGTGTAAACAGTGTGCTGCTGTGTCCATAATGAAACTCTGTGGAATGTATCCGGGCTTCTGTGTCCAGAGAGGAGACTCTGCTGTGAAACCCTGTCAACTGGCATTTTAACCACGTTAATCGTGTTTATCACGGTAGCGCTAAGGTGCTCCAAGTGGATCTGGTATTGCTCTGGCTCAGTTTCTGCTGTGTCTCCTCTCTGTCTGGGAAACCTTGCAGACCGAATTACCACTGTACTCATGGTACTTCGTGGTACTTCGGTATACCCAGCATGAGTTAGTCTCCACCTAAACTGTGGCAAGAAAACACACTTGTATATTTACGATTATAATTAAAGGACTAAATATAATGCAACATGCAGCATTAAAAAGTAGTCATGAGTCATGAGTAACCTGAGCAGAGCTTACGCTACCAGTGTGAAGGAGGGGCTGATTACAGCCCCTTATATACCTTTGTGATACCACTCCCATAGTTGGGCATGTCTGTGTTGATAAGAGCTCCGATTGCTTTCAACTTTCCTCAGTTCACCACATTGTGCACTCGTTCAGTTGCTCAGACCCTGGACACTTTTTCAGAGGATTGTCGTGATCTGTGTGAGTAGTGTTTCTACTTACTTAAGCTTTCTTACTTAAGCTTTCAGGCAGCTAGTTGGAGCTGGCATAGCAATGAAGGGGTGAACCTTACCCCCCGGCATTATTTTTAACCCCTCCTTCCCCTCTCTCGGTGATCCTCTCCCCCTCCTCGTCTCTCGTTCTGCTGCACTGATGGTAGAGTTAAGAAAGGCAGTTCCTGCCTGGCAAACGTTGTGTTTAGGTTGCCCTCTTCCTCCTCTGATTCTTTTCGTCTCTGCATTTGTGCCTCTTCACTTCCTTGCGTGTACTGTCTTTGCCTTTCTCAGAGGTATGTCTCATGTGCTGGTTACTTTAGCTATGGGTTTGACTGCTGACCCAGTGTTTAATTTTAGGAAGTGGTTAAGCTTGCTAACCTATGTTGAATACTCCCTAGCTATATGTCAGACTTTGTCATAGAAGGTTAGAGAGTGCTGTGCGCTCTTTAAATATTTTTAGTCAGTGTTTTAGCGATACAGAATGAGACTTAATGCTGATCATTACAGTTTTGGTTATATACTTTAACTTTGTTAGTTTTACTGCTTTAGATTGGCAGCAGTTGTGCCTTTACCTGTAACACACTGGTATCCTGACAGTGTGTTTAAACTGTAATTATTTCGAGTTGCTTTATTCATAAAACACATCTTATTGGATCAAGTTTGTTCTTCAATTTAGGGTCTTATTTTTTAGGACTTGTGAAATTCTGCAAGAGAAACTAAACCCTGCTCTGGTGGGTGAGTATGCTAAAATAAGCCTGAGTATTCAGTAATACAGCCTGTGCTCTTCATTAAATCCCCTTTAATGTTATATGTCCTTCTACCTACTTGCTGGGACTGCTTAATTAGTAGTTGTTTTCTTGGCCTGCATTCCTCTGGGGGACCTGTCTGCGTTTAGATGGTAAATATGTCCGTGTGTATACCTGTGTGCAGATTTGACCATTTCACAATTGCAGGCAGGAGAGGGTCAATAAGTAACGACAGGAGTGGTCATGACTGCCTGCATGATTCAACTTTTACAACTCCACTCCCTCTGATGTCAGCGCTCTTGGGGGTTTTGACAGGTTGCGAAAGAAGCAGTAATTACTTGGTGTTCGTGTATGCAAGCAGCATATCATGAGTCGAATATTATTCACTAGAAGTTCATTGAAAGTACTAACTTTTCAGAAGTGCACCAACATGTCCGCTCAACATCGGTATAGGCCTTGTTTTATGCTTTTGGACTTTTAGCAGATTGGAGTGTTGGATAGATGGCGGTCGCTGACTTTCCCCCCCCCCCCTGTTCCATCACATTGGTTTTGTGCTGAATGCTCAAAGATCTTGTGATAGCACGCTCTGATTTCTTTCTTTCCCATAGACAGTCATGAGAGCTATGGTGTTAGAGGTTAGTAATACATTTTTTAAAAATGGCAGCTATTAAAGCTCTCAAGGATACCTAATACATCAAAGTACAAGACCATAAATAATTGAACGACAAAAGTTAAAATTCAAGATAGGATATGGCATAACCAGATGCTAATCAATCTGTGCTTTTTTTTTTTCTTTTGTTTATGTAGATGCTTTGTTGGCGGACCTCGAGTCCACAACATCCCACATCTCGAAACACCCCCTTTTCCTGTCTGAAGAGGCCGCCTACTCTTTTCCTGTGCGGGGTCAGACCCAGCAAGACATCTGCTCTCCATCCCAAGTCCCACCTACTCCCTCAGACCAAGCTCTGAATGGAGTAGAAGAAATAGAGGTAAATGCATGCATGCTGTAAATGTTGGGGAATTAACCAAAGACTGTTTCGTTTCAAATGCTGCCTGATGAACTCATGGATGAGAAGTGAATTAGTTGCTGCATTGATCCTCTAAATTCACTATTGTTATTTTACTTCCTTATTTCAGTCTGTCGGCACAGCGCAGAGAAGTCCTTGGTCTAGAGATAGCAGCAGTCTAGGCCAACCCACTGGTGGAGAGGACCACGTGTACAGGTTAGAGGTCATGTTAAGTCTCAACGAAGCTCTTGAGACATCTTTCCAACAACAAAAACTCAGTACAGCTAAATTTTTTTAGAATATGTTTCTGAGTAGAAACTAATAAGTAAAAACATTTGATCAGAAATAACCATTTCCACTTGGTGCTAAGCTTGAAACAAGATGTTGTTGATGATAAATGTTGTTTCATGTCTCTGCCCTGTTCAGTCTCCCTAATAAACATAAGAGCAGTGACTCATCAGCTGGTGCAATGAACTCACTGGGCAGCAACCTGTCTGAGCTGGACCGCCTGCTGTTGGAGCTCAATGCTGTGCAGCAAAGCACCCCTGCCTTCGCCACAGAAGGTACAATTATGAGGGAGCATTTCAGTTTATGAAATGCTCCCTCATGTTTCTCTGAAGGAATGTCGATGTCACCGTCTAACTATGGTACTTCTGTTTCTGTGGTATTACACAATGGTGTCATTCTTTCCACTGTATTCTGTTACTGTTTCAGTGTTTGCACTTCACACTATGTATGCATTTTAGCAGGATATGCATTCATCTTTTTTCTTTTTTTCTTTATGCCGTAGAGGAAGCTGCTCCACCGCTGCCTGGCAGCAGCATTGTCCACCACGTACAGGAGAATGGAGTCTCCACTGCAGGTAAAGCCACTGTGGTGGAGAAGCCCAAACGTAGTGGACCCACTCGAGGAATCGAGGACGTTCGACCAAGTGTGGAGAGCCTTCTGAATGAATTGGAAAGCTCTGTCCCAGCACCACAGTAAGACCAAAAATTGTTACAGAAAAACTGGATTTGTACTACTGAGAAGTTTGTGCCCATGTATTTTATGCTGGCATGAACCACTTTTATACTGTACGTGGTTTATATTTGTATTTATTTTTTAAAAATCCAGTCATTTTGGTTGACGGTGGTGTTTTCCTCACTAGTCCCGCACCGTTGGTGGTGTCAGATGAGCAAACAGATGGACAAGAAACGCTGTCACAACAACAAGCCAGAATGTCTGCCTCCTCTGCCACACGAGAGCTGGATGAGCTAATGGCCTCCCTGTCTGACTTCAAAGTGCAAAGCAATGTGAGTGTGGTTCAGAAGTGGGTTGACTTTGGTTTGATTGAGGACAGTTATTTTTGGTATGTGTGGCTGTTTAGAATTTAGCTGTACTGGATGTTTTTGCATCTCTTAATTATAGAAAGTTGTTTTGTTTTGTTTTTTTGGCATTTGCCTGTTTTTAGGTCTTATTTTTATGAGCTGCATTTCTTCAACATTGCAGTGACCAAGGTTTTTTTTTTTTTTAAATTTGTTGTCAGTATTTGTGATGACATCATTCATTCGTGTTGAAACAACAATTTTTTTTGTATTACAGTAACTTTCCAGGTTTTGCTTTGTGATGCTCTTTACTGTCCTTTCTCTTTCACTCTCATCTCATTCTTTATTTTCCTGGTCTCTTTCTCTTTTCTCTACCACTGTGTATGTCTTGTCTTTGTATGTACATTGCACCCTTCACATAATTGCACCTGATTTAGTCTGGCTCTCAGGTGTCTGTCAATCAAGATGCAGTTGACCCATTATTAGTTGCTGGTTCACCGGTTATCCACCCAATAACTAACCCACCTATAACGCCTCAGATTGGTTCCCCTGATACTCCTCTACCCAATAGTTACACTGCTCCGTCCTGTACACCACTCCCGCTGGAACTCCACATAGATGAAGATGGTGGTTCAGCTCTTGCATCTTCACCTCTTTCTGCTGTAGTAATAGCATCATCTAAGAGCCTTCAGTACTCTCAGATCCAACAGAAGGCTGATGATGGCACTGTCACTTCTGAGATCTCACATGTTGAGAGCTTTAGTTTTTCCAGTACTGTAAAAACCTCCAGTGAAACTGAAGTTGACACCCCCACTCATATAATAACTAAAGAGTATGCTAGTCCAGGTGCTGCTGCCACGAGCTCCAAACCCGTGGTTGTTTCTAAAAGTCCTGTTACAGTCTCTAAAAGCCCGAGTCCCACTGTTAAAGGCAAGAGTCCCAGTCCTCCTGATGTTGAATGTAAAAGCCCGGTCCTTAAAAGTCTCAGTCCTGCTCCTGTAAGTCACAGTCCACAAACAGCAATACAGAGGGATAGCCCAGTTACCGTGCCAACCACCATGGAAACAGTGCCCAAGTCAGCTAGTCCATTAACACTTCCGAGACTTTCAAGTCCAAAGATTTCAAGTCCTGTAACAATTCCTAATATCTCTAGTTCTCCAGCTGTATCTAAAAGCTCCAGTCCTGAAACAGTCCCAAAAGATACTTGTCCTAAGAGTCCTGCTCCAGTTAGGGGGAAAACATACACATTTCCAAGCAGCAGCAGTCCCACAGGGTCTCCAGTTTCGGTCGCCACTGTGCCGTCAAGTGGCTTTTATGCACCACTTATAGAAAGTCAGGGAGGCGAAGTGCTGGGTTTAACGTGGCCATGCCAGAAGCCTTTTTTGGATGATACTTTAGAGAAACTTTTATCAACCGACTCCACTCGACTGGGTGAGAACCAGCCACCGACTGCTTTTGTGCCCGGGGAAGAAGACAGATCTTGGGAGGAGGAAGATGAATTTTATCCAGATCTCAGCCTAGAGGGAACCCTGACACCCATGACTGAGTCCAGCTGGATGGATGAGTGCTTTACCCCCTCCACCTGCCCTGGGACTCCAGATGCAACGCTGGACTTGCCCATACAGCAGCCCTCTGCTGTTGACCGTCTATCTGCTTCTGGTCAAGTAGGAGGCTCAGCTTGACTCTTCCAAAATAAGCTGCTGGCATGAAGCTATAGAGGATTTAATACTTTGTGGCTCCCTTTTAATTGGCATGTGGCTAAGATATAAATTATATCTGGAAGTAATGGCAGCAGGGTTGTATTAATTGGTTGTTCAAGCAAAATGCTGAAAAGCTTATTTTGGGCAAGCAGCTCTACAAGTACTCGAGGAGCTGTGCAATAGTACAAACATGTCAAGATGAGGAGAAATTCCTCAGTCTCTGTGGTGTGATGCATGTGGTGTCATATAGCAATTTCAGAATGGCTTGAGGGAGAAGTCGCTGTGTGGAGATCAGTTGTGGCTGATGTTGAAAGCTTTGCTGAAAAGATGTCTCTGCACGCCCCCACTTGCTTCATTGACATTGCTGTGTTAGTCATAGCACCTGACATGTCATGTTCAAGCTTTTAATCACTGACACGGCCAATACGAAAAGACCCAGACTCCACAGTAAAAGGGATATCTTTTCCCTTCCCTTTTTTGCATTTGCAGATGAATTTAAAATGCACACTAGAGCTCTGTTGGTTTAATCTTTGGCCCTGCTTTGGCATGTGCAGAGTTTTATTTTATTTTGTTATAGACGGGTGTTTTCCATCGAGCATGCCTTGCCATGGATTTCCGGCAGGTTTTATGTTGATATTAAAGAATGAGCCTGTGCAGGAGGCTGATGCTCGGCTTCTGCAAACAAAATCAATTAAATATGCCTGACAGAAAAACTGCATAGCATTTTGACCCCAGCCGCTGCGTGTGGGTTTTTGCATTTGAGTGAGAAATCCACTTCTGAGCCCATCCTGCTTGTGATTGATTTTTTTTTTTTTCCTTCGGCGTATGGCACAATTCCAGCTTCCCACACCAACTTGTTGTCTGCTCTCCAGCTCAAGTCAGTTATCCGCCGCACCAAAGAGACGTCCAACGTGCACCCAATGTACAGGGAGGGAATGTTGAGACGTAAAATGGGACCAATCATTATAAATAAAAGCAACTCGCAAGATCGACTTATTGAAGAGCTGCAGGGAAAACTGGGGATCGGGCGGTTGGAGCGCAGGCGTAAACAACAGCCCGATGACTGGTTGACGGAGGGAGTCATTGTTACATCCAACCCACAGCGGACACGAGAGGAAGGGATTCAGCCATCTGTGGATAAGGTAGCAGGATGAAGGTGGAGACGAAAAGCCTCACTGATGGTGTAGTTTATGCCTTTTTGGCTTTTGATCACAGAATTAACTGGCAGATATTAGATATTTATCATTTTTCAAACTTAACCATAAAATTTTACTTGTTATTGGCAAACAGTTTAAACAGTTTCACTTTTCGGGCCAATATAGTTTTCCTTTTTTGTGTCTGATGTTTCTTCTCCTTTCCTCGCTGCTTTGTTTCCTTCTTCCTCCCAGATCATCATCCCTCCTGAATCACCCGCCCCACAGAGAAAAGTCCTTCCCCCTCCACTGTCTCCCCCAGTTCTCAAAAAGCCACCCCCCATCAAGCAGACTCCTCCGCCACTACCTCCTCCCCCTCCAACCCCACCTCCTCCTCGAGAACCTACCCCTCCACCTCCCAAGGAACCTAGTCCTCCTCCTCTTCCTCCTCCTCCTCCCCCACCTCCTCCTCCTCCCAGGGAGCCCACACCTCCCCCTGTCCAACCTCCTCCATCACCTAGCCCTCCACCCAAGCCGGTCACGCCACCCCCGCCTGCCAAGCTCTTTGTATCAGTGGGTTGTCAGACAGAGTACGACCCCATCTTTCCACCGATTCAGGCACGGATCACCTTTCTTCCATCTTCCTCCTCTAACTTCATTCTTTCCACTTTCTGTCACACTTTGAATTGTTTTACTTGAGCTTGTTTGTTGGCTACTTGGATATGTATGGGCGTTAAGGAATTTGTCCAGACACTCGTTCTGTTTTTGGCCCTTGGTGTCAAACAGGTAACCTCATGAAGGCTTTGTCTGCAGTCCAGTCACAGGGGTGCTGACATTCAGGCTAGAAGGACTGAGCCCACATTCTAATTCTGACATCCAGTGGCGCCAAGAACAGTGTGTTAGAGAGGAGAATTTAAGAGCTTAGAGGAAAGCAGAGTGTAACTCCCTGATATTCCCGTTACACTAAGAGTCCTGCCATGCATAGGAATGGAAGGATTGCAGTGCCACTGAAACCTAATCTGCCGCATGACAGCACAGTTACCGTCACAATTATAGCATGTCTCACAAGACTTAAGTCAACATGTCCCATTATGTCAGACACCAACCAGTTGAAGCTGAATTTCTTATACAATCATGCTTTTAGGAAAAAAAAACTTTGTTAGAACCTGCTTTAGCAGAATAGCACAACCATGGTGAAATACCCAGGAAAAGGCTGTGTTTAATTT